>NC_089505.1:248764422-249064422 GCF_036850995.1 Saccopteryx leptura
TCCGGCAGATTCTGATGCCTCCTACCTATGTCCAAAGATTCTGATTTTGCTGGTCTGGGGTACCATCTGAGCATCAGAATTTAAAAAATCTAATATGCAGAAAAATTCGAGAACTATTACCCTGGAGAAACAGACACACTTGCTTCGTGCTTTGTGTGATTTGGCCACAGTGTTGAGCATAGCATTGGTCACGTCGAGTTCGGAGGTTAGTGCCCTCACATTTAGCTTGCTAAGAAGACTTTCAGGCAATCACAGAGCTAAGTTCATGTTTCAAGAACTTGCTATTTAGTTGGAAGGACCATAAAAACAAAATGGTGCTGACTTACAGATTTTGTAAATTACCATGAGAAGTAAATTCCAAGACAAGGAAATCACAAATTGAACAACATCCTTTCCTAAAGTCTCATACTTAGCATGTTGCACACATCTATTCAATAGCCACAGAAGTGAATTTGATATTGATGATGAATTAACGAGCACAAATACTTTCATTCTGGTGATATTCATAAAAATATGCACTGTACAAGCAATTAAGATGAAATTAGAACTGATTTTGGTAATGATAATATGATGTATTGGGCTCTATGACTTGGGTCCTAGTGAAGGTGTGGTGCATTGCATTCTAAAGCACTTAAATCCATGTTTTAGTTCCAAGATGGACCTATAGTACAACAAAAAAAATTTAAACATAATGGCATTCACAAACCTGGTATGATGTTCATATTGAGTGTGTACATTAATACAGTGTTTAAACTAGGTAGATGCTCAGAAATATTTGTCAGCTTTGAGTACAATTGCTTTTTCATTCAAAGCTGGACAGAGTCCTCCTACAAAGACGGAAAGATGAGTTCTATCTGTGAACAGTGCTGTTCATTTCCCAAAGCGTCTGTGCATTCTCTTCCACCTCTCTGGCATTACATCATCGTGGCCTCTACAGTTCAGAGTGAGGCCATTTTTGATTAGACAATTTAAGACTTAAGTGGCCCCACCCCCACCCCCACTTAATCCCCTCCATACACACTGTTAGTAGCCAGAATTACAAAAGTTAGCATTTGGGGGCTGGGAGAGTTGGATGAGGGTTTGCCCCAGGCCACCTGGCCAGCACCTAGAGCAATATCGCCTGCTTTGGACTTAGGAGTTCTACCAAAGCAGCCCAGAGCAGAGGCCAGGCCAGGCCAGCATCCGCCCACTAAGGGCTTGAGCCACCCCACCCCCACCACGTTCTCCAACTCCTACTTCCTGCCCAAGAGGATGTGGTCCATGGGGAAGGGACTGGGGCAGAGGGTGTCCAACCTCCTAGAGACTGGCCGCGGTGTGGACCTTTTGTTCTTCTAAGCTCTCCCTGTGCTGACCAAGAGGCTGGTTAAGGCGGCGGAGAAAGAACCATGGGCTAGTGGAGAATAAGTGTCCCAAATACCTGGAACTCAAATAGGCCTTAAGCTTCTTTCCTTGTCTTACTTTGGCACCCCAGCCCTGAGGATGCTCAAGGCCAGAAGAAGCGCAGGACCAGGAGAGGAACTGCGCCAGACCTCTGAGGAAGACATTTTGCCTTAGGCGGAGCCGAATGCGGGCGGGGGGTGGGGACTAAAGAGGGGCGGGGCCTGGGGCGGATAAAAAATATCTCGCGATAGGAGGGCGGAGCTGGCCAGCACCTCTTCCCGCCTCCTTGTCCTGCAGGCCTTCATTTAGTAGGCGAGGAGAGAGTCCTGCGGTGTTGTCATCTCTGGGGTTTCTGGTCCTTTTCTCTTCTCCCTGAGGTCGCTTGATGCCATCTTGTCTGGAGCCCAGGGAGGCGGCTGGTCTGGGACCGTGCGGCCCAACTGGGATGGGCCCGAGAGGCGGTCCATGTGGGTGGGCGGGACCCGGAGCCAGAATTGGAGGTCTGGCCACTGCCTCTAAAGCAGATGTCTGACGACCGCTGGGGTGAACTTGGCGGATTCCATAGGGAACCCCGGGTTTCAACACTGCTGTTTGCGACCAGACAATTCTCCTCAGCAGAGTTCAGAGTTCTGGTGGAGAGTTGACGTCATGGTCTCTGGATGGGATGTACTCTTCCTGATCTGCAGGCCTCTCGTGCTGCCCATCCACTCAGCCCCAACGATCCGTGGCGACGTCCATGTGATCATGTGTTTTCCACCAAGCTTGCGGTGGACTCCTGTGGCCTTTTAGCAGTAAGTCCACCATCATCAGTCTATCCTCCCATGTCCTCCCTGACCAGACCTTTGCTCCTGCTTCCAGGCCTGCTCTGCCCTCACCCCTTCCCTCTGCTCACACTCTGACCCTCGTGGGCATCCCGCTCGCCTGCCGCAGATGAGGACTGCGTCCTGCCTGTGTCTTCAGGTTCCCCTCTGCAGCAGTTAGGAGACTGCTGATGTTCCCTTCACGTCTCTCCAGTCTTTCCCAGTCCTCTCATCTCCCACACTTACATGTTTCTTGCACTACCATGAAATGATACAGCCTTGCCCACCACTAAATGAGGATCTCATTTAGTGTGGAGGCTGCGGATTGGAAACAACAGAATACCAGAGGAACATGACTAAAAGTGTAGGGATTTGTTCTCACAAAATAACAAATCCACAGGTAGGCAGACCCACCATTGATTGAGCTCCTGGATGATGTCAGTGTGAGGGGCTTTCCTCTACTCCTCATAGTCACAAGATGGCTGCCAGCAACAGGAAGGTGACAACAGCTCCTGGCATCAAAGAGAGAAGCAGCGTCTTCTCTTCCTGTTTGTTCTCAGGGAGGAAAATATTGTCTCAGAAATCAATCACCTGTGATCCTCTCTTTCAGGAGCCCTTGGCCAGAACTCTCCCAACTGCAAGGAATATGGGGCAGTTTAGTATCGACTGCTCCTGAAGGAGGCTGCCTCTGTCCGGTAGGAGGTGGTGAGAGGAGTGGCAGATGGGAAGTGTCTGATGGTGAGCCTCCTGTGTATGCTGTGAACTCTGACAGTCCTGCATGTGTCTTCTGAATGGACTCGTGGATAAAAGGTACCCCAAAATTCAGGACTGGCTCTTTCACACGTATTAGCTAGTATCTTGAACTATCCTGTCCAATAAGGTAACCATTAGCCACATAGAACTTTATTATTATTATTATTATTATTTTGTATTTTTCAGAAGTGAGAAGCAGGGACGCAGGGAAACAGACTCCTGCATGCACCGAACTGGGATACACCCAGCATACCCACTCACTAGGGAGCGATGCTCTGCCCATCTGGGATGTTGCTCCATTACAGTCGAAGCTGTTCTAGTGCCTGAGGCAGAGGCCACAGAGCCATCCTCAGCTCCTAGGCCAACTTTGCTCCAGTGGAGCCTTGGCTGGGGGGGGGGGAGAGAGAGATAGAAAGTAGAGGGGGAAGGGTGGAGAAGCAGATGGGCAATTCTCCTGTGTGATCTGGCCGGGAATCAAATCTGGACTTCCACACACTGGGCTGACGCTCTACCGCTGAACCAACCAGCCAGGGCCTAACCACAAAGAACTTTTAAAAATTAAATTGACATTAATTAAGTGAACCTTAACTTCATATAGAATAAATGCTTAGATTTTTTCTTTTTGGACACCTGAGACCTATTGGCTTGGATTATAGACCAGCTGGTTTTCAGTCCAAGGAAAAATGAATTGAAAAGTAGCTGGTGAGTCTCCCCTCAGTGCCAGGTCTTGGCACAAGAGTGACTGCCTTTGGGTGATTCAGCCCCATGTCTCTGTGGATTTACGTGGTGTGACTCCATCTTACACAATACGCCTTCTTTTGAAATGCTTGCCTACAGGTTGCATTTTCACATTTAATGTTTTGCTTGAATATTTTTGACATACTGGTTTAACTTTTAATTATAGCTTGTTCCAGCTGTGACTGTGAACGGGGACCCTTCTGGTAGGACAGACTAATTACCTTGTTTCCTTAACATCCTGTTCCAGTGGAACCACTGCCATTTTCTTTTTATTTTTTTCTTTTTCTTTTTTTTTTTTTTTTTGTATTTTTCTGAAGTTGGAAACGGGGAGAGACAGTCAGACAGACTCCCGCATGCGCCCGACCGGGATCCACCCGGCACGCCCACCAGGGACGACGCTCTGCCCACCAGGGGGCGATGCTCTGCCGCGACCAGAGCCACTCTAGCGCCTGGGGCAGAGGCCAAGGAGCCATCCCCAGCGCCTGGGCCATCCTCGCTCCAATGGAGCCTTGGCTGCAGGAGGGGAAGAGAGAGACAGAGAGGAAGGAGGGGGGGTGGAGAAGCAAATGGGCGCTTCTCCTATGTGCCCTGGCCGGGATTCGAACCCGGGTTCCCCCGCATGCCAGGCCGACGCTCTACCACTGAGCCAACCAGCCAGGGCCACCACTGCCATTTTCTAAGTTGAATTACAACGGTTTGTTAAATTCTGGGCTCAGCAAGGAAGGGAAATGATTAAGAACATGTTTAGTGAAGTGAGTTCTTTTGAATTATATTTGTTACAGCCAAAGAAATACTCTTTCCATCCCTAGTGATTTTAAATACAGTACTGTAAATAACTACTCTGTGGTAATTACTGCTCAAATAGTAAACTAAACTAAACACTGAGGGTAGTAGAACGTAGCCCATCAAGTAGACTGTGCTTCTTGAGACAATTTAAAGAAATAAAATGGCATCTGGGAAAGTTGAGAAGGATATTATTGATGATGGTGAGATTATTGACCTTTAAAGAATCTTAAAGTGTAGTATATACACTATTAAAATGTCTCATTATATATACATGATCCTCGTACAAAACCCAGAAATTATAAGCAAGAAACAGTCACTTTTTGTGGTCCCACTTGTTAGAGTTCACAAATATTAACATTGAGCTGCCTCCATTTCCTAATTTTATTTCTCCATTGTGTCACTTTACATTGGTATAATTGCCAGAAAATATAATTCTGTTTTACAAGTTAATTAAAAAATAAGTTGTATGGTGAGCATTCTGCCATACACAATGTATAGATGGACCCAATTATATTTCTGATATATATACAAGTAGATAAAGTCTACATATTTTTAATTAACAACTTTATTTCTGTTTGTTTCACAGTATTACATTTAATTAGCTATATTTTACATAAGCATCCTGGTTTATGGGGAATTATTGTTTTTTGCTATTGTAATACTGGAGAGTGCTCCCCTTCAATTACTGATTTAATTAGGATAGTTGCTTAGAACCTAAAAGGTAGTGAGCTGTAAGGCTCCAAAAGATGCCTTCATCTCGGCTTCTGGTACCGCTTCAGGCCTGGCGAGGTTGTGGCGGGGCCTCTGGCTGGACAAGGCGCAGGACCCTGAGCAGACCCTTCCTCTGGCTCTGCAGTGCTCTGGGGCAAGAGGGAGACACAGCTCTACACACATCCCCAACTGTCCCATGCCTTTCCAGAGACAGGAAGGATGCCGTTGCCTTTCAGGGGACTCTGGTACATGAACCGCCCCTCCCCAGATCACCTTCCCAGATTGCAGTCCCCTCACCTTTTGGCGTCACCTGGGTGGGCTCTAGATGCTCCAGCTCTACCCAGAAGAGTTTGGGGTGGCCCACATGGTGTAAGGCAGGAGACTTGACCAGCACCAAAGCCTGCTTCAGCCGGAACCAGGGAAGAAGGAGGGGCTGGCCGAAATCCTTCACCTGGTGTGGCCAGGTAACCACCGTAGAAGCAATGGCCCTGGGAGAGGAAGTGGGACAGAAGAGTCAGAACGCTGGTCTTCCCCTTTCACACTGCCCTCCCATGGCACCCTTGTTTGAGACCGCACTTCTGTGCCGGCCCCTGCTCACCCAGAGGACAGCCCCATGCCTCCTCTGACCCCCGTGTGGCTGTCCTTAGAGTGGCAGGCTTAACATGGGGTCATTGTGACTCTCATCTTGCCACTGACATTTCTCCTGAAGGCCCTGGACACTGCCCTTCCCAGCCCTCCATGCACCTGGTCATCTGGCCTGAGGATGGAGACAGATTTGTGAGCAGCCTGCTCACCACATCTCCTGTTTTGTGCCTGGTGCTGGTGGTCAGGGGAGATGACTGTGGCGAGTGCAGGCAGAGCCAGATGAGAAAAGGATAGTTTGATGTCTTGCAAGATTACTGAATAACAAAAAATGATATATCTTTTGTGGGGAAAAAGTATGTTTACAGTTATTTTTATGGGAAAAGAATACAATAGTTAATAAATAATATAAGAAAATAAAATAAAATGCTAGGTATAAGGGATATAGACAATGGAAGTAGAATTGGTGACATCCAGATAGTTGGAGTGGAGAACAAGAGAATAATAAAATGAACAGAAAATTATGTTAGTTATAATAATGATTTTAAAGATCTCAGAATTGAAAAGTCTCTTTATATGTTAAACTGTCTAGGTAAGAAAAAAACATCACATTTATACACTTCATAGACAGTGGTAGTCAACCTGGTCCCTACCGCCCACTAGTGGGCGCTCCAGCTTTCATGGTGGGCGGTAGTGGAGCAACCAAGGTATAAACAAAAAGATAAATTTAACTATAGTAAGTTGTCTTAAAAAGTTTATTCTGTCAAACAGCGAAAATCCAACATAAAGTATTTAGGAAGTGATTATTATTATGTGCTTTAAGTTCCTGTAACTCTGCTTTATAAATTTTATAAGGTAAAGGTACTTCCCTACTTTATAAATCACCATTACTGTGGAACTGGTGGGCGGTTAGAAAATTTTACTACTAACAGAGATACAAAAGTGGGCGGTATGTTTAAACAGTTGACTATCCGTGGTTAAGGACATCAAAAAGAAAAGGAAAATTCTAAAATCTTCCAGAAACATCAAGACAAAGAATCTCCAGAGTAGATGACCTACAAAGATATAAGAGCAGTTTATATATTATATATATTTGTTTAAGTGAGATGAGGAGAGATAGACTCCCGCATGCCCCGGGACTGGGATTCACCTGGTAACCCCGTCTGGGACCAATGCTTGAATCAATCAAGCTATCCTCAGCGTCTGAGGCTGATGTTTGATCCAGTGAAACCACTGGCTGTGGGAGGAGAAGAGAGAGAGAAGATGGTTGGAGAGAGTAGATGGTGGCTTCTCTTCTGTGCACTGACTGGAAATTGAATCAGGTATGTCTATATGCCGGGCCCACACTCTATCTACTGAGCCCACTGGCCAGGCCCAAGAACTGTATTCACATCATCCTTTTGATATTACTTTTTTTACAGAAAACTGGATACAAAATTCAGTAGAGCAATAATTTTAGAGTAATAAATGAAAACAAGTTCATTTCCAGAATTTTTTATATGTCTGTTAATGTGTGACTACAATAAAGATATTCTCGGGCATAAAAGGCCTTAGAAGTTTACCACAGAACACTTTAGAAATTCTCTTAGGAGAAGTGGTCTAACAAGCAGAGAAGTAGCCTGACATGTGGTGGTGCAGTGGCTAGAGCATTGACTCGGGACACTGTGCTTCCAGGTTCTAAACCCCGAGGATGCTGGTTTGAGTGCAGGCTTGCCAGCTAGACCATTGTGTTGCCAGCTTGAGTTTGGGATCATTGATGTGATCCCAAGGTCGCTGGCTTGTGCCAAGGTTGCTGGCTTGAGGAAGGGTTCACTAGCTGGGCTGGAACCTCTCTGTCAAGGCATGTATGAGAAGCAGTCAATGAACAATTGAGGTGATACAACTACGAGTAGATTCTGCTTTTCATCTGTCTCCCTTCCTCTTTCTCTCTCATAAGAAAATAATAAAAAAAAAGAGAAGTAAACTAAAAGGAAGAGGGAGCGTCCAGATATATGGGACATGTAAGGGTGATTAAATAACTTTGTAATTGTTATCATTGTCTAAAACCCTAATGACCAAAGAAAAAAAGAGAAAAAATATAACAAGCTGGAACAAATTTTCTAAACAATATCAAATTTGTCATGGTTATGAAGGTATCTTAAAGTTATTGATTTTTTTAGGGTAATATGTTGATAAATACATTAAGAAGTAAACAAACATAAGTATCAGACAAATAACATAGCAAAAATAAAAAGCATTCAATTTTGCCTAGCCAGTGGAAAACATGGAAGGAGAAACATGAAACAAAGTGAACACAGAAAATATGAAGTAAGTCCCAGAAAGTTAGTAAAATTTATCAATTAAAATTTAGAAACTCTCGGCTCTGGCCAGTTGGCTCAGTGTAGATCATCAGGCAGGCATGTGGATATCCTGGGTTCAATTCTCAGTCAGGGCACAAGTAACCATCTGTTTCTCCATCTCTCCCCTTTCTCTCTTTTTCTCTTTCTCTCCCACAGCCATGGCTTGATTGGTTCAAGCACATTGGTCCTTGGGTGCTGAGGATGACTCCCTGGAGCCTCTGCCTCAGGTACTAAAAATAGCTCAATTTTGAGCATGGCCCCAGATGGGAAGAGCACTAGCCCCAGATGAGCATTGCTGGGTGGATCCTGATCAGGGCACATGTGGGAGTCTGTCTCCTCTCCTCTCACTTGGAAAAAGAAGGGAAAAAATTTAGGAAATCTCAAGATAAAAAAAAATAAAAATAAAGCAAGATCCAACAATATGCTGTGTACATGAGACACTTTGAAAGCAAAGTAAAATAATATGTTTAAAATTAAAGACTAGAAAAAGATATAAACAAAAAGAAAATTGGGTAGCACTCTTTCTATATGATTAAATAGCATCCTAGACCAAATAATAAAGGAAAGAGGGGACAGTTATATGCTTGGAAAATGAACCTCTGAACAAGGATATATAGCCACCATGAACATATTAATATATGCAGTAACATAGCCTCAAAATATATAAAATGACAACTGACAGAATGCTGGGTTGATTATCATCGGAGATTTTAAAAACAAACTGATAGATCAGCAAACAAAAAATAATCCCTGATACCGAAAATCTGAATACATTTAATAATATCCAACTGCTAAATATATTATATATGTTGAACTCTGCACTAAATGGAGAATATATTCTTTCTTAGTATAATGTAATATTTACAAAAGTTTGTGGTCCCAGTAGAGCCCAAGTTCTGCGTCGATCAGGCGTCCCTGATTCGACTTCCCAGTGCAGTGGGACACTCCTGCTTATAAGCAGGGATGGCAGCCTCTTCGAGACTACTCTTGAGGCAGCTATTGGGATGCTATTGTTAAGTGCCACCGGAAAAAACACGACCGACACACAAACTAGTTGCAATAATCACACAGGCAGTTTATTATTCACAAATCCTTTTGGCGTGCCTGGGTACAGATTAAGGGCGCCCCCTAGACGTGCTCCTCTCAGCTGTCTTTGGTCAGAAGTCAGAGCGGCATGGAGACAGTCCACATCAACGTTGGGGTCTGGGCATCTACTGCAGCACAGGTCCCCTCAGCTTTAGTACCTTTTCTGGCTAAGGCCTTCTAACAGGTGTCAATCTACAGGATTATCACCTCAAATCACCTTTTTGGGAGTTCCTTTCAGGGAATCCCCTCTATGTCAATCTACTGAAATGTTTACATTAAACCACTTTTTTAGATGTTCTTATTTACATTAATTTACAAAGTTAATGTAAATAACACCAAGCCACTTCTTATCTATGTATAACTTCACACACATACTAACTGGGCCCTGCTTGAAAGTCAGAGTCTGTTTATCACATTACACAGTTATGGCACTAAGCCTCTATGTTAATTCCTATCCAAATGGCATAAATTTATTTAAATTTAATAATTATTTTTAATATCATTTTAATTACTTTTATATATCTTCCATATTTTTATATTTCTATATATTTAATTACTATAACCTTATATTACTACAACATTTATCATGTACTAGACAACAAAAGAATCTCTAAAAAATTCCATAAGATCAGTATTATACAGACCATTTTCTGTAAAGAACCAGACACTAAATAATTTTGGCATTGAAGAGTGGATGGTATCTGTTTTAACTACTCAACTTTACAATTGTAGCGCAAAAACAACTACAGATAATACATAAATGAATAGATGTGTTCAAGTAACTTTATTTACAAAAAAATGTGGCTGGCCTGACCAGGCAGTGCGGCATTGAATAGAGTGTCGGACTGGGACGTGGAGGACCCGAGGTCACCAGCTTGAGCTCAGGCTCATCTGGTTTGAGCAAGGCTCCTCAGCCTGAGCCCAAGGTCGCTGGATCGAGCAAGGGGTCACTTGGTCTGCTGTAGCCCCCGGTTAAGGCACATGTCAGAAATCAATCAATGAACAACTAAGGAACCGCAACGAAGAATTGATGTTTCTCAACGCTCTCCCTTTCTGTCTGTCTGTCCCCATCTGCCCCACTCTCTGACTCTCTCTGTTTCTGCGAAAACAAAAACAAAAACATGTGGCTGGAAAAATTTTAAACATAGACTACAGTTTGTTGATTTTTTTTTTCTAAAGAGTGGGACAGACAGTGGCAGTCAGACAGGAAGGAAGAGAGATGAGAAGCATCAACTCATAGTTTAAGCACCTTAGTTGTTCATTGATTGCTTTTTCATGGTGTCTTGACCCAGGGGAGGCAACTCCAGCAGAGCCAGGGACCCCTTGGTCAAGCCAGCAAGCTTGGGCTCAAGCCAGCAACTTTGGGCTTCAAGCCAGCAACCTTTGGGCTCAAGCCAGTGACGGTAGGTTCATGTCTCTGATCCCATACTCAAGCTGGCAACCCCACAGTCAAGCCAGGTGAGCTTATGCTCAAACCAGCAACCTCAGGGTCTCAAACCTAGGTCCTCAACATTTCAGACCAACATTCTATCCACTGCACCACTGATTGATCAGGCTGTTGACTCAATATAGTTTAATATGGATATTTTAGAGAGTAATAGTAAAATTTGTGGTTTAGTCATCCTACCCAGTGTATATATGGTAAAGAAATTCATTTACATACACAGTAGCTATATCTGAAGATTTCAATGCTTTTTGCAGGGATTTGGGGGAATTTTAAGTGTTGTTCTCTGGGGAATTGGATAAGTAAAATATAGTGAGCAAATCCTAGAAAAGGCTATGTAGCATGTGGAAGCAAGGGACTAGATGTAACTGAGCATCATAATATATATTAATATCACAGAATATGTGATCTTTTGTGATTTGGTTTTTTTCACTTAACATAATGTTTTCATGGTTTGACCACGTTATCGCATATATTGATATCAATACTTCATTTATTTTCGTTGCCAACCAATATTCCAGTGTATAGATATACCAAATTTGGTTTACCTATTTTTCAATTGATGAATGTTTAGGCTGTTTCTACTTTTTGGTCATATGGATGTTGCTGTTGTAAATATTCATGTACAGGTTTCTGTGTGCACATATATTTTCATTTTTCTTTATTTTATCTAGCAAGAGAGAGAAAGATGGGAGGAGAGAGATGAGAAGAATGAAGTCATAGTTGTGGCATTTTAGCTGTTCATTAATTGCTTTTCATACACACCTTGTCCAGAGGGCTGTAGCTGAGGGAGTGACCCCTTGTCCAGCAAGTGACCTTGGCCTCAAGTCAGCAACATTGGGCATTAAAACAGTGACCTTTGGGCTCAAGCCAGCAACTGTGGGGTCATATCTATGATCCCACGCTCAAGCTGGTGAACCTGTGCTCAAGCTGGTGAGCCTGCACTCAAGCCAGTGATCTTCCTCAGTGTTCCAGGTTGGCGCTCTATCCACTGTGACTCCATCTGGTTAGGCTTTCATTTTTTTCTTGGGTAAAACTGAGAAGTGGAATTTTGGGGTCATCTAGGGGGTTGATAATTCCACCATCTGGGTTATCTTGGGTTTGCTCATACTTTCCTTATATCATATACTTTTGATCAGTGAGTGGTTTTTTATATTTTTTGTAAAGTGGTACAAGGTTAATTTTCAACTGTACACTTAAAAATGATCAAAATGATAAATGTTATATATATTTTACCACAATTTAAAAAAATTAAACATAAAGTTACCATATGACCCATCAGTTTACGATAGCTAAGTGAAAAGAAGCAAGTCATAAAAGAACACATATGGCCTGAGCAGGCAGTGGCACAGTGGATAGAGTGTTGGACTGGGACGCAGAAGAACCAGGTTTGAAATCCTGAGGTCACCATCTTGAGCACAGGCTCATCTGGCTTGAGCATGGGCTCACCAGCTTGAGCCACTTCAGCCTGCTAAGTGGCTTATTCTTCTGAATAAACTATTTTAAATTAAGCCAGTCTAGGTGTTCAGGAAGGAAAGGAGAAATACCGTACCTTCTTTGACCAACATCTTTTTCTACTTGGCCTCAGCCAACATCACAATTTGTCATTCTCTGGCCACTGTGTAAACTGCTATTACTAGGCTCTAAGCTCTGGGGGCTTCTGGCTCCAATTCTATTCCTGCCATCCTTTGAGGGCACTGGCACATAAGGGACTAAATTAGTTATATAGCTTACCACATATTTATAAATCATTAATTCTCAAACTAGTGTTTATTTGTGGCTTTGTCTTGTTCTGAGTGCTGAGCAAATTATGGAAAAGTTGTCCCTACAGATAACCCTCAATGTTCATAGTCAGGTAGATGACGTAAACATACATGCAGAAAAAATGCAAAGTGATGTGATAGAGACAAAATGGATTAATCCAGTATGAATTAGATTAAAGTTTTTTGGAAAAAGCACTACTTCAGCTGAAATTTAGGAATTTAGACAAATATGAAGAATGAATTCTAAGCTTTCCCTGCCACTGGCAGGCTGTATCTCCAATACTCAAGTAATTTTATAAGAACACATTGTTGTTTCTTGTCCAACTTCTTCCTCTACCCCTTAATCATCTTTAGCAATCTTTGCTACTTATGTAAATTATCACTCATAATATCTACCTTCACATAAAAAGATGACTCCAGAACCCAGTTTGAAAAGATTTTATCTAATTAGATAGGACATAAATGTCAATGGGTCATTTGTTATTCCAGGTATTTGAGACTTTTAACTGCAGTGAGACTTGGCTTTTAACAGTGTCTTGGACTAAAATCTTTTTTTATCAGAAAGGAAACAACTTTTATTCCCAGTAGTCATTTGACTAGGGGCTCCATGCCTGCTTTCAAAGTTGTTCATGTACACGCTCCAGATTCTCCATCATGGATGAGAAACTGACTCTGCCCAGGAGGAAAAGTCTTGCAAGGGCAGATAGGAAGAAGGATGTTTCCCATGGCCTGGGTGAGACTGTAATGCTACTTTGTTGCAGCCTGTGCTCTGAATCAGATATGGGCCACCTTCCTTGGGATACCACAGGTAGTAACACCAGGTACTAAGAAAAAATACCTAACTAACCCTTCTGTGACCTGTCCTTTCCACTACATAGGCAATTGTATGCCCAAAGCTTCAAGGCTCCAGCTCCAAGCTAAAGTTGATTAAGCTGAGAATCAGACAGGAAAAAAAAAAGACTTCCTTCACTTCATCTTTTTGAAGACATATCCTTTTACCATCCAGAGAGGAAGGGATATATTTGCCTACCAACAATCAAAACACAGTGCCTGTCAGTATTTCATTAATTTGACAAACTCAATCTGATAAATCACTGGTTTGCAGATAAGATTTGGGAATATACAACTTTTTTGAATGAAATGATCCTTGGGAGAGAGGGAAATGGTGAGAAGTCAGAGCCCTTGAACAAAGGTATGGAAGTGTGGTATAGACTAGACGCAGTCTGATTTCTGATAATCTTGGACTAAAATCTTCACTAAAACTAAGATCCATTTGTTTTATAAAGTTTCTTTAGTGTGATTCACTTGAAAAAAAAAATTTTTACCTGACAGTTGAAATCATTTTGCAAATATTGTTTCTTATTTTACTCTGGGTCTCTCTTGCTTTTCTTCTCCAATAACTTCAAGTTTTTAAGGATTTTTCTTTTAATCACTTAGCCTGGCATTGTTCAATCTGTGTCCTGAACTTCTTTCCACTACTCAAGTTCACATACTACAAACATCAAACAATGTTATTCGCCTCTGTATCTGCTACATCCACTCTCTCTCCTGCATGCTGAGGATTGTTTTATCATGGCTGCATTTCTATGTTTACAAATCGTTTCCATCATAAGCTGTCATTCAGTGGATTCCCTATCTGGTCTGTGTATAGGAAACTAACAAAATTTCACCTGAGTTGTTGGTTATTGGGATAAGTTAAGCAGTTTTACAGATAGTAGTATGAGTACACATGAAAATGAAGAATATCTTTAAAAACCATTGAGTGTCATAGGATGCAAACTCCGTGAGGAAAGGGGATATGTCTCTTTTGTCACTCATTTTAGTCCCTATTACAGTGAACTGTTCATAATATTTGATTAATATTTATTGACTCAAACAAATTAAGACAAAGCAGACATTTCAGCTAATTATTTAGCCACTATGTTAAGTGTAGGTTGGAAGTTCAATTAACAGACAAGTACCTTTTAAAAAATAATGAGAAGAAAATAAGCAATCTTTTTTTTTTTTAGTGTATTTTCATTTATTTATTTATTTTTACAGAGACAGAGAGAGAGTCAGAGAGAGGGATACATAGGGACAGACAGACAGGAACAGAGAGAGATGAGAAGCATCAGTCATCAGTTTTTCTTGGCCACACATTAGTTGTTCATTGATTGCATTCTCATATGTGTTTTGACGCGGGCCTTCAGCAGACTGAGTAACCCCTTGCTCAAGCCAGGGACCATGGGTCCGAGCTGGTGAGCTTTTGCTCAAACCAGTTGAGCCGGCGCTCAAGCTGGCAACCTCGGGGTCTCGAACCTGAGTCCTTCCGCATCTCAGTCCAACGCTCTATCCTCTGCTCCACTACCTGGTCAGGAAAATAAGCAATCTTAAAGGAATAGATAGGAAGAAATGCCTGGACAAATCCTTGATGTCTCAGAGCTCAGCTAAAGATATTATTTTTAAGCGTTCATTAAGATTAAAGGTAGGGAGAGTTTTATTAAACCTACAGACCAAGCAAGGATACTACCTTACAATCCAATATATATTTATTTTAAAATGCTGCCCAAATGAAATTGTGGATTTTAATTTTTCTCACATAGATATAATCTCCTTTTTCTTTAATTTTTCCCTCCAAAATATTTACATACTTATCTCACCTCCCAAACTATAAAATCTGTGAAGGCAAAGTTCACAGCTGATTAATCCTTGCTTTTTGCCTCTTTCCTCCCTGTGTAATGAATGGCTCAGTGCCTGCCAACAACGTGAGCACAGCGAGTGCTGCTGGAGCTGAGGGGATAGACTGGCTACAGCCCTGAGTAGTGAGGCTGAGAGTGAGTCTCAGACAGACATGATTAGGAATGAACCAGAACAAGGCCAGCTTCCTAAGGAGACATGCAGTCTGATGGTTGACTGACTTTCAGCTTCACCATTCTCCTTCTTCCTACATTTTGAACCTGAAGGGAAATATACTCTCTTTGATTAGTTTTTAAGGAGGAGCCTCATTAAAAACAAAACAAAACTAACAACAAAAAAATGTGCAACGAGCCCTGGCCGGTTGGCTCAGCGGTAGAGCGTCGGCCTAGCGTGCGGAGAACCCGGGTTCGATTCCTGGCCAGGGCACACAGGAGAAGCGCCCATTTGCTTCTCCACCCCTCCGCCGCGCTTTCCTCTCTGTCTCTCTCTTCCCCTCCCGCAGCCGAGGCTCCATTGGAGCAAAGATGGCCCGGGCGCTGGGGATGGCTCTGTGGCCTCTGCCTCAGGCGCTAGAGTGGCTCTGGTCGCAACATGGCGACGCCCAGGATGGGCAGAGCACCGCCCCCTGGTGGGCAGAGCATCGCCCCATGGTGGGCGTGCCAGGTGGATCCCGGTCGGGCGCATGCGGGAGTCTGTCTGACTGTCTCTCCCTGCTTCCAGCTTCAAAAAATGAAAAAAAAAAAAAAATGTGCAACGTGAAATTCTTTACATGAAATACAGTGTAACTGATGGCTCTTCATTTGCATTTTATTGGTGTTCTTTGAAACAGTCTAAACATTCCAGAAGGTCACTCTCTCTGGTATTTATCACTGCTGCGCCAGAGACCTTGATAGTTTATCAAGGGGAAGTTCTGTCCGTTTTTGGAATAAAACAAAATACAAATTTTTCTTACCGTCAATAAACCTTATTAAATAATATAATTGCCATTAGTATTGATTTCTTGCCAGCGTGAGGGCAATTTGTATATCCCATTTTTGAAAAATGTTTTATGTTTTGATGCAAAAAATTGAACCACTGCTTCTTTGATATCTTCTTCATTTTTGAATTTTTTGCTCTTCAAAAAATTTTGTAAGGACAAAAACAAGTGATAGAGGGTGCTAAGTCCGGGGAATATGGTGGATGCGACAGACATGCTTCTGTAGCATTTCTTCCTTGTTGAATTTGTAAACATTACAGTGGCGTAAATGAACTTTATCAGTAGCCATGGGTACACTATCGCTTCACACATAAGACTAACGTGAATCAACTCTGTTTTAGTTAATTTGCTACGTCAGTATGTATACATAAATGATAAAAATAGAGAGGCACACATGCGCCAAATAAACGTGCTTATGTGTCGAAACTTGTGATAGAAACAAACAGAACTTTCCGGTAGACCTTATATATGATTTTTTTAAAAAGGTACCCTTCTGGGAAATAGAACACCTATGGTATAGACATTAAAATGAATAGATCTAGAATTTGTGATTCACCCTAAGTTTTAAAGTTTATATTTTAGTGTACTAAACATATAAGGCAATAAAACAAAAATGTTTGATGGGTTGTTTATTCACAAAATGTATCTTTTATACTTACATAAAATATAAGATCTCTTTAATAATTTGTTGATCGGTTAATTTAGTGCATTTCCTACATTACTTTATTTTATTGAATGGCTGAGGGTCATTCTTGAGTTTGAGCACTGAACAATTATTTCTTTCTGTGATTATGATGAACCTGTCCTTATATTACAAAGGGCGAGACTATAATACCATCTGGGCAGTTACACTGCCCTGGCTCCAGTATTGCTGAAGTATATATATAACCTGCACCTATAGTATGTTTACTTTTTTTTTTAGGCTCAGTCTCTCTATCCCCATAAAATAGGGATTATAATACCATATTTCATAGAACTAAAGACACCACTTGTAAAATGATGCATGATTAACTCATACAAAAATAAGAGTGTAAATTAAAATCTGACTGACTTCTTTTGATTGTAAAAATATTATTCCAAGAAAAAGCCCAGATGTCAGAGAACAACAGCTCTCTGGTTTGTTTCTTTCTCTTTGCAGTTAATTTTGTATTGGTTTTAGACATAATCATTAATTTACTAGGCTTGGCTTTCTATGTTCTGTTCTATTTTTTCTAATTCTAGAACTTTTATCTCAGTCTTTTTCCCACTTAGAATCGGGAAATTTTAAAATTATGACTTGGATTAGGAGGCTTAAAGGGAAGGTCTAACTCATCTGAGAGAGCATATATAAACATATTTACTATATATAACTTTTAAAATCTTATATTAGGAGAAGAAATCTAATAATGGAACAGACCGCTCAAAATTTTCTTCCAACTATAAGATCTATTGTTAATAATTTTAATTAATCTGCTAAAACTAATCTAACAACTATAGAGTAAATTATTCTGTGATTACTTTAGGTGTACCTCAAATGACAATTTAGAAATTTAACATCACTATTTGAAGAGGAAGTCAATTATTTTTAAAGTTTACTTCAAAACTAAACCTAGCAGTCTGTAAGAACTAACACATAGCAGCACCCTGTTATAACCCAGTAGATATGTCCAGAAATAAACAGAACACCCTCCCATGGTATTTTAATATATATACCCCATAGCAATAGCTAAACTAATTATAAGAACAAAAACACCTAATTTTAAATTGTGTTAGGATATTAGAACATTTATTTCTACTGTAACTATTTCATTGGTTGGTGGAAAAATCATCAGATGAAAAATGTCTGAAAATTATCTGTAAATTTGAGAAAAGTTTATAATTAATAAAAGATATAGGAACCCTTGAAAAAAAGGATATAATTTTATAATGATAAGAAATAGCATTTAAGTGAATCAATCTGATATTTTCAAATGACAGTAATTTAATAATTTATTACCTTTTGTGATTTTCACTTAGCCTTTCCTTTGCAGAGATAAATCAATAAGAAAAAGATAACTACAAGAGCGTTTATCTCACAAATTTGCAAATGATATCTTTAGTTCA
Organism: Saccopteryx leptura; assembly: GCF_036850995.1. Taxonomy (NCBI): domain Eukaryota; kingdom Metazoa; phylum Chordata; class Mammalia; order Chiroptera; family Emballonuridae; genus Saccopteryx; species Saccopteryx leptura. The sequence continues at coordinate 248,782,539 of NC_089505.1, forward strand.
GTGATTTGTTAAACTTCTACTTATCACTCTGACTCATTGTTAGAGTAGCAATAAATACCTCCTTTTGAAAAAATGTCAAGCTAAGGATCCAAACTGAATTCTTAAATTCAGAAAATTAGCTATTATATTTTGAAATGCACTACAGTTTTATCATATATTCATATTTCACCTAACAGCATTTAGAATTTAAGTATAACATTGTTACACACATTTGTTTACTAAACACACATATAATGAGATATTTAACACAATGATCTAGTTTTAATCCCACTAAAACTAATAACTTTAGTCTGACCAATTCTTTAAATTGGATTGAAAACAGTCACTAAAACCTCATTTTTCTAAATATGCACTTACTTGACAACCCATTGGGCAAAAATGACTTTTCATTTTGCCATTTCAATAGGATGAGTTTGACAGTAAATTGATACTAACTTTTATTTTCAGTATGTAATAATTTTTTATGAAAGGTCAATACATTTTTTCATATGTTCAATAGGCTTAGAAATGTTTTAATCATTGAGAGTGTGATGCCATGGTAGTAAAAGTATGAACACTTGATTCTGGTACTCTATTTCTCCAGCTGGTATTACTATGTCTGTTAACTGGATATTCATTTTCTTACAGTAATAGTTGGAATGAGATTTTTCTCCATCTTGTATACAACATAGCTAAGAAACATTTAGATTTGAAATATAAGATTTTGTAAATCTGAACACTTAAAAAATAGCTCAGAGTTTAGGTTATACATAGAGTGACCAAATAGTTGTAGCCCTTGAAAACACATCTTTGAAGATGACACATTGAATAGCATCACCCATGTCTTCTGTGATAATGATCTTGTGAACTTAAGATCCATGATAAAGGCATTCTACTGTAAACATAACTATTTTAATCGAATTTCAAAATTACATCATATTCAGCTTATTTAGCAATTGCACATGGATGATGATTTTGCATGTTGACTTTTAAATTTCACAAATTACCTTGGCTGCAACGTCTGGAAGAGTTTCAGTGCTTGTGTGTGTGTGCGTGTGTGTGCGTGTGTGTGTGTGTGTGTGTGTTAAAGATAATGTAATATTAGAAATTATAACAGTGGAGTTTGAGTATATTCATGTAGGCAAAAGAGCATATTGGTCATGAGGGTAAAAGCAATAACAAAGGAAAGGGGGTACAAAAGATGGTGTGGAGTTCGCATGTAGATTTAAGGACATATATTTTGTATAATATATTTTGAAAAGTATACAGCAGCCAGCCAAGCATATAAAACAAAATATTTATGTACTATTTTCTATTAAGAAAAATAAATATAGACATATATATTACATATATTATATATACACACACACATATTTCTCTGTGCTTATGATTATAATACCCAGTAAAAACCTGCCATAGAGCATTACTATAACACAGAATTTTGGAAACTTTAGATATTTGTTAATATGATGTAATAAAACAACATGGGCTAGTCAGATGAGTTCCAAGAAATTCTAAGGTAAAAATATGATGCAGCCCTGGCCGGTTGGCTCAGCGGTAGAGCGTTGGCCTAGCGTGCGGAGGACCGGGCTTCGATTCCCGGCCAGGGCAAACAGGAGAAGCGCCCATTTGCTTCTCCACCCCTCCACCACACTTTCCTCTCTCTCTCTCTCTTCCCCTCCTGCAGCCAAGGCTCCATTGGAGCAAAGATGGCCCGGGTGCTGGGGATGGCTCTGTGGCCACTGCCTCAGGCGCTAGAGTGGCTCTGGTCGCAACATGGCGACCCCCAGGATGGGCAGAGCATCGCCCCCTGGTGGACAGAGCGTTGCCTCTGGTGGGTGTGCCGGGTGGATCCCGGTCGGGCACATGCGGGAGTCTGACTGTCTCTCCCTGTTTCCAGCTACAGAAAAATGAAAAAAAAAAGAAAATGTGATGCAGCACCATTCTGATCCAGCTGCTGTTTGCCACAAATTGATGGTAGTTTTGTATTTTCAAATTTCAAAACATTTTTAGGGTTGGTTGCTGGCAGAGATTCCTGGAATCATTTTATCAGCACAAATTGGTAAGTTTGGGCCTGTAGGTACAGTGGAATAAAATTATATGACATTTAAAATTGTAAAAGACTACCTTGTTAAGGACATTAAAATATGCAATACAAACAATTGTTAGTCATGAGGAAAGTGAAAATAAAAACTGCAATGAGATACCGCTTCACAGACATTCAGATTGCTGTTCTTAAAAAGACAGATAATCACAAGTGTTTACAGAAAAATAGAAATAACGGAATTCTCATACTGCTAGTAGAAACGTAAAATGATGTATCCACATTAGAAAACAGTCTAGCAGTTCCTTAAGTGGCTAAATATAGAGTTAACATATGGTCCAGCAATTCTATTCCTATGTATGATATATAACCAAGAGAAATGAAAGAATGTCCACATAAAAATTGCTTTATGAGTCTTCACAGAAACAATATTTATAATAAACAGCTAAAAAGTGAAAACACCTCAAAATGACCATGAACTGATGAATGAATAAACTACTATATGTATACACTGAAATAGATTTGTAATCAAAAGAAACGAAGTCCTGATACATGTTATAACATTGATGAACCCTGAAAACATCATACTAAATGAAAAGAAGTTAGTTTCAACTGACCACATATTGTGTGATTTCATTTATAAGAAATACTCAGTATAGGCAAATCTATGGAGACCACAAAGAGATTAGCAGATGCCTGGGGCTGGGGGATGATGGAGGGTTGGGAATTTACAATAAAACAGTGCAAGTGTTTTGTTGGGGGTAAGTCCTGTTCTAAAATTGACTGTGGTGATACATGCACAACTCTGTAAATATACCAGAAGCCATTGTATTGTATTTTTTAAATTTTTGGATTTTATAGAATGTGAATTATATGTCAGAAAAGTTATTTAAAAGTATAAAGTTTTATTTGGGGCAAAAAATTACTACTATAAGAACAATAATTAACTTGGAGATTAAAGAAAGAGAATTGTCAATGGAAAGTGGGCTGAAGAGGATTTCAAAAAGATTGGCAATACCTGTATTGTATTTTCAAATTTGAGCAATATGTACACTGATATTTGTGATAGTAGCCTTTATAATGCTTTCTATGTTCCAGATATTCTAATGGACATTGTAATGTTCATCAGATTATTTTTCTTTCATGTTTTGTGATTACAATACTGCATCTTACTAAATTTTTGATGCATTGCCATTATCTGTAAAGACCAAGTCAGGGATCTTCCTGAAATTACATAGTTCTTTTTTTTTTTTTAGTGAGAGAGACTGTAAACAAGAGAGAAGGACAGACAAGGACAGACAGACAGGAAGGGAGAGAGATGAGAAGCATCAATTCTTTGTTGTGGCACCTTAGTTGTTCATTGATTGCTTTCTCATATGTGCCTTGTCCAGGGGGATCCAGCCAAACCTGTGACCCCTTGCTCAAGCCAGTGATCTTTGGACTCAAGACAGTGACTTTGGGTCATACCTATGATTTCACGCTCAAGCCACAGAGGCCACGCTCAAGCTGGTGACCCCACTCTTAAACTGGTGAGTCCACGCTCTAGCTCACAAACTCAGGGTTTCGAACCTGATTCTTCAGCATCCCAGGTTGACACTCTATCCACTGTGCCACTGCCTGGTCAAGCTTAAATTACATAGTTCTTAACTTTACATGTTTGCTAATCTTGTGGTTACTACTACAGTGTTATCTTTTTAAGTGGAAGAATATAAATAATAGATTGCCACCCAAAACACATGGGTCAAATATGTGAATGAAAATTTTTTTTCTGTTTTAACAGACCACATGTATACACATTACTCTATTAATGCATTCTCTCTCTTCTTTTATTGTCAAATGCCCCCTTTCCTGGTTTTTGGAATTTCCTTTATAACAGTGATAAATTCACATTTTAAATTAAATCCTACTAATATGATTCATATTGTAGTAACAAATTCAGAAAAAATATAAAAGGAAAGTTTGAATTAATGAACCAAATTAATCTCATTAGGAGTATGATAATATTAAAGTAGCATAATACTTCAAGAAATTTATTCTTAAAAATTTTTAGTAGACTATATAGATTTCATGATATATATTTCAATAAAAATTTTGTAGAAATTGCTTTAATATTTCTACAATAACAAAAATATGTTGATCAGGGAAAACAGAAAAGGGGGTGGTGAGTACAGAATAAAATGCACCCTCAAATACACCATTTTATCATATGGATTATTTGCGGTGGAAGGCATTTTAGAAATAAATACAAGAAAAATTTTACTTGCTCTTTTATTTGCTCAATAATAGTACCTAGATTTGTGACAGTATCCCTCTTTCCTCTTTAGCAGTAAGGACAGAAGTCAATCACTAGAGATCTTTTTAGACCTTTATTTACTCAGAAACAGCACCACAGGAATCTACATAATAAATTTTGATAAAAGTAGCCATTGTCCGTCATTAATTTCCTCATATATTTGTGTTATTAGAATTTGACCACCTAGCAACTCAAAGTCCTCTTTCTTTGGGTGTTGATTTCTCTAAAAATATATTGTTACAACGGTGTATAAGCTCAAATTCTAACCACCGCTTTGCTTTACTCATCACTCGGTGCTCCCATAAGTTAATAAACTTCTGTTTCATTTTTTTTTTAATCTGTATTTTGTTAGTCCATTTTTCAGGTCCCCAGACAATAAACCAAAGATAAGTAGAGGTAAAAAAGTCTCAGGGAGTTCTGTTGTGTTATATAAAAGTGGAGTAGCCTGTCCTGTGGTGGCGCAGTGGATAAAGCGTCGACCTGAAAATGCTGAGGTCGCCAGTTCAAAACCCTGGGCTTGCCTGGTCAAGGCACATTTGGAAGTTGATGCTTCCAGCTCCTCCCTCCTTCTCTCTCTCCCTCTCTGTCTCTCTCTCTCCCTCTCTCCTCTCTAAAAATAAATAAATATAATTTTAAAAAATTAAAAAAAAAAGTGGAGTAGTAATATAAATGATGTGAAGAAAAATATATGGGCTGATAGGATTTAATTCTCCTCCACCTTACATATAACAAGAAATGGCAATTTTGATAGCATAGTTTCCTATATTTTACCTTAATTTTTAAATTCATAATATCCTTCTTTACAGATTCATAAGTGCATCTATGTCAACTATTGGAAAATAAAATGAATGTGCATGATCCTTGCTTGGACCAAGATCAGGGGCTAGTTATGAATACTTGGCACCTGTTTCATTAAAATTAGACCACTAACCTGGCAACCCATTGGGATCCTTATTGCGGGTAAGTCATTGATATTCCAATCCTCTTTTAGACTAGGCACACTATCATTATTTATCTTCTTTCTGAGTTCTAAGGCAATGTAGAAAATAAGGTAAGAACATTCTTATTGGCCTTAAGAAGTCCTAGAAATTTCCTCTACTTTTCTTCTGTTCAAAAGATCTTAGCCAGGTAATACTAACTCTTTTAACTTTAGTTTCTTCCTCCATAAAAATACTTACTTAACTTTGAATTTGCTTGGACTGGAACCTTAAACTATTGTATATGTAGACCAGTGACTTTAATTTTATTTTTTATTTTTAGGTTTTTCCCATGTCTACTTACCTCTTTTTAGATTCTTGGCCTCTATTTAACCTATTTACATATACAAATTCTGAGTTCCTCAAGACATAATTTAAACTATTGAACTTTTTGTAGCTGTTCATGTTTTACCCATGTAATTTTGTTATTTTAAGTTTCTTCTCCATCAGTCTACCACTTTAAGATCAAAGAAAAGTATTAGACCCTTTTGATAATATTTCATGACTCTGTGAATATCACTCTCTTTTTCTTAGCCATATAGATTTCCCATGAGAAGGACTCAGTTATCATTTCTAAGATAAACAGACACACACACACACACACATAACCAAAAGAATAAATATTCAGAATATTACTTATATGATAACAGAAAAATAATTGATAAATTCACTTTGATCTTTATAAAGACAGAATAATGTCCATTCACTCAGTCAATCTCAAAATAATTGAATATATTTTAATATCTCATCTCATAATATTTATAAACCACATACAGGGGAAGTAAGGACCATATCCTTTCTGGGGTTTAGACCTCCCATCACCTTCTACTTTTAGAAAGCTCAATAATATGGTTGTATAAGTAAATAGGGATTTATTTATATATGTACTTTTTATCTGTAGCAGCTCTTAAGGCTCTATAGTAAAGGCAGTGCTAGGGTTTAGGAAAATACCAAGGACAGTTCTTTAGCTTCTTCTGATGTTTTGCCACATTGGTAAGACCACTCAAAATGTGCTTGGTTCATTTTATCTGTGCTTGGTTCATTTTTTCTAATCACAGATCCAAATGCAAAATTCTCTAAGGCATCCGGTGTATTTGCATAAATCTCTTGAGAATACAAGTATAAGTATTCAAAAGAGGGTGGTCTAGTTTCAGGAAAATAACCATGAATTCCCTACAGCTAAAGTAGAGAGCTGGAGCAGTGAGGTTGCAAAAAACAAACCTGGTTCAGCCAGCAAAGAAAAAACCACATTAAAATTTAGGTTTGGAAATACCAATCGACTACTTACTCTGTTCCAGGATCTCTGTTATGAGGTCCCACAGGTTATCACATACCACCTCTACAACAATCTTGTAAACCCCTCAACTTATCCAAGGAGCTGAATCAGGTTTTGAATGTGGGAACTCATAATTTCAAATACCACATCACTGCCTTTAAATACATGTGTCTAATCTTATTTTGTTTTTGAAGTTTATTTTAAGTAGATTCTCAATATTCATTTCTTTTATAGTATCAAATGTGATCATGGCCAGGATATGAAATGTGAAGCATGAATTTATTTTATCTTTTTATTGTTTGGCAATTACTTAAATTTTCTCAAATGCTAGGCTTTGTTAACTCTGCAGATCTAGGTCTTTGGGTTTATTAATACTTGGAAGTGTTAAGCCTAATCCAGAAGGACGTGAAAGATTGAAGACACAAACAAAATCCGTTGATTACACGTCAAAGCTTTATTTTCTAGCTTGGCCAAGTGGCAGCAACTCCGACAGAAATCTGAGGGAGAGTGTGCTAGCCCTTTGTTCTACCTAGTTTTTATAGTTTTGTAAGTGGGAAGTACAGAAGCAAAAATTGCAATTAGGTGCCCTTTACCACTATTGGTTATAGTCATAAGCCCTTTAACATGATAGGACCATGTTCAATTTGCAAGCCATACATCATTTTGGAGAAAACAAAATTTACAAGTCAACCCAATGATAGAAAGATGTCTCTTTACATATTAAGAGACATTCCTATATTTTCTAATGTTTATCCGCCATCTCTTTGTCCAGAGTCACACACATTAACTATATGCATTCATATGGGAGAGTTAGTTTCCGTGGGGACAAATGCCCACAAATGGCTCATTGCTATGAGAAAAGGTTTATTCTGGCTTTTCTCTTCCTGCACCTGGCTAGCCATTCACTCCTTTCCCCACAGGTGTGGTGGAATGTCAGGGAATCCATATTTTCCTTCCTTTTGCATTTACAATACAATGCCAAGGGCCATCCTGGTTATGCCAATCACAGAGTACAGAGATTATTCACAAAATTTCTCTGCACACCTTAACCCAAATTAATAAAATGTTCTTTCAGCCTCTTAAAATAATATTGATTCTGTAGCTTTTGGTACTTTACAACACCTGTGGGTGAGGTAGCACAGTGGCTCCTCAGGGCTCCTCAGAAGCTGCATATATATATGATAAAGTGTATAACAATACTGTATTTTCTAATGCTATTTATACATTGTTAATGCATTGTCCACTTTTAAAAAATTTTTTTTTCTTTTCCAAGGGGAGATAGAGAGGGGGACTCCTGCATGCAGCCTGACAAGGATCCAACTGACAATCCCTATCTGGGGTTGCCCATCTGGGGCCATGTTCGCAACTGAGCTATTTTTAGCACCTGAGGCAGAGGCTCCACAGAGCCATCTCAGTGCCTCTGGCCAATAAGCTTGAACTAATTGAGCCATGGCTGCTGCAGGAAGGGAAGAGGGAGAGATAGAAAGAGAGAAAGAAAGGGGAGGGAAAGGGGTGGAGAAGCAGATGGTTACCCCTCCTGTGTGCTCTGACTGGGAATTGAACTTGGGACACCCATCTCTGGGCCGATGCTCTACTGCTGAACCAACCAGTGAAAGCCTTCACTAGTATTTAATATAGTATAAAGCAGTGGATCTAAATTTTTGGCATTCATCAGAAGAATCACTTGAGGCTATGTTTGACGACAGCTGGGTCCTATCTAACCATTTCTATTTTTTAAGTCTGGAATGGGACCTGAGAATTCTCATTTTAATGAATTAGGCGGTAACAGTGATGCTAATTCAAAAACCAGATGTTGATGACAACTGGTATGGAATATGAAAGACTTTGGCCTCAAGAGAATGTTTTTGTTTTAATTAATGTGGAAGTTGGGGGGATTCAGGAATGAATTGCACAAAAATATCAAAAAGATCAATCTCTGTGGACATGTACAAGTTGTCCTGTGTGCTAGGTCATTTTTAAGGACAATGAGAAGAAGTTAAATATGATAGACTAAAATGCTATGTATTCACCTTCTATGATGGATCTTGAAAAATTGTCAGTGTTGCAGGAAAACAAAACCTCAGAGGATTGACACTCAGATAACTATAAGAGGAAAAGAATTTACTAATAAAAGCCAACAAAGCACGTAGGGCTACAGCTCCAAAGACAAATGCTCTCTGAGATTAGATTTCTTACATTTTATATACCCTTTACAGAACATAAGTTCAAATACACGAATTGTGTAATTCCTTTGTCTTGAGGTACATACATCAATCACATGATTTCAAGATGGGAGGGGGCTTACAGGATGTCAGAGGATAAGTGTTTGTAAATAGCCCATTAAGGAGAAAGAAAGGGGAGAGAAAAAGCTGCTCAAATCTCCCTTCCACCTCCCACATTTCTGGCTGTTTACTTTCTTCCTCACAGGTGTGGGGAAGAGAGGGGGTTCTAGTATCCTTCCTCCTTCCATTTGAAACCTTCTAGTATGAAAATCTCTTCATTTGCAATTTAACAACCCTACCTAGGCAGGAATGCAACTTGTAACTTTACTTGCTTTGCTATCTACAGCACATGCATTCCAATGCAGGGAATGGAGGACATTATACAATTAAAAAGATGTCCTTTACAAAACCTCTCTGAACACTTGGCTTAAATAATTAGATATCCTTGAAGCCTCTTATTTCAAGGGGGGGTTTCCTTCCTCAATAGCAATATACAAATATTGATCGACTTAGGACCTATTCAACTTACGACCATTCTGCTTTACGACCACAATCGCTAGCCATGACTGCTCCACATCTGGCAGCGCAAGCATTGCCCAGCTGGGTGTACAATAGTGCAGACCAGCTACCAGCTCCGCGTGCACCATTTTCCAGACTTGGTACAGCAATTTGTGTTTTATGTCTTGGATATTTTTCATCAAACCCCTCCAAAGATGTCTACCAAGAGGAAATTGTCTTTGCAAATATTAAACCAGTTGTACTGGTAATGCAGTGTTTTACTTAAACCTGAAGAATATAAAAATAAGAAACAAAATGGTGTAGAGATGATGCAAATGGCACAAAATGAACAAAGAAAATTATGATATATGTTGGGCAGATAAAATGTATTATGCTCACTTTGTTAAAGATAACACGAGGAGGCCGTCACCCAGGTGATATTAATGTGTGTCTCTGTGGGCAGGTATAATCCTTGTAGCCTGGGGCTTGGTTTTGGGATTAAGCCTTTCCCACCCGTTTTGATGTGGGGCGGTACAATCCAATCATGCCTCAGAGAAGTGTCTGTATTAGAGACTTCCCTATTTTGTATATTGGATTAAGAGTTTGGATTTCTACACTATAAAATGGGGACGAACCGGGAGCTTGCACTCTTGGTTCCTGAGATTATCTTCAGAGGAGAGAGCAGAGCAGAGCAGAGAGCAGAAGGAGGCCACGTGGAATAGGCCAGGAGAAGCAGCCAAGATGGCGGAGTGCTGAGTGAGATGCCAGTTTGTGTAGAGTTTATATCTGGGATAAGGAAGGAGATGGGGAACTGAGGAGAATAAGGCTGGTGAGCTAGAAACCTTTGATTCTAGGAAACTCGGATAAATCAGTAGCTTTGTGAGCACTGAATGTGATTGGGTTTTGGAGCCCAGTGTATGTTTTTACTTGCCCGCCGGGTGCAAGCTAGAATTAAAGATGAAGGCCCATCAGTTCTTGGCTCCGTTGTTTCTTTACCGACTGTCAGAATCCAGTGCGAACCTGCATAGGCCAGATGGCGGCTGTAATAGTAGCCCTGGCCCTGGCTTCTGGCTTTACATTTGGCGTAATCGGCAGGATTCGATACAGATCGGCAAGGAGCCTTTGAGTGGTGGAGTAGAGGACTGGCTAGTGTTAGGGTTCCCCATGGCTGTCCTTTTGGGGATTGTAGGCTGGCTGATTTTACAGCCATGCGTGAGGAAACTGAGAGCTCTGTGGAAGAAGCTGCCCGGGACCTGCAAATCGAGCAGTGGAAGGAGCTGGAGCAAACGCAGGAGAAACCGATGCTGACTCTGGAGCTGGAAGAAGCACTGGAGGAGGAGGCCGAACAGGTTTGCGAGATTCGCCTGGAAATGGAGCAGCTGCTGGAGAAGGATTCACAAGTTCGTGAGTTGCAGATTGCCCTGGACGTTGTGGAGAGCCAACAGCGGCAGGAGGCCGGGGCTGAGGCTGAGGCTGAAGCTGAGGCCGGGTCCGGAGCTGCAAGGTCTGCGGAGCAGAAGGCGGCAGCGGCCTGGGGTTCGAGCCCGGCAGCAGGAGCTGGTGTTTTCAGTTCATCTTTGGAGGATGAGAAGAATTGGGCTGGAGTTGTGATCTGCAGTCTCCAGAAGATGGAAGCCCATCTGGAAGGAGCACCTACTACGGCCTTGGTAGGTCTGCGATTTTGGGACATAGGACTGGACAAGCTTGCCGGAGCCAAGATAGAAATGCTGACTGCCATTGCCACATGCCCCTCTTGGGGACAGTGTAAGACTTGCCAGGATGGCAGGAATGAGGGGGGTGGCTGATGCCCCATGTGCATGGACTGATTTCCTGGACTACGACCGGAGTGGGCATTGGACCCTTTATTGGATGGACTTACGGATTACGGATTTTGGACAATGTAAAATACCCTGATGGGGGTGGGGAGTGGCTTTGCTGGAAGCACTCCCCTGCCCCGGGAAGTTTTTCCCATGGCTAGAAAGAAGGCTGAGGACATTTTGCACTTTGGGCAAAGTGCTCAGAGACTGGTGAAGTGTACCTTTGTAATTGTTGAACCTGTATTATTTTTGCTGTTGTAATTTGTGTAATGTCCTAATTTCCTTTCACAGGGATGCCGGTGGTATAGATTGTGGGTAGTAAAGTGAGCATAAGAGTGGAATAAGGCTGGTGAGCTAGAAACCTTTGATTCTAGGAAACTCGGATAAATCAGTAGCTTTGTGAGCACTGAATGTGATTGGGTTTTGGAGCCCAGTGTATGTTTTTACTTGCCCGCCGGGTGCAAGCTAGAATTAAAGATGAAGGCCCATCAGTTCTTGGCTCCGTTGTTTCTTTACCGACTGTCCGAATCCAATGCGAACCTGCATAGGCCAGATGGCGGCTGTGATGGTTGCCCTGGCCTTAGATACTGGCTTTACAATATATAACAGTAATGAAAGAAAATTATGATAAAATATAACTTAAAGATTTTTATAACATCATTTCACAGTACTGTTCATACTGTCTACTCAACTTATAACCAAATCATGTTATGACTAGTCTTTCGGAACCAATCGTGGTCATAAGTTGAGCACTAGCTGTATCTTTAGGAGCATAAACAAATTTGATGATATTTCAGAGATGCTTAAATTTAGGATTTAGGAAATAGTGCTAAACAGGAGGTGGGTCAAGGGGATGCTCAGATTAATACACTCAGTTGTGCTGATGCCTGAGTGACCTGTGTTGTTAAATAAGACATAAGCAAACTTAGGTAAATAAGACCTAGGCACACTTAGTATCTTAGGTAAATAAGTTGATAGGATTTTTGCAGGGTTATCTGAACTCTACTAGGATTCTTTTACTCTCTGAATTCTGATCAGCACTAATGAGGGTCTGGATAGAACACGGTGTCTCTTACTCCACACTTTCCTTATAGTTCCTTAAAGCTTAGAAACAGAATGCAAAAAGTAGACAAAGGTATAAGACTTTCTCCTTTCTTAAGTTTTATTTATTTAAATTCTGACTCAAAGTAAAACATTGGAAATAATATTATGCTTTATTGTTCACTGTCCCTCTTTCCAAGAAAATGAATCTCTAGGTTTCAGGTCGTTTGCTTCATTTATTCCCATGTCAGCATAAAAATTAAAATTCCCAGTTTTCAAATATATAATATGAATATAATTATCTCTATAAAGTGACAGAAATGGAATGATAATCTCTGCCATGAGAGTATTTTAACGTAATTTTCATAATTATAATTCCTCTGAGTTTTATGTTTGAAAGAAAAAGATGTAATTTTTCATATTCTTTATGACTCTTTAACCATTTATATGTTGACTTTTTACTATGTTTTTACCAAGGTATTATACAAGATGATCAAGAACTACCTAGCATATAAGAAAAAAATAGTTTGAGGAAGGTACAGTGTAAAGCCAGTAACGATGGCCACCTGGTCAACGCAGGTTCAGGTTTGATTCAGACCAATGGTAATGAAGCAACAGAGCCAAAAACTGGTGGTCCATTGTCCTTTATTCTAGACTCGCACTTGGCAAGCGAGTAAATACACATAGCAGGAAACACTTCCCTTTGCATTCAGGGCTCCCAAATCCACTGACTCATCCGAGTTTTCCTAGAATCAAAGGCTTATACCTCACAGTCTCATTTACCTCTTTTCCCCATCTCCTTCTCCTCCATGAACTGGTTTCTCCTTCTCCCATTCCACTATTTTGGCTGCCTCCTCCACGTGACTTCCCTGGGCTGCTCCAGCCTGGGTTCCTCCACCCTACAAGAACATGGCCACTCTCTCTAAATGGTCTCCTAGCTCCACCTTTTAAAACCTTTTGGTGTGAAAGCCCTCCCCCAACACACACTAGTATAACCATGCCCCTTCCCAAGCAAGGAGGCAAATACTGTTATCACCTAGGCAACACCCATCCATGTGGGCAGTGCCATCTTTAACTAAGTGAGCAAAATATCTTTTCAGCCTGACATACACCAAATAAATACATTTTTGCTCTTCCTGCTACCTCTTCTGGCTGCATTTCAAAATATAAAAATAAAATGTTCTTCAAGTTTAATCTGTGAAATTACTATTAGAAAGGGTGGCTAATTCACATTCAAAACTCTTCTTTAACAGCAGGATGTATCTCAAGATAACATTTTACATTAATTTTATTTATAGAATTGATAAGTACAATGAAAATGTGTAGTTCAGATGGGGGCATGAAACAGGTTAAATCAAAGACACAGACACTGGTGGAGATCTTAACGGCCAGAGGCATTTATATATGTTTGAATGTAGAAATTCTATACTACTCAATTAGACTTTTGATTATAATTTGATTTCTCAACCACAATTATCTGCATCAAAAAGTGTTGTAAAATACTGCAATCCGCAGGTTACATAGAGACACCAGACAGGTTACAGAAAAAATTGATAGAATCAATCGGAGTCTGAAAGAACAGTGTAACAGGCTTTAGTGAAAGGAAACCTGCCGGGCTGTCTCTTAAGGGAGAGCAGCCCTGGCTACAGACTTAGGTATTTTAAGGGTTCGGTTAGGGAAGTAGGAAGGGTAGTGGGGCATTTGCTGATTGGCTGCTGCTATCACTGGGCTCAGGGGTGCTTTTCCACTAATTACGGATGTTGGTGCATTTTCAATCATCAGCAGTTTCTACCGTCCATGACTTCATCGGACATTCCTTTGTGGTTGGTCACCTGCTGCAAGCCCTGAAATGAAACTTGTGCCAGCCGGGTTAAATAAATGAAACCTAAGAGAAATTTGAGTTTATTAATTAGCTGCCTAGCTAGCTACATGGGGCATGGTCCCAAATCATGTAGGCTTTCTTAGCATTCTGAACCTTCTTTTATACAAAATCAAGTACTGGTTGGTGTGGATAAGGAGGGAGCATGGTACAATAGTCAGTTTCTAAGAAGGTAACAACATCTATCTACAGGATCTATTAGAAGGAGAAAGCACTTACACATCAAGACCACAAGATAAACAGTAGTGATAATTGTTTTACATACCCGGCAAAGATATTCCCAAATCTTCTAGTGTCTACCCCAATCATTGTTACCACAATGGAAAGTTTAGCTTAGGATAAGAAGAGAAGCTAAATGAAATTACATAGAAAGGATTTCAAAAGGGATGATTATTAGAAGCATATAAAATGTTAAAGAATGTGTGTTTTTCAAGCAAGGGGGAGTGGGCTCGTGATCCCTTTGTCTAGATCTGGGGTAGTCAACCTTTTATACCTACCTCCCACTTTTGTATCTATGTTAGTAGTAAAATTTGCTAACCGCCCACCGGTTCCACAGTAATGGTAATTTATAAAGTAGGGAAGTAATTTTACTTTATAAAATTTATAAAGCAGAGCTACAGCAAGTTAAAGCATATAATAATAATTACTTACCAAGTACTTTATGTCGGATTTTCGCTAAGTTTGGCAGAATAAATTTTTATAAAAGAACTTACTCTAGTTAAATCTATCTTTTTATTTAACTTTGGTTGCTCCGCTACCGCCCACCATGAAAGCTGGAGCGCCCACTAGTGGGCAGTAGGGACCAGGTTGACTACCACTGGCCTAGAGGTATATGTATGTCACTCTCAGGACTCCAGGAGGGAAGGAAGAGTTAGAATCAGTGTAGGACTTTTTAATTAAGTTATGTAAACATTGTTTCCTAAAGGATCCTAAGAAAGGGGAAGAAGAAGTTTTCAGATAAGTTTTATCTTCTTTGTTGTCTAGCAAGTAGTGGCCTCAGTCTTTCCAGAGAACTATAGTTAAACTATGACTAGATGACCCAGTTGTGTTTGTAAGTCAGGAAGCTCCTGCATTCTCTACAGAAAGAAGGGGGTAATTAATAAGTCTGCTTTTTCCTCTTTAAAATAGTGTTGCTAACAATTTTTGGAATTTCTTGGCACCTTATCACAAAAGAATATTCTAATCAGATAAACATTTCATTTCTTAACGTTACGTTTAGCTATTGTAAACTCATTTCTGGTCTTGTAGTTTTACCTTTTATCAATATTATAAAGCCTGAATCACATTGTAGGGGGGCAGGGGGGCAACCAAGTCATGTACCAAAATCAGATAACCTAAAATACACCAAGTGCCTGAACTTCAACTATGATAATTACCTAAAGGTGTGCTTTTTCTGGAAGTAAATTTTCAACTAAAGATGCCTAGAATAATACATCAAAATTTATGTACACTCTTCCAAGAATATATTACTGTTCCTACTGTATCATTTTGTTTCAGATAGTTTTTATTAAAGTTAAAGATATTTTTGTCTAAAACTGTGCTTTTTCCCTTTGTGTACATCTATGTGTTGCCCAGTTACTAGATCCAAAATGGCACACCACTGCCCACTCACACGCCTCTTTCTCATTGAAGGACTTGCAAACAAATTATTGTAATCTATAGCAAATATGCCATAACATACTACACACAGATTCTTATTTTTCAATGGGAGGGGCCAGAAAGCTTCTTTAGAAAGAAACTGTTCAACTAACAATAAACTTTAAAGAAGAAATGACATTCAAAAAAACTTAAATAAGTTGTGTGATTAGAGAAAAAGTTTGCAAACCCAATCATACAGCTTATAATGTTTTGAGTATAGATGATAACCATGAATAAATGATAGCAGAGAATTGAAGACCAGACCTCTGGATATCTCCACATGTAAGAAGTGAGAGATAGAATAGAAGTTAATAGTAGCTACAAATGTGGTCAGAGAGGTAAATATAAAAGCATATATTATAGTATTATGGAAGTATGAGGACAGAGAAGTTAGAAGGGAATAGCTTATATTGTGACTACAGAACATTCTAGACAAAGCAAACAAAAAAATCCAAACAAAACAAAACCCTAAAATCTAAAAAGAAACTACATATTGGAAATTCCTGTACTTTGCCTGGCATTTTGTTTAAACTGCTCTAAAAATTTTAAGTCTGAAACAAACAAAAAATTGAGAACCCACAACCTATGGTACTGGGACCACAAACATGCAGACTTCAGTCTTCAAAAGCACATCATGGACCTGGACGGTGGCTCATTGGATAGAGCGTCAGCCCGGCATATGGAGATTCTGGGTAGGATTCTTTGTCAGGGCACACAGGAGAAGTGACCATCTGCTTCACCCTCTCGCTCTCCCCTTTCTCTCCCTCTTCTGTTCTAGCAGGCAATGCTTTGATTGGTTCAAGTATGGCCCTAGGATGAGGATGGCTCCATTGATCCCAGTGGGTTAGGTTCAGGTGTTAAATATAGCTCAGTACTCAAGCATCAGCCCCAGATAGCATGGCCAGGTGGATCCCTGTCTGGGAACATACAAGAGTCTGTTTCTCTATCTCCTCTCCTCACACTTAATAAATAAATAGATAGGTAGATAGATAGATAAATAAATAAATAAAGCAAATCACTATTGTACCATTAATCCTTAGACACATTCTTTCCAGAGAGAAGACATTCAGAGCATGAGAATATCTGGAGGAGAAATGTGAGCAGCGATGTGAAGGGTAGCCTATATTTATTATTGTCCATTGTTCATACATTCAATAAATTTCAGATTAAAATTTTAAAGAAAGGCAACTATACAAGAGAGCTGTTGATAATTGTTGACATTTGAAAGAAAAGGCTTTGGTATTTGCTTCTCAAAATAGAATACTGAGCTGGAAGGACCTTCATATTCTTTACATTCTTATTAATCTTCTAGTCGCAACTAGGAACTACTGCCCTTCCCTATATTCATTTTCTAGCTATGAAATCAACATCACTTTGATAGTTTTCCAAACAGAATTACCTAATACAAGATCAGGTGGGGAAAATTCTAAAGGGAATGTTTTACATCTCTTGGCGAAGTGTATTCTCATTGCCTCCAGACAGAACTTCATTTACTTTCTTAAAGCATGCTTCTCACTCAGAAACTGTATTTAAAAAATCAATTTCTCATATATAGTTGATTCCCATTTATAAACCTTTTGAATCCAGAGATAAAATATTTCTTGCCAGAATTTAGCATTTTTGTTTTCAAATAAACGGAAAATTATAGGCAGAAAAATCTCCATTACATGCCCCCTCCCAATGAGAGCAGAAACATAGAAACATAGTTTTCACCATATCTTTGATTTGCAGTCATGCTTTCTGCCAGTAATAGGACTCAATTTGATGTTTCCAAGTTGTTAAGATATTTATTTTCTGAGAGCTGCAGAATATCACAACTGTTTTCTGCTGAGATGGAGAGAGCAAGCTGTAGGGCTGGGACATCATCTCTAGGTGCTCTTGATTGGAGACTAGCTTCCAAGCCCTTGAAAAAGCACCCTATACCAAATACCATAGCCTTGTTTCTTTTTTAAAGTTGTCTTCTCTTTTCTGAGGAACTTGTCTGTGATCTTATGCCCCACTCTGAGAATGTTATAGCTCCGATAACTTACAGACAGGCAGGGGGTAACGTCAAGGAAAATGGCCAGTGAATAATTGACTCAATGTCCATTAAAGGTAAGTGAGGTAGTGGGTTGGTGGTAAGTAGAGCTTGTGTATGAGGATGTGGGCTGCTAGTACTGCACAGCTCAAACTGATGGCTTCGAAAATTCCCCATTGATCATCCTCGCAAAAAAAAAAAAAAAAAAATCCGATAACGACGTGATAAGTATGACTCAAATCCAGAGCAGAAAATGCAAGGATTGCTACAAAATCCTGACCTACTTTAGTAGCTTTCACTTATTAAAGAGTGCAACATACAGGTAGGAAGTAGGAAATGATTTTTAAAATTTGTTTTATTATTTATTTATTTATTTATTAAGTAAGAGGCTGGGACGCAGAGACAGACTTCCGCATGTGCCCGGACTGGAATCCATCCAGCAAGCCCCTAACAGGTGATGCTCTGCCCCACTGTGAAAAGTTCCATTGCTCCACAACCCAGCGGCGTTATTACCTGAAGCTGGGCCATGTAGTCATCCTCAGCACCCAGGACCAACTTTGCTCCAACCATTTGAGCCATGGCTGTGGGAAGGGAAGAGAGAGAGCGGGAGGTTGTTGGGGAGGGGAGTAGAGAAGCGATGGTCATTTCTCCTGTGTGTCCTGACCAAGAATCAACCAGGACTTCCACACCTGGGCCCACACTTTACTGCTGAGCCAACCAGCCAGGGCTGGAAGTAGGAAGTGATTTCAATTGAGACCATAGTTGGTGCATGTTTAAAGGAAAACCCTCCCAGTTTCATATCTATTCAGTGCAGTTCGATGTGGGCTCATGCACAGATTTTTTAGGGCTCCTTAGGTGTAGCTATCCCGTATAGCCTCTACAGACTCGTCACTGACAGATGGCCTACCAGAATGGGGTTTCTCCACCAAACTGCCGGTTTCCTTCAACTGCTTATCCCACCGAGTAATGTTATTCCTATGTGGTGGCGCTTCGTTATAAACGCACCAATATTCATCTTGCACTTTGTTTTTTTTTTTTTTTTTTTTTTTTTTTTTTTTTTTTCCTGAAGCTGGAAACAGGGAGAGACAGTCAGACAGACTCCCGCATGCGCCCGACCGGGATCCACCCGGCACGCCCACCAGGGGCGAAGCTCTGCCCACCAGGGGGCGATGCTCTGCCCATCCTGGGCGTCGCCATGTTGCGACCAGAGCCACTCTAGCGCCTGAGGCAGAGGCCACAGAGCCATCCCCAGCGCCCGGGCCATCTTTGCTCCAATGGAGCCTTGGCTGCGGGAGGGGAAGAGAGAGACAGAGAGGAAAGCGCGGCGGAGGGTTGGAGAAGCAAATGGGCGCTTCTCCTGTGAGCCCTGGCCGGGAATCGAACCCGGGTCCTCCGCACGCTAGGCCGACGCTCTACCGCTGAGCCAACCGGCCAGGGCTTCATCTTGCACTTTGGTCACTGATTATAATTTAATGAGCTACAGATCACACTGAACTTTCCTCTGTACCGTCAACATCTCGACTGGCATGGCCGTGGGCTGCTTTGCTGTATACATGGTGTTACATCATCATCTGCGTATGCACACATGCTGCCACATCATCCTACTGAAACTGGGAGGGTTTTCTTTTTATTTGGTGCAGATTTCACATTTCTGTCGTCTTTTGTTGCTTTCCTGTGACCGGTCAAAATGCACCATGACTTTGCAGACACACTGTAGACAAGTGTCCAAATCTTTGAGAGAGCAGCCCTGTCTTTTTACATGTGTCTTCACAGCAATGGCAATAGTGAAGTACATCTAAGAAATTTCACAAGCTGAGAAAAATAAAGCTAGAAACTTAAGGGAGAGCACACTGCATGATGACTGCCTCAGAGGGACCAAGGGTTTTTACAAGACACCCTCTCTAGATTCCTGGAAATATTTTGTATCGGGGTGGATATTCTGTATCAGATTCTGAAGAGCCTGATGATGTTCTAGGTGATATGGCTACAGACCAGGGGTTAGTCAACCTTTTTATACCTACCGCCCACTTTTGTATCTCTGTTAGTAGTAAAATTTTCTAACCACGTACCCGTTCCACAGTAATGGTGATTTATAGAGCAGGGAAGTAACTTTACTTTATAAAATTTATAAAGCAGAGTTACAGCAGGTTAAAGCATATAATAATAATTACTTACCAAGTACTTTATGTCAGATTTTCACTAAGTTTGGCAGAATAAATCTTTAAAAACAACTTACTATAGTTAAATCTTTTTATTTATACTTTGGTTGCTCCGCTACCACCCACCATTAAAGCTGGAACACCCACTAGTGGTAGGGACCAGGTTAACTACCACGGCTATAGACTGTATCAGGTTCTGAAAGGAAAAAGCTTGTGAAGTTATAATAATTTGATCTAGTTGTGACATGAACATAATATTTTTGTTACTTAGGGTAATATCTACTGTTAAAATTTCCTTCTATTTTTAGACCATTTCTACCAATCTAAGACTAATGGGAAGTCTATAAAGTCACCATTAGGATACATTATGTAAATTAAGTTGTCTGCAGTATGTGGACTTTTTCTGTGTCTATGCAATTTTTTCTTATTTATTTGTTGCTTTCAGTTTTATATCCTACATATGTGTGAAATCATATGGTTTTTTACTTCTCTGTCAGAGGAAAAAGGAGGGGATAGAAGGTAAAGGGGGTCAAATACATGGTGAGAGAAGAAGATTTAACTTTAGGTAGTGAACACAATGCAGTATACATAGAGTGTATCATAAAATGATACACTTGAAACCTATATAATTTTATTAACCAATGTCACTTTAATAAATTTAATTTAAAAAGTTGTGCCTAATTATGAGGTATTTGTCGCAATACTTATTGTAAGGTATCTTTCCCCGCCGAGAAAGAAGGAAGGGGCCGGAGCCACAAAGTGTGGAATAATAAAAGGCTTTATTGAGTACAGAGCCGCATCCCACTGGATGAGGTTCCCTAGCCTGGGGACAGAGGCTAGGCAAGTCGCAAGGATTAAACCATGTGAGGGATATATAAAGGGTCCCTAAGGTGGGCAAGGAAATATGACGTGGTGAAATTTCACTGGCTGGCAGACGGTCAGACGGTCGCTTTTTTTCAAAGGGCTCCTGGAAGTTTCTTTGGGTGCGCTTGGTTGTGGGCGGTCCTAGCCAAAGTTCCCGGGCCTTTCCCCCATTATCCACCGACCTTACACTTATAGTAACTTCCTATTTCATCTCACAGATTTTCTATGTCTTGAAACAACTGGTCTGACTTTAACATCTGTGGCCTTACAAATGGCAGCACTAATATGTAGATCTGCAAAGATCTTCTGAGGACCTGGAATTACATATTCACATGTACATACAGGGAGCAGTAAACACCTCTGAGCAAACAAGTTGTGCAGTATTTATTAAATGATCTCCAGTTTTCATTTTGTGTTCTTATTGTGTAGTCTTTATTGCACTTCAGGATTTCAGAGCCAGTCAACTATTACAGAAAAATTATCCTAAAAGGGGAAAAGAAAACACAGAAATTGAAATACTGTCCTAGAAGTATGTTGTATGTAAGGGCAGATGATAGAATCCATGGATGTTGGATATGGGAGAGTGAAGCCTGGTGCTTCAATTCCATTGATTAGAAAAATTACAGTTAGGACAAGCATTAACCTATGTAGCAGGTAAACTTATGGAAAGAGAATGCCTTCTTGAAAAAGAATACAAAGGTTACCAACAAATCTGGAAGATGAATCAACAATCCAATGTATTATTTATCAAGCTAGTCAGGGTATGAATCAATAGTTAACCAATTCTAAATTTTGTTTCTTTTGTCACAAATAGAGCATACGTTATTAAATCAATGTGATATTAAATGAAAGCAGATTGTATCTAATAAATACCTTGAAAGGCATTTAGAGAAAATAGGTATTGATTAGAAGAAAATACGTACTAGTTCTATTTGGTGATTAAAACAATTTATAAACAACAAATAACAAAAGAACAAATGGCTTTAGACAGCTCAATGCATGGAATTTCGGAGTTCACTTTTCATGAATACTAAAACCAATAGATCTACTTAAGAATATAGGGAGGAATTAGAATTGAGAATAGGAAAAAAGGTAAAGAGTAGCAATGCTAGAGAATTGTGCTGTGGTTAATGAAGACAAGTTAACACATGTAAGAATGTTTAGGTAACACAGAAGAATTCATTAACATATGCATTAGTGTTACTGCTTCATTAAATATAATTAGACATCCCAAGAGTTAAAGTAAATTCCTCCAGACCAATAACACACATATTTTATCTAGTCTTTGAAAAGTCCTGTTTTCTCTTTTTTTTCAAGCATAGCTGAGAAATAGAAAATTTTTTGAAAGTCCTCTTTTACTTGGGTTTTCTGAATATTGGGTTTGCTGTCATCTCTCATAAAGTCTGGAAATTATAATAATGAAATGGCTTGGGTAAACAAATGAAATTTTCTTTCCAAATTATGAAAATGATATCATATTTGTGAGGGAAGGATTTTGTTTTAAGGAATTAAAAAGATAATGGGTGAGACTTATAAGGAAAAAGATTTCACAAAATACCAAATTGTAATTTTTCTTTATTTAAAAATTAACAAATTTCCTGTTTTTATCAAAATGATATGTTCTTACTATTATATAGACAATCAGAAGAGATGAGTTCAAAAAGTATAATCAACAAACTCTATTTTCTATTATCCTGTTCAGTGGTGTCCTAGTAAAGCAGTTCTTAAAAAATATTATTTTTTATTTTGTAGTGTTTTCCAATTTCTGTGGGAGAGCTCACCCAGGATAACTGATTTCTAGCTCTCAATACTGTGACAATCAACTCACAAAACTTGAATTGTAACAATTAAGTCATATGAACTGCTCTAATCCAGCTCTAGCACCAGTGTGCATATGAACAGTTTGTTGAACATCACTTCAGAAACAACACAATACCTTCAAAAAATACAAAAATGGATAGATGTGTTGATTAATAAATAAAATTAAAATATAATTTGATAAGAAAAAGTATCAAATTCATTATTGCTTATTAAAAAAAGACAAATGGAGTAATTAGTAAAGTTTGGTTTACTATTTCTTCATCATGAAAAAAGTTATATAAAATTAACATTTTAAATTAAGAAAGGACATTCTTAAAATCATTAAACTTTTCCTTTCAGTTCATTCTTCCTTAACAACAAGATAAAAGTGAAGAGCACTGGTACAATGTGTGTGCATCAAGAAAACAATTGAGTTAGTTTTGTGCAGTTTTCAGTATTCTGGAAAGACTAAAATACTTATGCATGTATAAACTATGAAATATATACTGTATAACATTGGTGAATTCTCATGTGAGTCAAACACTTATATTGAAAATACACAATATAAAGATAAATAGTCAAATTTGCTAACAATTAATTGTTGTACTTCCCTCAGAAATACATCAAATAATGGATTAAAAATGAAAAGAAAGACCATAGAACAAAATAAAATGCATTTTAAAACTTATAATGAAATACATCTGCTGTTCAAATGAGCTCTAATTTTTATTTTTATTTTTTTGCAGTGATTCCTTTCAATTATTTAGATTACCTAGGTAATCAGTAAATAGATTAGGCTATACAAAAAGTTAAGATTACCTGACCAGGCAGTGTTGCAGTGGATAGAGAGTCGGACTGGGATGCAGAGGACACAGGTTCGAGACCCCGAGGTCACCAGCTTGAGCGTGGGCTCATCTGGTTTGAGCAAAGCTCACGAGCTTGGACCAAGGTCGCTGGTTCGAGCAAGGAGTTACTTGGTCTGCTGTAGCCCCACCGTCAAGGCACATATGAGAAAGCAATCAGTGAACAACTAAGGTGTCGCAACGAAAAACTGATGTTTGATGCTTCTCATCTCTCTCCGTTCCTATCTGTCTGTCCCTATCTATCCCTCTCTCTGACTCTTTCTCTGTCTCTGGAAAAAAAAAGTTTAACTAATGCAGCAGTAGCTTTTAAATAGTCCTCCATGGACTCCAGAGTTTCTCAATTTGTTCACATGTGATTGAACGTTTTCTTCTAATTCTTCGGTGAAGAATAAAAAGCTAGACCAGGCTTCTACGCCCAACTCTGCTCGCCTCTTTCTGATTAAAAATTGAGCTCAGTGAGGCAAGCTTTCATTTTGTTTTATTCCACTCTAATAACATCCTTATCATCTATGAAGCACATTGAAAAGTATTTTAAATAATAACATTAATTATGGAAAATGGTAGGAAAAGTTTTTTAAGCAATTTAGCTTTTCAGAGACTCACCAATGATGTTATTAGGTATTTAAGTCTTCTACTATTAGCTATTGATAAATCTATATAATATTGACAACTAGATATAGAATTGAACAACTTTTAAAGAGGTTCTAGCAAACTGTATTTGTGAAGTTAGGATAGTTATTGTCCACCAATTTTCTTTCTGTTTTTAAAGAATAGTTAATATACAATTTTTAAATCTCATAAAATCTCATTGTTTTTTGTCTACCCCAAATTCATGTTCATCTCCCTCCAAAAATCCTGATCAAAAGAGCTTTTGAAGTGTTTTTTTTTATTTTTTATTAAATGTTGTTTAGCACTTGAGAAAGAACCATCTGCTTATTTTCATCTAGAACTTCCAGGTTCAAATGTGGATCATAAATAAGTGAAATCAATTCTGCAAAAAGAAAATTGACTTTTTGTTTTCAAAGAAATCTATTCAAAAGCCTTTTTGTGCATAAATTTACTAAATTAAGTCCATGATTAAATAAAACTCCAATATCAAGATTATAATGAAATATTTTTGAATTACTTAAAAGGTATTTGTTAAACTACTTTCCAAAGTTATTTCTATATTTGCAATATTTGATAAAGGATGACAGCATCTCTAATGAAGACTGAATGATTATATATCAAGGTGTTGCCTCTAATAAAAGTATCAGTAATTATATTAGTTTTGTAATAGTATAATTAGCTAAAAACATTTTTGTAAAAATAACAATTACATTTTATATAGATTTTTAGGAATGTTTTTCAGAAATATTAAAAATATGGAATTTATTGAGTAAATTTTTCTTTGTCAGTCATTTTAAAGTCTCTCATATCTTATTTTTAAAAAGAATATAATTATTTGAGCCATTATTATTATTATTATTTTACTTTGACCTTACAGTCAGTCTTAACACATGGATGAATCTAAACAAAATGCAATGTTTTATACATTGGACTGTTGCCTAGAATAATTTAATTAACTAAGACCACATTCTGGATCACTTCACATAGTAAAATAAGTTTACCCACAGTTTTATACTTATAATAGGATACCAAATTCAGGTACATTTAGTGAAACATAACTTGAAATAGCAAAACAGGAACAAACTATCTATCCATTAGGAAATGGAGGCTATTTTCTGGTGGATATCTCAGAAGAACAAAGCATCTTTTTTCTGAGAATTCCACTGAAATCTTTATCTCAAGCCTGTTGGCATAAATTGAATCATGTAACAAATCATTAATTAATCATTTTATTCAAAGGAATTCCATGGGTTATTTTTTAATCATAAAATATCTGAATTAAAAGTTACCCAAGTGTGAGCAATAAGATGATTCTGAATGAATTAGGCAAATGAGACACTGTCTTATTGCTGGGACTAGGTTGGATATGTCAACCCACTTTTTCACAAGTTGGCAATGAGAAAAGACATTGACATTCCACTATATTCATTCTGCTATTGTTATTTTGTTCTGACATTCAGTAAAAATCTGTTATATATATGTAAAATTAAATCACACAAAACACACACACACACGGCAAATGAAACAAAACTAATTTGAGAACCACAATCACTCTTTAAACCTGTGGTTGTCTTTCCATGAATGAGTGGAATGGCTAAACTCTTGGCTTTGATATATAATTTCTTCACAATTTGGTTTCAATCTATCACCCCAGTCATATTTTCTACTAGTTAAGAGGTTAGTGACTGAAGACTTCTCATTCTGAGGAATGTTCCCTTTCATGGCTTGGTGCTTCTGTACCTGCTTCTTTCTACGTTTTAAAGTTTATTCTAAAACCATTCTATTTCTGAAAGACTTCTATTTATTACTCCAAACTCATAGCATCTGTCTAAACTTATTGATCCATCCTGTCAAAAGCATATTTTGCAGTGACTTCATATAGAAATACTAATATGTTTACATTTATACTAATATGTCAAGTTTTATTGTAGACTTCTTCTTTTATATATCTATTTTATCGTATCACTTTTCAAGTAACTTATCACCAGAATTTAGCATAATTTCAGAACAATAGATACTCAAGTGATATTTATAAAATAAATAAAAAAATAAATATATCATGTTTTAGAAAAACACTTTTACTGCTTCAATATTTGAATAACATGCATAATCCCCTAAAGTATGACATAGCTATGTAGAAATTCAAGTGAGGAACTTACATACCAAATAAGCAATCCTCTGTATACTACTTAGGTAAAAATTGGACTATAATTAAAATTGAATTCTCTGCATATTGTTATTTAAATATTATGAAATTATAAAATTATTGTTAGCAATTGAGTTCATTTGGAGAATTGACCTTAATGTTTGAATTGCTACACATATTTCTCCATTTCAGAGACTAAAATAATCTAAATGTTCCAATTTTATAATTCAAAATATATATTACTTGAAACTCAGATTTTTCCAGGATTTTTTCTCATTGTTTGGCAGTCAAATAAAGTTGTGAACATGAAATACATAATTACAGAATGTATTCTATATCTTTAGCATTATATAAAGGACCACAATAGACATAGGAGTCATAATGTAAGTATAAAACTAGTTAGTAACTTTTAACATTGAGTGAACATACAAAATTGTATGTATACATTCATAAGAATGATAGAATCAATAAATGATATGAGAATTCAAAGAGGTTGAATAGGAATATTAGTAATTAAGGACATTAAATCCAGTGACTTGAATTTATAAGAATTATTTTATTTCTGATTTAAT
The DNA here is from genome assembly GCF_036850995.1 of Saccopteryx leptura. Classification (NCBI taxonomy): domain Eukaryota; kingdom Metazoa; phylum Chordata; class Mammalia; order Chiroptera; family Emballonuridae; genus Saccopteryx; species Saccopteryx leptura. The sequence continues at coordinate 248,809,233 of NC_089505.1, forward strand.
AATGTTGTTCGTCACAATTTGTTAATAGCGGAAAATTGAAATCACTTTTATGATTGCAATTTTGTTAATTATTCTAAATATAATGACTGAGCCTTTTCAAAACACTCAGAAAGGTTTATTAAACTGAATAAGAAACATGCAGTTATATGAAGTAAGTTTGGATAAGAAATGAGAGTTGGATCAGTCCCAGGAAAGCAGGACTAAAAATTTTGGTGTTGTGAAGGTTCAAGTTAAATTTGTATATTGAGTAAAGAATCTATATTTGAAGTTCAAAATTCTAGCCTAGACTGGGAAATATGAGTATGAAACTATTGATAGCTTTTAAATACCATAATTAGATTACAGAACAAAAAGACATGTGAAGAGCGTTAACAGAGATTTGAGCCACATTAGAGGCTCAGGGAATCTTATACAACAGAGACTGGAAAAGCAGATAGCAGATACAGAGTAGCTCAATCATACTACATTGGTATTTAGTGCCAAAAATGTAGTTAGAGAAAGGGAGGTACATGAATAGGAGAGACAGGCTTAAAACTAGAGCAGAATGTCCCTTAACCAGCAGGTTGGGAAAGATAGGCAGGTTCATTATAGGGCATGGATAGTGGCTATTTGGATGATAACTCATTGTAAATTTGGGATATTTATTATCTCCATGTTTCTGAGTTGGAGTTTCATAGCAGGATAAAAAATTAGCATTATAAATAATTCAATTTTGTACTTGAGAATTATAATACAAGAGAATAAAAATTGAATTGCCGTTAGGAAGAAACTAACAAGATATCTAAAGTGTTGTGAGCCTGATTTTGAATAACATTCATGATACCCCAAAGTATGACATAGCTATATAGAAAATCAAATGAGGAACTTACATAGCAAATAAATTGTCTTGTTTTACCGCTTGGGTAAAAATTAGACTTGCTGATATTCTTAGGAAATATTAATACTTAAAATTTTTTCTCTGTGTACTTTGGGTACAAGTAAGGGAGGTTGTAAACACCTCTTATGATGCACTTGCTACCTGTGCTGTAAGTCCCTCCCACAGGTGCCAGGCTCACTGAAGAAGAGGACAACCCTACACAATCCACTCCCTAGAACTGGTAGAATTGATTGAATAAACACTTGAGAGCTTTTGGGGCCTATTTTAGGGTATGTGTATTTAGAGGTGAATAACAGTCTTTGTTCATTAGAAATGGACACTTATCTAGGAACATAAATAAGCAGTAACAATGAGTCAGTCAGTGAGTTAATTATAATAAAAGAATAAATTAAGTGCACTGGGAATTTAGAGGAGAGATTGAGGAAGGCCTTACAGAGGAGTCAGTGTTTGGGCTGCGCTGCAGAGAACAGGATTTGACCAAATTGAGGAAAGGACAGCTCAGGTATTGGGAACAGGTACAAAGCACAGGGCTTGAGCTTGTGTCGTGGAGGGTCAGTCTCTGGTGCCACCGAGGGGAGTGTGAAAGGGCACAGAATTCATGTATTCATTTTCAACAAATGTTTATATAACGCCCTCAAAGGTGACATCACTGTTCTAGGAGATAGGAACAGAAAAAAGTTCTTCTTGTCCTTCTATATTTCATATCATAGTGGCAGAGAGACAAATAAACGAGTGAATGTGTGGAATGTCAGATGGTGTTAAGAGTTCTGGAGAATAACAGAACAGAATGAAGAGGTGAGACAATGTGGCAGATGACCAGGAATTGATCTATTAAGATATCATTTAGCAGCACCTTAATGGAAGGAAGGAACCAAGCCATTGGATATCTGGGGAAGACAGGGTAGGTAGTGTTCTAAAGCAGAGGGAATAGGGAGTGCAAAGTCCCTGAGGCTCGACTCTCCTTGGCATGTTTGAGGAATAGCAAGGAGGCCAGTGTCATTGGAATGGGGAGAGTGAGTGAGATCAGAGAAATACAAAATGGGATCAGAGATGATGACAAGGGCCAGGAGGGAGGTGGCCCATGTAGGTCCTTGTAATTCATAGTTCAAATCATTGTGGACTTCCAGTTTAGTTGGAAAGGCAGATTGAGATCTGTTTATTAAGAGTCTAAATGCTATGCTTTGCATTTGGGTTTTATTCTTTTAACAAGGGAAAAACCCATGCAAGTGTCTATCTTAGAAAGATGACATCTTCCATATGGAGGATCATGAATCAGAAGAGATTACAAGGGGAAGTAGTAATCCAGACAGGAGATGCTGAGTATCTTTCTACCAGACTGCACCTACTCACAGAAACATATTTTGCAGAAATCAGTCGCTCGCTATCGTTTGTAATTTCTCACATAATTTAAAAAAATAATGGGCTGGCCCTGGCCGGTTTGCTCAGTGCTAGAGCATCGGACTGGCGTGCGGGAGTCCTGGGTTCGATTCCCAGCCAGGGCACACAGGAGAAGTGCCCATCTGCTTTTCCACCCCTCCCCCTCTCCTTCCTCTCTGTCTCTCTCTTTCCATCCTGCAGCTAAGGCTCCATTGGAGCAAAGTTGGCCCGGGCACTGAGGATGGCTCCATGGCCTCTGCCTCAGGTGCTAGAATGGCCCTGGTTGCAACAGAGCAATGCTGCAGGTGGGCAGAGCATCGCCCCCTGGTTGGCATGCTGGGTGGATTCTGGTCGGGCGCATGCGGGAGTCTATTTTACTGCCTCCCTGTTTCCAACTTCAGAAAAATACAAAAAAAAAAATAAAAAAAAAATGATGGGTTAATAAATCCTATGACATAGTGGGTAAAAGCCTTAGAAGTGATTCTTGTGTTTGTTCAGTTTGCCTGCTGTGTAGCCTGCGCTTATATCTCCAAGTCTTGCTTTTTCATTGTAAACTACCACCAGGGCTGTTTACGGGAGGGCGTACCTCACAGGGATCATGAAGCCATGGCAGGTGATGGGCAGAAAATGAGGCAAGTTATGGAGGTGTCTTGGGAACTCAGCAATACTACAGAAACTGTCTTTTTATTTATTAATTTTTTTTACTGAAAAAGACAGGAACAGACAGGAAGGGAGAGAGAATTTCAATTTCATTCTTCTTACAGCTTGTTGTTTTTTTAATTCCCTTTTTCTAGATACCATCAGTTACTGATAAGACAAATGAGTTTTTATCAGTAGAGATTTATTTATTTATTTATTTATTTATTTATTTATTTATTTTTGCTTTTGGAAAGTAGAGTTTTATTTTAATGTAAGTACCTGAGCAGGCCTTTCGTAAGTTCCACTATTGCATCTAATTGAAGACTATGCAAAATTTCCCAGAGACAATGAATTTTGATTTTCTATTAGATGATTCTTTATAGTATGTTCCTAAGAAAACACTGTTCTCTTCAGACTTATTTATTTTTCCATTGCAGTTGTGGTTTGGTAACTCGTAAATGTTACTCTGAAAATTATATAACTTTTTCTAGGGTATGTGCTTCAATTATTTAATTCTACATTCTCTGTTTTATAGACAGACTTATTGGTGTCCACTGCACCCATGGTTTAAACAGGACTGGCTACCTCATGTGCAGGTGAGTTATAACCACTACAGGCAGATCACATCTAAGTTTTGTTTAATTACTGATATTAATTAGTTGCAAAAAGTGCAATCATGATAGAAATGTATGGAGTAGAAAGCAATATTGCCCACCACCCAGAGATTATGGCCAGTAGTAATTTAGAGCATATTTTTTCAGACTTTAAAAATGCATATATATTAGTGCATATTTAAAAGGCTGCATTATTCCTTTGTTTACTGATGAAGATAAAATCAGAAGATTTTGATACTATAAAACATTAAATTAGGCCCTGGCCGGTTGGCTCAGCCGGGTTTGATTCCCGGCCAGGGCACACAGGAGAAGCGCCCATCTGCTTCTCCACCCCTCCCCCTCTCCTTCCTCTCTGTCTCTCTCTTCCCCTCCCCCAGCGAGGCTCCATTGGAGCAAAGATGGCCTGGGCGCTGGGGATGGCTCCTTGGCCTCTGCCCCAGGTGCTAGAGTGGCTCTGGTCGCGACAGAGCAACTCCCCGGAGGGGCAGAGCATCGCCCCCTGGTGGGCAGAGTGTCGCCCCCTGGTGGGCGTGCTGGGTGGATCCCGGTCGGGCACATGCGGGAGTCTGTCTGTCTCTCCCCGTTTCTAGCTTCAGAAAAAAAAAAAAAAAAACCATTAAATTAATGAACATTATTCTATGAACATTTTCAACTACATATGCTATTGTCTCAGCTAATTTTTCACTGAGACAGAATTTTTTTTTTTTTTTTTTTTAGTGAGAGAGAGAGACACAGTCAAGGACAGACAGACAGGAAGGGAAAGAGATGAGAAGCATCAACTTATAGTTGTGGCACCTTAGTTGTTATTGATGGCTTTCTTATATCTGCATTGACCAGGGGGCTACAGTCGAGCTAGTGACCCCTTGCTCAAGCCAGTGACCATGGGTTCATGTGCGTGATTTTATACTCAAGCCGACCTTGATCAAGCTGGTGATCCTGCACTCAAGCTGGATGAGCCCGCGCATAAGCCAGCGACCTTGGGGTTTTGAACTTGGGTCCTCAGCATCCCAGGCCATTCTTCCAGCACTGTGCCACTACCTGGTCAGGCAAGAGGGAAATTCTTAATGAAAAACCTGATGTTCATATTATTTTTTGTGGTTGTTGCTACAGTATACTGATTTATGTTTGTTTATTCAGAAAATATTTATTGAGCATTTGTTGTTGTAAGCACAGTGCAGGGTGCTAGCCAAAAGACTTGTGAGTTTGTGAGTAAATACACTTGATCGGCCCTTTAGGAATCTAACAGTCTAGAGAGAGAATAGCTATTCACGAATCACAGAAATGCATATAGAATTAAACTTTGACAAGTGCCAAGGTGGAGGGTGACATGGTATGAAGATGCATATTTTTTTTTTAAATAAATTTTTATTAATGGTAATGGGATGACATTAATAAATCAGGGTACATATATTCAAAGAAAACATGTCTAGGTTATTTTGTCATTAAATTATGTTGCATACCCCTCGCCCAAAGTCAGATTGTTCTTCGCCACCCTCTATCTAGTTCTCTGTGCCCCTCCCCCTCCCCCTAACTCTCCCCCTGTCCTCCCTCCCCCCACCCCTGGTAACCACCACACTCTTGTCCATGTCTCTTAGTCTCATTTTTATGTTCCACCAATGTATGGAATCATGTAGTTCTTGTTTTTTTCTGATTTACTTATTTCACTCCTTATAATGTTATCAAGATCCCACCATTTTGCTGTAAATGATCTGATGTCATCGTTTCTTATGGCTGAGTAGTATTCCATAGTGTATATGTGCCACATCTTCTTTATCCAGTCTTCTATTGAAGGGCTTTTTGGTTGTTTCCATGTCTTGGCCACTGTGAACAGTGCTGCAATGAACATGGGGCTACATGTGTCTTCACGTATCAATGTTTCTGAGGTTTTGGGGTATATACCCAGTAGAGGGATTGCTGGGTCATAAGGTAGTTCTATTTGCAGTTTTTTGAGGAACCACCATACTTTCCTCCATAATGGTTGTACTACTTTACAGTCCCACCAACAGTGAATGAGGGTTCCTTTTTCTCCACAGCCTCTCCAACATTTGCTATTACCTGTCTTGTTGATCATAGCTAATCTAACAGGGGTGAGGTGGTATCTCATTGTAGTTTTGATTTGCATTTCCCTAATAACTAATGAAGCTGAGCATTTTTTCATATATCTGTTGGCCATTTGTATCTCTTCCTGGGAGAAGTGTCTATTCATGTCTTCTTCCCATTTTTTTATTGGATTGTTTGTTTGTTTGTTGTTGAGTTTTATGAGTTCTTTGTAAATTTTGGAAATTAGGCCCTTATCTGAGCTGTTGTTTGAAAATATCATTTCCCATTTAGTTGGCTGTCTGTTTATTTTTATATCAGTTTCTCTTGCTGAGCAAAAACTTTTTATTCTGATGTAGTCCCATTCATTTATCTTTGCCTTCACTTCTCTTGCCATTGGAGTCAAGTTCATAAAATGTTCTTTAAAACCCAGGTCCATGAGTTTAGTACCTATGTCTTCTTCTATGTACTTTATTGTTTCAGGTCTTATATTTAGGTCTTTGATCCATTTTGAATTAATTTTAGTACACGGGGACAGGCTGTAGTCGAGTTTCATTCTTTTGCATGTGGCTTTCCAGTTTTCCCAACACCATTTGTTGAAGAGGCTTTCTTTTCTCCATTGTGTGTTGTTGGCCCCTTTATCAAAGATTATTTGACCATATATATGTGGTTTTATTTCTGGGCTTTCTATTCTGTTCCATTGGTCTGAGTGTCTATTTTTCTGCCAATACCATGCTGTTTTGATTATTGTGGCCCTATAATATAGTTTAAAGTCAGGTATTGTAATGCCCCCAGCTTCATTCTTTTTCTTTAGGATTGTTTTGGCTATTCGGGGTTTTTTATAGTTCCATATAAATCTGATGATTTTTTGTTCCATTTCTTTAAAAAATCTCATAGGAATTTTGATGGGAATTGCATTAAATTTGTATATTGCTTTGGGTAATATGGCCATTTTGATTATATTTATTCTTCCTATCCAAGAACAAGGAATATTTTTCCATCTCATTGTATCTTTTTCGATTTCCCTTAACAATGCTTTGTAATTTTCATTATATAGGTCCTTTACATTCTTTGTTATGTTTATTCCTAGGTATTTTATTTTTTTTGGTGCAATCGTGAAGGGGATTATTTTTTTGAGTTCGTTTTCTAATATTTCATTGTTGGCATAGAGAAAGGCTATGGACTTCTGTATGTTAATTTTGTATCCTGCGACCTTACTGTATTGGTTTATTGTTTCTAATAATCTTTTTGTGGAGTCCTTCGGGTTTTCGATGTATAGGATCATATCATCAGCAAAAAGTGATACCTTTACTTCTTCTTTTCCAATATGGATGCCTTTTATTTCTTTGTCTTGTCTGATTGCTCTGGCCAGAACTTCTAGCACCACGTTAAATAAGAGTGGAGAGAGTGGACAACCCTGTCTTGTTCCTGATTTAAGGGGGAAAGCCTTCAGTTTAGTGCCATTTAATATGATGTTAGCTGATGGTTTATCATATATGGCCTTTATCATGTTGAGATATTTTCCTTCTATACCCATTTTGTTGAGAGTCTTAAACATAAAATTGTGTTGTATTTTATCAAAAGCCTTTTCTGCATCTATTGATAAGATCATGTGGATTTTGTTCTTTGTTTTGTTGATATGGTGTATTACGTTAACCGTTTTGCGTATGTTGAACCATCCTTGAGATTCTGGGATGAATCCCACTTGATCATGATGTATTATTTTTTTAATATGTTGTTGTATTCGGTTTGCCAGTATTTTGTTTAGAATTTTAGCATCTGTATTCATTAGAGATATTGGTCTGTAGTTTTCTTTCTTTGTGCCATCCTTGCCAGGTTTTGATATGAGGGTTATGTTGGCCTCATAAAATGTGTTCGGAAGTATTGCTTCTTCTTCAATTTTTTGGAAGACTTTGAGTAGAATAGGAACCAAGTCTTCTTTGAATGTTTGATAGAATTCACTAGTATAACCGTCTGGGCCTGGACTTTTATTTTTGGGGAGGTTTTTAATAGTTTTTTCTATTTCCTCCCTGCTGATTGGTCTGTTTAGGCTTTCTGCTTCTTCATGACTCAGTCTAGGAAGGTTGTATTGTTCTAGGAATTTATCCATTTCTTCTAGATTGTTGTATTTGGTGGCATATAATTTTTCATAGTATTCTACAATAATTCTTTGTATATCTATGATGTCTGTGGTGATCTCTCCTCTTTCATTTTGGATTTTATTTATTTGAGTCCTGTGCCTTTTTTCCTTGGTGAGTCTTGCCAAGGGTTTGTCAATTTTGTTGACCTTTTCAAAGAACCAGCTCCTTGTTTTATTGATTTTTTCTATAGTTTTTCTGTTCTCTATTTCATTTATTTCTGCTCTGATTTTTATTATCTCCTTTCTTCGGCTGGTTTTGGGTTGTCTTTGTTCTTCTTTTTCTAGTTCCTTAAGGTGTGAAGTTAAGTGGTTTACTTCGGCTCTCTCTTGTTTGTTCATATAGGCCTGAAGTGATATGAACTTTCCTCTTATTACTGCTTTTGCTGCATCCCAGAGATTCTGATATGTCGTATTTTCATTTTCATTTGTCTGTATGTATCTTTTGATCTCTGCGCTTATTTCTTCTTTGACCCATTCATTTTTTAGAAGTATGTTGTTTAGTTTCCACATTTTTGTGGGTTTTTCCCCCTCTTTTTTGCAGTTGAATTCTAGTTTCAAGGCTTTATGATCAGAAAATATGCTTGGTACAATTTCAATTTTTCTAAATTTGCTGATATTGTCTTTGTGGCCCAACATATGGTCAATTCTTGAGAATGTTCCATGTACACTAGAGAAAAATGTATACTCTGTCGCTTTGGGATGAAGTGTCCTGTAGATGTCTATCATATCCAGGTGTTCTAGTATTTCGTTCAAGTCCACTATATCTTTATTGATTCTCTGTTTGGATGACCGATCTAGAGCCGTCAGCGGAGTATTGAGGTCTCCAAGTATGATTGTATTTTTGTTAGTTTTTGTTTTAAGGTCAATAAGTAGCTGTCTTATATATTTTGGTGCTCCTTGGTTTGGTGCATATATATTAAGGATTGTTATGTCTTCTTGATTCAGTGTCCCCTTAATCATTATAAAGTGACCATTTTTGTCTCTGAGTACTTTTTCTGTCTTGTAGTCAGCATTATCAGATATGAGTATTGCTACACCTGCTTTTTTTTGGGTGTTGTTTGCTTGGAGTATTGTTTTCCAGCCTTTCACTTTGAATTTGTTTTTATCCTTGTTGCTTAGATGTGTTTCTTGTAGGCAGCATATAGTTGGATTTTCTTTTTTAATCCATTCTGCTACTCTGTGTCTTTTTATTGGTAAGTTTAATCCATTTACATTTAGTGTAATTATTGACACTTGTGGGTTCCCTACTGCCATTTTATAAATTGCTTTCTGTTAGTTTTGTATCTAGTTTGATTCTTCTCTTTTGTTTTTCTATCATTTGTTTCTGTTTGTTTGTGTTCCATACTTCTTTCCTCTGTTGCTACCTTTTTAAAGTCGTGTTTTTGTGGTGGTTTTTTCTAGGGTGGTTACCATTAAGTAATGAAAAGGGTACCTACCATATTCATTGTAGTACCCTATCTTATAAGTATTTCTGCACTTCATCGTCCTTTGCTACTGTTAATCTCCATTCTCTCCCCCCCCTTTTTTTTTTCCTTTGTTGTCACAGTTTAAGTTTGGTTTTATTGTGTTCTTGGTGGAGCTGTTACTTGTGGTGTTGTTTTCTTTTGTTCTTTGAATCTGGTTGGAAAACCCCCTTTAGTATTTCCTGGAGTGGGGGCTTTCTCGTGATAAATTCTCTCATCTTTTCTGTATTTGTGAATGTTTTTATATCTCCTTCATACTTGAAGGATAGCTTTGATGGGTATAGTATTCTTGGCTGAAAGTTCCTCTCTTTCAGGGCTTTAAATATTGGGGTCCACTCTCTTCTAGCTTGTAGAGTTTCTGCTGAGAAATCTGATGATAATCTAATAGGCCTTCCTTTATATGTTGTACTCTTCTTTTCCCTGGCTGCCTTGAGAATTTTTTCTTTGTCATTGGTTTGTGTCATCTTTATTATGATGTGCCTTGGAGTGGGTTTGTTGGGGTTAAGAAAACTCGGTGTTCTGTTTGCTTCTTGAATTTGAGGCTTTAGTTCTTTCCACAGGCTTGGGAAGTTCTCGTCTATTATTTGTTTGAGTATATTCTCCATTCCATTTTCTTTCTCTTCTCCCTCTGATATACCTATTATTCTTATGTTATTCTTTCTGATGGAGTCAGATAATTCCTGTAGGGCTTTCTCGTTTTTTATTATTTTTGAGTCTCTTTCTTCTTCTCTCTGTTGTGCCTCAAGTTGTTTGTCTTCTATTTCACTAATCCTATCTTCAATCTGGGTTGTTCTGCTAGCTAAGCTTGTTACCTCGTTTTTCAGTTCGTGAATTGAGTTTTTCATTTCTGTTTGATTTGTTTTTATAGTTTCAATTTCCTTGGTAATATATTCTTTGTGTTCATTGAGTTGTTTTCTGATCTCCCTATATTGCCTTTCCGTGTTTTCTTGTATATCTCTGAGTATTTTTAAGATTTCTATTTTAAATTCTCTGTCATTTAGCTCCAAGGCTTCCAATATGTTAAGTCTTTTCTCCATAGATTTTTCCACATCTATTTGTGTTACCTCTCTTTCTTTTGTATCCATAATATTCGATTTCCTCTTTCTTATTGGCATCTGAGGGTGGTCTTGTTGATAGCACTAATTAGAATTAATAAAGAGTAAAAAGTAAAAAACAAAAACAAACAAAAAAAACAAACAAAAAAAACAAAAACAAAAAAAAAACAAAAAAAAAACAAAAAAACAACAACAACAACAACAACAAAAAAAAATAAAGGGTAAAACACCCCACAAAAAAAAGCAGTAATAATTTATTATTTCTCCCTTTTTTTTTTCTTTGTTCTCCTTCCCTCCTCTCCCCTCCTCAGGGAAATATCGTGCCTATAATGGAGGGCCTGGTTTGCGGTGAAGAGTTCAAGGGGGCAAAAAATAAAAAAATAAATAAAAAAAAAAAAAAAAGGAAGAAAATCTTAGACAAGCATAAGTTGATCTGCCTGCGGGTGACGGTCAACCAAGAGATATAATGAGAGGGACAAGAGGGAACCAGAAAAAAGGACAAAAAAAGGAATAATCAAGAAGAAAAAATAAAAATAATAAGTAAAAATACGTTGTATTAAGTGGAGCAAAGACCAAATACAATGGAGACCTTGGGTTGGGAGGACCCAAAATGCCACAAAAACAAACCAACCAGAAAAAAACAAAAACAAAACCGAAAAAGAAAGACAAAGCCAAAAAAAACCTTGAGTCCCAAATTAACTAATTTGTTCGTGATTGAGGATTAAATGGGAGGAAAGTAAAACGAGAAAAGAAAAAACGAATAGAAAGGAAAAAATAAGAAAAAGAGAAAAACGAAGGAAGAAATAAAAAAGGAAGAGAAAAAGACAAAATAAGGCAAAAAAAAACAAAAGAGGAGAGAGTGAGAATTAAGTGTCCTGGAGTATAACCCCAAAGGAGGGTGAGGATGAAGAAGAGAAATAAAATGTAACACTTATGGGTAGTGTAGTTCAAGAAAAGGGAAGCATAAGATGGGCAGAGAATAGAAGGACTGAGGTGGAGGAAATAAAGGCAATAAGATAGAAGGAACAAACAACAACAACAACAACAACAAAAAAAAACAAAACAAAAACAACCAACAAACAGTGGAACAAGCTGCAAAGTCTGTGGATTTTTCCTGATTTTGAGATGTCAACCTCTTCCTCCTTCTCCTCTCTCCCTCTTCCCAGTCGGCGACTCTGCACCCCAGGCCCTGCCCCTGCGCCACACCCAGGCAGGGACTTGCAGTTGATGGGGTTCTATGGCAATGTCACACAATTGGCTTTAGTCTTGTTGGTAGTCAAGGCCTGCCGGCGTCTGCAGGGTCTAACGACGAGAGAGTTCGCCTTCGTGGATTCTCTCTCCCAGTCCCCCCCTCCCGAACCAGCAGCCTGGCGATCCAGCCACAAGGCTGCCACAGCTTCTGCCTGGGGAGTAAGAGACTCAAAGAGCTGGGAAATCCCCACTCTATCCCCACTCAGTGCAAGGCTCTGGGAAGGGCTCTGACAGTCAGGGCCTCCAGTGTAATCAGGCGGGGGTGGGAGTCAATTGTTGTCAAGGTGATTGTTCAGCGCCTAGCATTCCGTTGGACCTCTCAACCCAGGCTTTCCACTCTTTGTAGCCTGTTTTGGCCGGTAAGAAGAGGCACTAGTCTCTGCTTGCGACTAGTGTGGTATAGATCTTATTATCTGCCAAGTCCTTCTTGTTAGCGTTTATCCCTGAATATGGAGGCTCTATCAATCAGAAGTTGCCCCCGCCCCTTTAGCGAGAGGCACCAAAAAATATCACGCCTCTTGTCTTGGGTCGGTGAACTGAGAGAGATCTTATCAATTAGAACCGAGGGTGCGCAGATTTCACGGGTTAAGTTAATTTTAGTAATTGGGTCGCAGCTGTGCTCCCGAAGGTATTTCAGGCTGCCTGCGCGCGCCCCTCCCCCAACGCTTGATTGTTAGCTTGAATGGCTGGGTGAGGTGCCCCGCCCGCGGAGAGAATCTCCCAAGTAGGGAATACCGCCCTGGGGCCTCTCCCGCTCCCCGTGCGCGGGCCGCTGGGAACGTTAGCGGTGCTCGGTCTGCAATGCTCGGTCTGCAACCAGACCGGGAGCGTGCCAGGGGCTGCTTGACGCTCGCCCTGCAACCGACCCGGGTGCTGCTCGCGGCGGCGGCCGGCGGCAGCTTCCGAGTGCGGGATGACTTACCACAGGCGCACTTTCTCGCGGCTTGAATGAACGTCCCTGCGGTAGCTTCCTCCACACCCTCGTCTCTCAGATTCGAGTGATAACAGTCCTTTTGCTTTCAGTTTGCTCCGAAGATAAATTTTCCTGTTTCTAGTTGATAAATTTGTTGTGATTTTTGGGAGATCTGTCGGACGCGCTGCTCACGGCGCCATTTTCTGAAGATGCATATTAATGGGGAAGATTTGACCTCTCTGTGAAGATTAGAGAAGCTTTTTGCGGGGAGGTTTGATTTGCTATCTGAAGGAATAGTAGATATTAAGAAGACAGGGGCATTGGGGAGAGAATTATGGGTATAAGGAAAAGTAAGACCCTATAACAGGGACTGGCCAGGAAGGCTAGGCTGTGGTGGAAGTATGGCATTGAAATAGAACTGGAAATATGGGTAGGATGTAGACCATGCAGGCTTATACTTAAGGTTTTTTACTTTATCTTAAGAGTAATAGAAAATCATTGATCTTTTTTCATTGAGGGTTAGTGTAGAACATAATCATTTGCATTCTCAACCTATCTATTTTGTCCTATGTGGAGAATACACCTCAGAGGCACAGGGAGAAAGCATGTAGACAAGTTAGGAGGCTTTTGTGGACATTGAACTTAATGGTGGTTTGGTCCTGGGTGTGGTGTTCATTTTGGGAGAAAGATCTGGACATTCTAGAGCTATTTAAGTGATGTTATTTTTAAGATTTGTGGTGGGTTGAAAATGAATGTAAGGAAAAATGAAGTAATGGTGACTCGTAATCTTCTGACCCATCACTTGGTTAAATAATATTTTTTAGGGATGCTATTAATATTTTCCTTAATTTCTCTTTTGCTATATGTTCATTTCCTGGTAAATATGCTCATATTTTGATTTTAAAAATTACTTGGATTTTATCAAGTACATTTTTAACATCTGCGAATTCTGTTTGGTATTTTCTTCTCTTTTATTTATTAAATTGTTACATTAATGTAAGAAATTTTATTAATAGATTTTAAAGTTTGTTTCATCCTTGGAACAAAGCCTTTTTGTGATCATGGTATATCATTCTTAATTATCTTTAATTATTGGATTAGATGTGCTAATATTTTCTTAAGATTTTTATACTATATTGGTAAGTGAAATTAGACATTTTCTGAAAAAGTTGCTTTTTTAAGTATATAAATGACTCCAATTATATTGTTTTGTTAGATATTTGATTGATGTAGAAGGCATGAGGCCAGATGTTGCAATTGAATGTAAGTATGAGGGTTATAGATGTTCTTTCCTTTTTGTAGAAGTTGAGGTAGAAATGTAGATGAAATTCTCAATATCTGGAAGAAAAGAAAAGTTTGTAATTTATTTCTTCTGACATGAAATTATCTTTAGGCAAAACATTATGTTGGGATGTATCTGAAATAATTGATCTAGAACAGCCTTAATAGATAGACAGTGGATTTCAGCTCTGATCTGCTTTCTCTGGGAGAGAAGTGCTTTTTGTAGTTATGTCTAACAGTTCTTCCACTCCTCAGTATTCAATAGATGCCGGGGTCATTGCATAGAAAGACAGAACTACATTGAAGATCTTCGAAATGGTCCTTTCAGAAAGTAAGTTGCATTTTTTGTGTGAGGTTTGTGGTTAGGGAGATCCGTTTTTATGTCATTTAAGTTGCACATGCCTATTCTCCTTGTGGCTTGTTTACTCGCTCAGGGAAATCTAAACAGATAGGAATGAGGAGAGGATGGGATTGTTATTTTTATGGGCCAAAATATATATATACTGGATTGGCTACTGACTTTGGAAACCAGTTAATATTGTGTGTAAAAACCATTCTCTTTGAGGGTCGAGATTCCAGGGCTTCCAGATCAAGTGGTTTCGAAAACTCAAAGTATTTGATGGAACCAGTCCGCACTGCTAATAGGCTGTACACCGAGGACCTAGGAATAGCATGTGTCAGAGCCAAGGTTACCCAACACCGTCTTGGCATTTCCACACTCAGACCCAAGGTCTGCAGCAGTCAGTAAGGTATCTCTGCTTTCCCTGTTTCTAGAAGTGAAATAGAAGTCAATAGCATTAAATATTAGTGCAAACACATTGTGATAATGGTTAGGAACTGACATTTCCTTGCTAATCATTGTTAACCAGAAGATAGTGTTTCTTCGTATTTTGCATTTCTGGCTGGAAAATCAAGTGTGGGATGGGAAATATATGACTTTTCAGAAGCAGTTGGGAAGGAGACTTAGAAATTGTTATTGCTTCTAAACTCAGGTTAAGCCAACAATTTGATGTCACTACCAGAGAGATTCTTGCTTTCTTTGGCTATGGTAATAGTGGTATAGTTTTCAGCATAAAGAAGTTTGATTTAAAGAGTAAATATAACTTACAGGGAAAGTAGTAAAAATTCCAGTTCAGAAACTTGGAAGGGATTCGAACAGTTAAATCAGAAAAATATTTCCCCTTGGGATATAGAAAAAAGTCTCAGTACAGTTAAAATAGCAAGGTTCTGTTCTTTGCCTGTTAATTTAGCAAGGTTTTGATAGAGCAGTCAGCATAGTGGTTGGCAGGCTGGACCTGGATTTGCATATCATTCCTGCCATCACTCCCTGTGTGATCTGGGGTAAGATTTCTAAATTTCTCTTTTCTCATCAGTCAGATGGAAATTTTAATAATACCTACCTTGTAGAGATTGTTTTTGACTATCATGTGAAGGAAAATAATACGTTATCTCACTGTTCAAATAGATGTCATCATTTTGAGAAGATGTAAACCTTTTTTTTTTGTAAATGCTGCTTATGTTGACAATGGCACTGAAAATTGGTATGGTCTTTTTGAAACAGTATTTTAAAGCCATAAAAAATGCTCCTACTTTGTAATTCCACATTGAGACTAAAGATATATTTTAAAATATAGTAAAGTTATATTCATGTAATCATTCAGCACATTTCTCAAACCTCCCTACTACATAGCAGACACTTGACTAGGTGCTCTGGATACAGTCGTATATGTTCTGAGATGTTATAGTGAGAAAGCATGTAGTAACTTACATTTCTTTCTTATCTTTTTTCTTTTTTAGGATGAGAGTCAGAGACAGACAGATAGGGACAGACAGGAAGGGAGAGAGATGAAAAGCATCAATCCCCCCACAACCTAGATTGTCCAATATTTTGGCATACAGATCTTCATAGTATTTTCTTACAATATTTTGTATATCTTTGGTGTCCGTTGTTACCTCTCCACTTCCATTTCTTGATTACCTTTTCAAAGAACCAGCTCTTGGGTCATTGATCCTCTGTATTTTTTTTAGATTCTGTGTCATTTATTTCGGTCTGATCTTCATCATTTCCTTTCTTCCACTTCCTTTGGGCTTTATTTGTTGTTCTTTTTTTAGTTCTTTTAGATGCAGGGTTGTTTATTTGAGCTTTTTCTTGCTTCTTAAGATATGCCTATAATGCTATGAACTTCCCTCTCAGGACTGCTTTTGCTGTTTCCCATAGATTTTGCATTGTTGTTGTATGTTCATTTTCATTTGTTTCAAGGAAATTTTTTATTTCTTCCTTGATCTTGTTGTTAACGCATTTGTTATTTAATAACATGCTATTTAGCCTCCAAATGTTTGAATATTTTTCAGTTTTTTATTGTAGTTGATTTCTAGTTTTATGCCATTGTGATCAGAGAGGATGCTTGATACAATTTCAATCTTCTTAAATTTAAATTTTTATTTATTTATTTATTTTTTACAGAGAAAGATAGTGAGTCAGGGAGAGGGATAGACATGGACAGACAGACAGGAACGGAGAGAGATGAGAAGCATCAATCATTAGTTTTTCATTGCGCGTTGCAACACCTTAGCTGCTCATTGATTGCCTTCTCAAACGTGCCTTGACTGCGGGCCTTCAGCAGACCGAGTAACCCCTCACTGGAGCCAGCAATCTTGGGTTCAAGCTGGTGGGCTTTTGCTCAAACCAGATGAGCCTGCGCTCAAGCTGGCGACCTCGGGATCTCAAACCTGGGTCCTCTGCATCCCAGTCTGATGCTCCATCCACTGCACCACCGCCTGGTCAGGCAATCTTCTTAA
Organism: Saccopteryx leptura; assembly: GCF_036850995.1. Classification (NCBI taxonomy): domain Eukaryota; kingdom Metazoa; phylum Chordata; class Mammalia; order Chiroptera; family Emballonuridae; genus Saccopteryx; species Saccopteryx leptura. The sequence continues at coordinate 248,825,679 of NC_089505.1, forward strand.
ATTTATTGAGACTCGTTTTGTGTCCTAACATGTGGTCTATCCTAGAGAATGTACCATGAGCACTTGAAAAGTAGCTTACATTTCTAACAATGAAGAAATGTTGTCTGTAAAGGATTAGAAAGCACCACTACCTCCAAAGATATATATAATAAGCTAAAAAACTACTTAGATGTCAATGATATACCAATGAAAAATATAACATCTTGTGCTGCAGATGGTGCTCCCAATATGATGGGCAAGAAAAATGGCTGCTTAAAATTGATGAAAGATGCGAATCCAGAAATGATTCTTGTGCATTGTGTTATTCATAGGGAAAACTTGGTAGCTAAAAACATCTCGCCTGTTCTGAATGAAGTATTACATACAGTAATAAAGTGTGCTAATGCTATTAAAGCTAGTGCCAAATGTGAGCGTCTTTTCAAGCTATTTTGTGAAGAACAAAATGAAGACCATGTGAGACTTTTACTTCATACTGAAGTCAGATGGCTATCTAAAGGAAACTGTTTGAAAAGATTTATGGAACTGTTTGATACTCTTAGTGATTTTTTAAGCGACAAACCTGAAATGAAGTATCTGTTAACAATAGATGGTAAAGCATTTGTGAGTTATTTAGCCGATATCTTTGAAAAACTAAATATATTAAATAAGCAACTTCAAGGAACAAATAAAACTCTTGTCGATGCAAAAGCAAAGATATTTGGTTTCATTACCAATATTGAGTTATGTCAGAAACATATTAACAACAAAAACTTTAAACAGTTTCATTGGCTCCAAAAATGTGAAGTAACTGATACCGCTTTACTTGTTATTGTCAATCATTTGAATATTCTATTGGCTGATTTAAAAGAAAGATTTTCTGATTTAAAAAAAATTGATTTCTCAACATGGATGATGCGGCCAATGTTAGTGGATTTGTCTGATATATCAAATATGCAGTATCAAGAAGAACTCGCAGAATTGCAAAATGATGACTCAGTTAAAGCTTTATTTAATATCAAAGGAGCTATGGCATGGCTTTGTGAGGAAACAGAATTCAAATACCCAAAACAACCAAATGTGCAAGAAAACTATTGCTACCGTTTCCATCTTCATTTTTAGCTGAATGTGGATTTAGTGCTGTAAATGATTTACTGGTAAAAAAAAGAAATCGCTGGATATAACACAACATGGAGACTTGAGACTAAAGCTAACCAAATTGGAACCTAATATAAAATCTCTGTGCAGCAAGCATCAAGCGCAAGGATCACACTAAATTAAAATAATAAATTAATATAGAAAAATCTGTATTAAAATTATTTGGAATTTAAATTTCTGTTTTTCATTATATGTTTTGAAATTTTACTAACTGTGTTTTGTTAACAATTTCATAGTGATTTCTTCCCAGAACCTATCATTTATGTTTATTAAGTGAACAAATCAATTTTTTAATGTTAAAAATTATGTATGTTACATAGGGGGGGACATAAAAATTTTAGAAAGGTTAAGGTGGGGCATGGCACAAAAAAGGTTGGGAAACATTGCTCCAGAGTGTGAGCAGAGGCAGAGAAGTGTGAAATGGTGATGGGATCTCCAAATAGTCCTGACTGGCTGGGACTCGGGAGTACGTGGCTGAGGGTGCTCTGTGGCCAGAGGCAGGGGTTGTTTGTGTGCCATGCTGGAAGTCTGAGCTTGATTCCATAGGAATGAGGTGCCCCTTAGAGCAGAGTGCTCTAGAGGGGAACTGGTGGATATTAGGAAGGAGTCGCAAGATATAAACGGTAGGCAGAGAGACCCTTAGGATATGAAAATAAGAATGCCAGCAGGGAAGACAGCAAATGGGAAGGTGCTTCTAAAATAAAACTACTTATTTTTGTCTTTTGTTTCCCTAGATTTCATGAGCTTTGAAAACATTTGGTATCTCAGCAAATGACACCTCAATTCTGATTGTATACATTGGAGATGGAAAAAAACAAATAGATCAAGTAGACCGAATATCTCAAGTAGAGGGTCATCCAGTTTCTCTGACAAGTCTTCTGGAAATAAGTAATATTACAGGTGCAAAAAGGTGAGTAAGGCCACATTTGTAGAGTGGGATAGATGAGGTCTAGTAGTAATGTGATGCTGTTGTCACCAATGCTGCTATTTTTTTAACTTTTAGGAAAGATTAATGATATAAAATTATTTCATAAATAATATCACATACACAAAATTGGATGATGCAGGCTTATGTGGAGGGGATTGGGATAAACGTTGATGGACAGACATTTTGGGTATTGTCTTGGAGAATTATTTGTACACCTGAAACCTGTATGATTTTGTTATCCACTGTCACCTCAGTAAACATAAAAAAGGAAAAAACTTATTTGATAAAAAGCATTCTCTAATTAAGAATGAACTGAGAATTAAATATCAAGCTTACAGAGTACATGTACAGATTTGATTTCTTTGTTTAGAGAGTTACCACCATAATTGCAATTTAAAGGGCACTTTTGGCCTAGTGACCAATTGCCATCCACTGTGCATTATTTTCATCACATTAGTAATTTCATGCAATTATCCCAATAATTGAATGATATTAAATTTCACTTACATATGTCTGTATAATAAAACTTAATAGTGCATGGATAATTAGCTTCTTTTACCTTATTTTTATAGATATATAAACTGTCTTCACAAGAAGAAAATATTGGGACGTTATTGGATGGTGTCATTTGTAGAATGTCAACTAAAGATGTTTTGTGAAATGACAAATCTAAAATTTTGTAGCATTTATAAAAAACTGATTTTTTTCTGATTATAAAGTGTATATATATTCATCATAGAAAAATTTACAACACAAAATGCCATAAAAAATGGAAAAAACCTTCAAATCCTGCCTGTTCATACGTTTGTTTGTTTTTTGGTTTTTTTTGTTTGTTTTTTTCAGACACAGAGATCAGAGAGAGGGATAGACAGGGACAGACAGACAGGAATGGAGAGATGAGAAGCATCAATCATTAGTTTTTCATTGAGCATTGCAACACCTCAGTTGTTCATTGATTGCTTTCTCATATGTGCCTTTACTGTAGGTCTTCAGCAGACCAAGAAACCCCTTACTCGAGCCAGCAACCTTGGGTCCAAGCTGGTGAGCTTTTGCTCAAACCAGGTGAGCCTGCGCTCAAGCTGGCAACTTCGGTGTTTCGAACCTGGTTCCTCGGCATCCCAGTCAAATGCTCTATCCACTGCACCACCGCCTGCTCAGGATGTTCATAGTTTTAAACATAATCACTATTAATATTATTTGTTATTTTACTTCTAGTCTATTTCCGTTAAATTGTATTTTGCTTTTATATAATTGGAATAGTAATTACAAACATTTACTAGATGTCTAGATGGTGCTAGGTTTTGCCTTAGTGATTTTTTATGCACCAGCTCATATCCCTGCCCTTAGTTCAGATACTCCAGCATCCCTCTTCCAAAGCCTCCTGGTTCTGTTTTACATGCAAGAACTAATTTCATCTCATACACATTAGGGAATAGATACTGTTAATACCCGATTTTGCACACAGCCACTAAAAAAACAGTAACTTGCTCAAGGTCTTACTGCTAGTGTCAAATCCTGTTTGCTGAATGCTTTGGTTTTTTTCTCACTTTGTTTTCATTGTGTCAATCAAGATGAACTAGGTTAGGGTTAAGCAAACCTTTTTATGAAGGACTGGGTGTGCTCTGTGTGGTCTGTTTTGCATTTACTCATCTCTTGCTGTTGTAGTGCAGAAGCATCCACACAATACGTAAATGATGAGTGTCAGGAATGACCCAAGGGCCATGATGTGTGAAGTTCTGGGGTTGATTAGGCTACAGTCCTGGACCCTGAAGCTGACTGACTTCATGTGACAAATTTTGTCTTGCTCACTCTCCAGGGCCAGTGTGAATCAGTGGGAAGATTCATTGCTGTGACTCAGGGACCCAGTCTGCTCAAGGCTTCTGTGCAATATGTGCTCCATGTTGTTTTGTTTTGGAGCTGGGAAGGCGACAGATGAGAGATTCCGTTTTCTACATTTTAAGAAAGAAGATAAAGGTAGAGGCAGAGGGGAATGAAATGATAGATATTCCTGAGCAGAGCCTGCCTGCCGACTTCACCTGCCCACAGGCTTTTTCATCCTCTCATGGTGGTCAGATGTCCTCTGCCATGAGCTCCTAAGAGGGGTTGTTGTGTTTTGCCTTTTTTTATTTTCTTGAATTTATCGAGGTGACGTTGGTTGACAAAACCATACAGGTTTAAAGTGTACAAGTCAATAAAACATCTCCACATGCATCTGCACTCACTGCCCAAGGGAAAGTTCTATCCCCATTTATCCCAGCTGTGCCCATGTGCACCTGCCCCCACCCATTTCCCTCCTGCTATCACCACACTATCGTCTATGTCTATGCATTATTTAGATATCGTTTTTTTGCTTGGTATCTTCATATTTCATCCAGCCCTCCCCCAACCACCTTCCCTCTGACAGCTCTCATTCTATGTAATCTTGCCTCAGTCTCTATTTTGTTGGTAAGTTCATTAGATTGTTTGTTCCACATATGCTGAGATTGTATGGTATTTGTTCTTCTCTGCCTGGCTTATTTCACTTAACATAATACTCTCCTGACGCAGGGACAACAAGTTACTTGGAGACCAGAGGACATGCTCCAGGGGCGGAGGGGAAACAACAGCCCCAGTCAGCAGAATGAAGGACGGAAGTCCAGTCCCTAGCCTTACTCAGATATTTATTAGCCGGTACAAATAACTCTTGGAAACTGCAGAAGTTTTCAGGGGGTGAAGTAAAGGACAAGCTACACTCTGGCTTCTAATTTTTGTTCTGAGAGTCTAAACAATTTCTATTAGTGAATCTTATCCTGTTTCCAGCACGCACTGCTTTCAAGTAGTATTTCATTGTTTAAACATTACAGCCTTGTTATCCACTCTCCTTACTGATGGGTACTTTGGCGGTTGTAAATAATGCTGCAGTAAACATAGGGGTGCGTATGTTTCTTGGAATTGAGTACTGTGGTTTTCTCCACATACATTCCCAGAAGTGGGATTGATGAATGAAAAAACAGTTCCATTTTATTTTTTGAAGAAACTCCATAGTGCTTTTTATAGTGGCTGCGTCAGTCTACATTCCCACTAACAGTGTGTGAGAATGTTTTCTCCATGTCCTCCTCAGCACTTGTTTGTTGATTTATTGATGACAGCCATTCTGACAGGCATTAGATGCTATCTAATTGAGGTTTTAATTAGCATCTCTGATGATTACTGATGTTGAGCATTTTCTCATAGGCCAATTGGCCACCTGTATGTGCTCTTTGGAGAAGTATCTCTTCAGGTCCTTGGCCCATTAATTGAGTTCTTTGTCTTACTGTTGAGTTGTATGTTTTCTATGTATTTTAGACACTAACCCGTTATTATATGTTTTATTGGCAAATATATTCTCCCATTCAGTGGGTTCCTGTCTATTTTATTTATGGTTTCTTTTGCTGTGCAAGAGCTTTTTATTCTGATGTAGTTCCATTTGTTTACTTTTTCTTGTTTTTCTTATCCAAGGAAATATATTGGCAAAAATATTACGATGAGAAATATCTGAAATTTTACTGTGTATGTTTTCTTCTTGGACTAAATTTAAATCTTAAATTCATTTTGACTATATTGTATGGTATGAGTTGGTAGTCTAATTTTTTATTTCGTTTTCGTTTTACATGTATCTGTTCAGTTTTCCTAATACCATTGGTTAAAGATACTTTCTTTACCCATTGTCCGTTTTTGCCTGGTGTGTCAAATATTAATAGTCTGTAAAGGCTTGGCTTTATTTCTGTGCTCTCTATTCTGTTCCAGTGATTTATATGCCATTTCTTGTGTCAATACCATGCTGTTTGGAACCTAGGCCTTTTCATATAATTTAATAACAAGTAATATGATACCTCCAACTTTGTTCTTCTTAATATTGCTGAGAATATTTGAGATCTGTTGTGGTCTCATAAATTTTTTGGAATATTTGTTCTGGATTTGTGAGAGAATGCCTTTGGTATTTATAACAGGAATTATGTTGAAGCTGTATATTACTTTGTGTAGTATGGGCATTACTATGTTAATTTTGCTATTCATGAACACAGTATATGCTTCCACTTATTTGTCTCCTCTTCAGTTTATTTCCTGAGCATCTTATGATTTTCCATGTACACGCCTTTTACCTCGTTGGTTAAATTTATTCCTAGGTACCGTATTTTTTGTTATTGTTGTGATTGCAATAGTAAATGGGATTGTTTTCTTAGTTCTCTTTCTGATAGTTCATTATTGGTGTATAAAAATGCCACCAATTTCTAAATATTAGTTTTGTACTCTGTACTGTGCCAAATTTATATATTATATCTACTTTTCTGGTAGAGTCTTTAGGGTTTTCTGTGTACAATATAATGCCCTGTGGAAATGATGACAGTTTTACTTTCTCCTTTTCGGTAGGATGCCTTTTATTCCTCTTGTCAGATCCCTGTGGCTACGACTTCCAGGGCTATGTTCAATAAGATGGTGAATGCGGACATCCTTGTATTTTTTCTGATCTTAAGAGAATTGCTCTTAGTTTTTTCCCATTGAGTATGAGGGTGGCTGTGTGTTTCTTATATATGTCCTTTATTAAGCTATGATTCCTCTAATCTCTCACTTTGCTGAGAGTGTTTATCTTAAGTGGGTGCTGGGTTTTACCAAATGCTTTTTCTGACTCTCTTGATAAGACCATGTGATTTTTATCCTTTGTTTTGTCTATGTGATATATCATGTTTATTGATTTGCAAATATTGTACCAACCTTGAAGCACCACAATAAATTTTAGTAGATTATGGTGTCTGAAGTTTTTAATATATTTCTGGATCTAGTTTGCTCTTATTTTGTTAAGAATTTTAGCATCTGCCTGACCAGGCAGTGGTGCAGTGGATAAGGCATGTCGGACTGGGATGCAGAAGACCCAGGTTTAAAATCCTGATGTCACCGCTTGAGTGCGGGGTGATCGGGCTTGAGTGTGGGTTCGCTGTCTTGAGATGGGTAATAGACATGATTCATGGTCACTGGCTGGAGGCCAAAGGTCACTGGCTTGAAGTCCACAGGCACTGGCTTGAGCCCAGGATTACTGGCTGAACAAGGTGTCAATCGCTCTGCACAGTAGCTCTTGACATGCTTTCTTCCTGCTGTTTCCCACTGGTTGTTTTGATGCAAATGTAGTTTGATGTGCTTCGAAGTGCCGCTTTATATTTGACCATTTCATCGATGCATTTTATCATTGCATATTAGACACACTGCAGAACGTGCTCTCTCCACAAAGGTGAATTTCTCTGTCCATTCCTGCTGAAAAGTACTATACCTCTCATCTTTTTTTCTTTTAGCCATCTTCTTCGTCAAAAGGGCTTTTGCAATTCACTAGCTGACTACTTGATTAAAAGGAAGAAAGTTTACTTCCTGACCTCACAACGACTCATGTATGTTATGCATTATCCAATAAAATTTGATGTTGTCCCGGAGGACACCTGTGATTGTCTCCAGCCACCCTCAAGGATGAACATGAGCGGTAGGAAATGATGGATCGTAATACATGAGAATGTTGTATAGTTTTAACGTTATTATTTTTTTTATTAAAGATTTGTCTGCGAGCCAGATGCAGCCTTCAAAAGAGCCACAACTGGCTCGCGATCCATAGGTTCCTGACACCTGCTATAGGCAGCAACCTTAAAATGACAGCAATGATCCTGTGCTCAAGCTGGCAACCCAGGTCTCAGGCTGGCATGTCGATTCTCAAGCTGGCAGCCTACGCTCAAGCCATCGAGCCCTTCCTGTTGCTAGCAACCTCAGGATTCTGATCTTGGACCCTCAGTGTGCCAGCTGATGCTCAATGCACTGCAACTGCATGGGTCAGGCTTTTTTCTGATTTTTATTATGTTTTTCCTTCAACTTAACCTGGGCTCTGTTGGTTGTTCTTTTTCTAATTCCTTTAAGTATAAACTTAGATTGTATTTTGGAGATTTGTCTTCTTGAGGTAGGCTTGTAATGCTATGAACTTCCCTCTCAGGACTGCTTTTGCTCTATCCCATATATTTTGGATGGTTGTGTGTTTATTTTAATTTGTCTCCAGGTGACTTTTGATTTCTTTTTTCTCATTAACCAAATTATTGTTTAATAACATGTTATTTCATCACTGTGTGTTTGAGTGTCATGTTTTTATTGTAATTGATATCTAGTTTTATCCACGACATTGTGGTCAGAGAAGAGGCTTGATATGATTTTTATACATTTTCTTTATTTTTTTTTTTTTTGGATTTTTCTGAAGCTGGAAACGGGGAGGCAGTCAGACAGACTCCCGCAGGCGCCCGACCGGGATCCACCCGTCACGCCCAGCAGAGGGCGATGCTCTGCCCATCCGGGGCATAGCTCTGTCATGGCCAGAGCCACTCTAGCGCCTGGGGCAGAGGCCAAGGAGCCATCCCCAGCTCCCGGGATATCTTTTGCTCTAATGGAGCCTCGGCTGTGGGAGGGAAAGAGAAAGAAAGGAGAGGGGGAGGGGTTGAGAAGCAGGTGGCGCCTCTCCTGTGTGACCTGGCCGGGAATCGAACCCGGGACTTCCGCATGCCAGTTTGACGCTCTACCACTGAGCCAACAGGCCAGGGCCGATTTTTATACATTTTCTAATGCATATTTTATTGATTTTAGAGAGAGAAAGCGGGAGAGTAGGAGAGAGACAGTAACAATCTGTTTCTGTGTGTACCTTGACCAGGAATTGAACTGGCAATTTCTATACTTCAGAAAAATGCTCCAACCACCGGAGCTATGCGACTAAGGCTTATTTCAATATTCTTGAATTAATTAAAACTTATTCTGTGTTCTTACCTGGACAGTTGGCTCAGTGGATAGAATGTTGGCCTGGTGTGTGGATGTCCCAGGTTCAATACCTGGTCAGGGCACACATAAGAAGCGACCTTCTGCTTCTCTTCACTTCCCTCCCCCCTTCTCTCTCTTTCCCTCTTGGAGCCGGTGGCTCTATTGCTTTGAGTTTGACCTGAGGCATTAGGGATAGCTCATTGATTTGAGCGAAGCCTTGGTATACGGTTTGCTGGGTGGATCGTGGTCAGGGTGCATGTGGGATTCAATCTCTTTATCTCCCCTCCTCTCTCTTAAAAAAAAAAAAAAGGCTTATTTTGTGTGCTAACATATCATGTGTCTTTGAGTATGTTTCATGTGCACTTGAGAAGAATGTATGTTCTGCTGCTTTGGTGTGAAATGTTCTGTGAAGATCAATTAAATCCATCTGATCCAGTGCGTCATTTAAGGTCAATGTTGCATTATTGATTGTTTTGTCTGGAAGATCTAGCCATTGAATTCATTGGAGTGCTAAAATCCCCTGTTATGATTCTAATGTTGTCTGTCTGTCACTTAATTTCCACTAAGATTTTCTTTGTATATTTAGATGCTCCTGTGTTGGGTTACGTATGTTTACAAGGGTTATATCCTCTTGTTGGATCAATCCCGTTAGTATTATGTAGTGACCTTCTTTGTACCTTGTTGCAACCTTTGTTTTGAAGTCTATTTTGTAGGGATACAAGCACTGCTATGCCAGCTTTTATTTTTTTCCATTTTCATGGAATATTCTTTTGCATCACTTCACTTTCAGTCTGTGTATATCTTTTCTTCTTAGTTGGGTTTCTTGTAGACAGTATACACATGGGTCATGTTTTCTTACCCATTCAGCTACCCTGTGTCTTTTAATTGAATGATTTAATTCACTTGCATTAATGCTTATTATTATTATTTTTTTGTATTTTCCAAAGTGAGAAGCAGAGGGGGGATCAGTCTTGCATGCCCACCAGGGAGCGATGCTCGGCTCCTCTGGGGCCTTGCTCTGCTGCTATGGGAGCCATTCTAACACCTGAAGTAGAGTCCATGGAGCTATACTCAGTGCGGGGGCTAACTCTGCTACAGTGGAGCTTTGGCTGCAGGCGGGGAAGAGAGAGATAGAGAGGAAGTAGAGGGGGAAGGGTGGAGAAGCAGATGAGTGCTTCTCCACTGTGCCCTAGCTGGGAAACGAACTAGGAACATCCACACGCTGGGCTGACGCTCTAGCGCTGAGCCGACCAACAAGGGCCTAGCTTAATAGTTATTATTAATATTTACTGCTGTTTTATTATATATATATATATATATATATATATATATATATGTTCCTCTTTGTTATTGTTGTTGTTCTTCTTCTTATTCTTCTCCTTTTTCTCCTACTTCTTCCTCTTCTTCATCTTCCTCCTCCTCCTCCTCCTCCTCCTCTTCTTCTGCTGTAAGCAGATCCTTTAACATTTCCTGCAGTGCTACTTTGGTGGTAATGAACTATGTAAGCTTCTTGAGGTTATTTGGCTTGGGAAGCTCCTTATTTGGCCTCCAATTTAAAATGATAGCCTTGTTGGAAAGAGTGGTCTTTGTTATAGGTACTTGATTTTCATCGCTTTGGCTATTTTTTGCCAATCCCTTCAGGTATGAAGAGTTTGTTTCTGTTGAGAAATCACCCGACAGACTTATGAGAGCTCCACTGTAGGTAGCTAACTTTGTCCTTCTTGCTGCTTTTAAGATTCTCTTTGTCTTTATCCTTTGCCATTGCAATTATGATGTGTTTATTTTTATTTTTGGGGTAAGGAGTAGGGAGATAGTGAAGTTGACTGTTGCAATTGCCCCAAATGAAATCCACCCAGCAACCCCATCTGGAGTCGCTGCTCAAGTACTGAGCTATTTGAGGCTGACGAGCTCTGACTAACTGAACTATCCTCAGTGCCTTGGGCCATGCTCGCACCTATTGAGCCACTGGCTGCCAGAGGGGAAGAAGGAGAGAAGGGGAAGAAGGAGAGAAGGGGAAGAGGGAGAGGGGAGAAGCAGATGGTCTTTCTCCTGTATGCCCTGACCAGGAAGTGAACCTGGGACATCTATACAGCAGGCCAACACTCTATTCATTGAGCCTCTGACCAGGGCCTCTGAAGTGTGGGTCTCTTTATCATCTTTATTTATTTTTTATTGATTTATATTTTAGTGAAAGGAGGGGAGATAGATAAACTCCCACATGTACCCCCACTGAGATCTACCGGCAAGCCATGTCTGGGGCTGAAGCTTAAACCAACCAAGCTATCCTCATTGCCTGAGGCTAGCGATCGGAGCAACTGAGCTATCTTCAGCACCCAGGGACAACTCTCAAAGCGATTGAGCTACTGGCTCTGAGGGGCAAGAGAGAGAGAAAGGGAAGAGAGAGGGGAAGAGATGCTAATTGTCGCTTCTCAGGTTTGTCCAAACTGAGAATCGAACTATAATGTCTGGACTTGGACCAACACTTTATTCACTGAGCCAACAGCCAAGGCTTTTACATTTCTGTTAATTGCAATTCTGTGTTTCCTGAATTTGTGTGACATTTTCCTACACCAGGTTAAGAAAGTTTACAGTCATTATTTCTTCAAACAGGATTTGATCCCCTCCTCATTCCTTCTTTTTCTGGTACTGCCATGGTATGGATGTTATTACACTTGATGATGTTATAAAGATCCCTTTGACGTTCTTTAGTGTTTTTCTTTACTTTCTTTTGTGTGTGTGTGTGTGTGTGTGTGTGTGTGTGTGTGTGTGAAAGAGACAGAGAGAGGGACAGATAGGGACATACAGACAGGAAGAGATAGATGAGAAACATCAATTCTTCGTTGGAGCACCATAGTTGTTCATTGATTACTTTCTCATATGTGCCTTCACGGGGGGTGGGGAAGCAGATCAAGTGACCCCTTGCTCAAGCCAGCGGACTTGGGCTCAAGCTGGTGAGCCTTGCTCAAACCAGATAAGCCCGCGCTCAAGTTGGCGACCTCTGCGTTTCGAATCAGGATCCTCCATGTCCCAATTCGATGCTGTATCCACTGTGCCACCGCCTGGTCAGGCAGACTTTCTTTGTTTTAATTTTTTTTTTTTGTGGATGCTCTGCTAGGGTGCTTACTGTCATCTTGTCGATAAATAGCTGATTCAATTCTCTGCTTCATCTAACCTGCTACTGATTCCTTCTAGTGTATTCTTTGTTTCAGATCCTGTGTTCTTTATTTCTGATTGGCTTCTTTTTATGGTTTTTATGTCCTTTTTAAGATTTAGTGTTTCTTTGTTTAAGTTCTCACTGAGATCACCTATTCTTCCCCTGAGGTCTTTGAGCATCCTTATAACTACTGTTTTAAGCCCTACTTCTGATATTTTGATTAGTTCTATTTTATTTAATTCTTTTTCTCAGGATTTCTCTTGTTCTTTTATGTGAGGTATGTTTCTTTGTCTCCCCATTTTGTCTCTGTGTATTAGGTAGAGCAGCTATGGCTCCCAGACTTGTTATGATGGGTTTATGAAGTTGATGTCTTGGTGGGCTCAGTGGTGCTGTCTTCTGATCACCTGAGCACATTGTTCCAGGAATGTTTCTTGTGGGTTTTGTGCACGTGCTGTTGTAATTTACTCTTGAATGCTTTTGGCCATGTCTTGGGAGGAGTTAACCCTTTAGGCTGTCTAATAATAAGGTTAAACCTCAATCACTGTGTTGGGTCCCTGTGCCGGGACTGCCCCCCGAGGCAGAGTTGTTCCCAGCAGAGAATGGTGCTTGCCAGTAGTAGATCAGTAGTAGAGCATCTGCCCAGCATATGGATGTCGTGGGTTTAGTGGAGAAGCTACCATCTGCTTCTTCACCCATCCCCCTATTCTCTCTCTCCCCTTTCCATCTCCCTACTGCAGCCATGGCTTGATGGGTTAGAGGGATTTGCCAACCCTGTCCTCAAGATGGCACCGTGGCTTCAGCCTTAGGCACTAAAAATAGCTTGGTTGCTAAGCAATGGAACAACGCCCTTCTTGGTCAAATCATTGGCAACAGACAGGGTTACAGGGTGAGTCCTGGTTAGAGTGCATGCTGGAGTGTCTCTCTGCCTCCCCTGCTCTCACTTAATTTTTTAAAAAATTAAAAAATAGTAGTGAAACATATTCATCAATAAATGGTGGTACACATATGTTGTATTTTAAGTAATTTTCTGGCAGGACCTACACCATGGCAAATGAAGTGACTCTAAGGGAGAAGGGAAATTAGTGGTTGAGAACTTCAGGTAAAGGGTAAATTTTTACTGAATACCCTCTGGCAGCTTTGTAAAATTCTATCATGTGAATCTATTACCTTTGAAGTACAACTAACTGAGTTTAGACCGCAGCTCCCCCAATAGCTAACTCTTAATCTTGGGCAAACCCTTGACACTCTTCAAGCCTATTTCTTATCTGTGAAATGGGATGAGTATGTTAGCTTGATGCTGCGTGGCACAGAATAAACTCTTGATAAATGTAAATTACTGGTAGAAACAACTAAATGTCTGTCAACTGATGAATGGATAAAGTGGTAGATCAATTCAACAGAATATACAGTCATAGAAAGTACAGTACTGACACATGCTATAAGATGGGTAACTTTTCTACATGGTAATTGAAAGAAGCCAGACAAAATGGTCACACATTGTATTCCTTCATATATATAAATATGAAATTTCCAGAAAAGACATATCCATCTAGACAGACAGCGGATAAGTTGTCGCCAGAGGCTGGAAGGAGAAAGAAGTATAGTGAGAGCTAATGGTTAAGGGGCTTTCTTTCTGGGCTGATGGAAACATTATGGGTTAGATCAGGAATAGTCAAAGTTTTTATACCTACCGCCCACTTTTGTATCTCCATTAGTAGTAAAATTTTCTAACCACCCCTGGTTCCACAGTAATGATGATTTATAAAATAAGGAAGTAACTTTATAAAATTTATAAAGCAAAGTTACAGCAAGTGAAAGCATATCATAATAATTACTTACCAAGTACTTTATGTCGGATTTTTGCTAAGTTTGGCAGAAAAAATTTTTATAAAACAACTTATTATAGTTAAATCTATCTTTTTATTTATACTTTGGTTGCTTTGCTGCCGCACACCATGAAAGCTGAAACGCCCAAAGGTGGGCGGTAGGGACCAGGTTGACTAACACTGGGTTAGGTAATGGTGATGTTTGCACAAGCTTGTGAATGTACTAAATGTCACTGAAGGCACAGTTAAAAATGAATTTTATATTATGTAAATTATATATCAATTAAAATATTTTAAATGCAAATTACCCACATTCATTTGGTGATGATTTTCATCTATACCCTTTCCTATTCCATTCCCTTTCATGCCCCACCCCCACTATTGCTCACACTAACTTCCTCCTGCTGCCTGGCAGAGGCCTCCCAAGGAGGGTATCAGATCTGACACCTGCATCCTATGGCAGAACAAGTGGAGACCCAGTGTACATTTATGCCTATTGCTTTTCCCAGGTGGAAATGGATGCTTCTAGCAGATATTTATGTGGGCTTCAGTTGATGGGGGAATTTAGACAAGGTGGCACATGCAGCCCGGGTCAGGGTAGTGGCCCTGTCTGCCTCTCAAGTTAATATCTAGACATCTCCTAAACGTTGATCTCATGCACCAACAACTTCTGGATGCTGTGCTCTGAAAGTCCGATTGGACACCTACAGGAACTAGTAAATACTAAGGACTTTGGAGACTGGCCTCAAATTGAGGCTTTCTTCCACCACATGCAATGTGACCTAAGCCCATTGCTGACCCGCATGAGTAAAGAGACGCAGTGATGCTGGCCATGCGTGTTGTGAGGGTAGCTGAAGGAGTGCATTAGAGGGCCTGCTGCGTAGGTGCTGAGTAAATGGTGATTGTGATCCCAACCCTGTTTGGGTGGGCCTCCTACTGCTGCAGCAGTTCCCCTGCCTAGGTCCCCGACCTTAGTCACTGGCCCCCAGGTTACTGTAGGTAGATTCCCCTGATTTGTACTCACCTTCCCCAATGACAATCACATGGATAAGGTAACCCAAACCTTTTGGAAATGTGTCCTGACTCTGTTTTCTGAGATAATTGTCTGGTGCTAATGAATCATAAGGCCCGCCTTCACGAGACACCTTTTACCCTTCTCCTGGTCGCCTTGGACTCTTTCTATGCCGTCTTCAACTCTGTCCAGCGTTTATCCTTTTACCCCTAACCTCATCCCCTGCTTCATCTGATACATTACCCCCCTCGCTTGCTTCTCCATAAACTGGTAACTTATCTCTCTTTTGGACTTCGGCCATGGATAATCGTACTTTTTCCTCTGTTCTTACCCCCTGTGCATTATTCAACCTTCCAACTTGCAATTCTTTATTCTCAGGGAGCCTTTTATTCCCACTCCCACCAAAGAAAAATTACAAGTAACAGCATTTCAAAAGTCAAGAGGCTCTTTCATTACTCATCTATTAATGCTAATCTTACATCCAGGAGACAGACCACAGCACACCCAAAGTAAATTTTATAAGTTTTATTGCAAACCTGCGCAGGGACTGCAGGCAACCCACGCAAGGGAACACCGCAGCCCTGAGCTTCTAAAATGGCTCCTTTTTATAGGGTGGCTACCTAGGCTGAACAAGCAAGCAGCGTTTACAAGGGCGAGAGAGGTGCGATTAGCTGACCTTGTCCTTGGCTAAGTCTCTAGGGTAGGGCTTCCTGGATGTTGGGTACATAAAGTTCTGTGGAAAATATTGCTACATTTCTAACGGTTGTTTATCTATTTTTCCTCCAGCCATGTACTGGATGTCTTCAGTTTTCATGGCTGGTGGCCTGCATCGCTTGTCCTAAGATGTCACAGCTATTACTTTATTTAACTTTATTAAGTTTTAAAATACATCAGAAAAGAGAAATTTAGAACTATCTATATAAAAAAACAGCTGGTATACAAAGTGGCACCAACAGTTCTAGCGTGTCTTATCTTGCATACCCGTAGGAGAGAGAAATTTCCATTTCCTCTTCCCTGGCAATGAGATATTTCCCCAAGGGGGAGTTATGGGCAACATTCTCACGCTCAAGTTGAGCCTTCCTCTTCATGGCCTCCCGCTCTGGCCTCTGCCAGTCTGCGATGGGCGTTGATATGACTGGCCCACGAATATCAGGTTTCTTCCATGCTTTTGGTTGTAGAGCAAAGTCTTCGAGTAGATACTGGTTCTGAGGCTTGAGTGGGGTCTGGGGCTTGGTCACAGCAGTGTGAACAGGGTCCCTCTGGAACGATGTACTAGATGATATTCTGTAGGGTGCAGGCCTAGAAGAGGCAGACTGAGGGACACTAGACCTGGTAGGGTTGGTCCGGCCTGGCTGGGCTAAGTCGGTCAAAGTTGGCCCAGCCGGTCTGGCAGGAGCTGCCAAAGATGCAGGAGTCGGCTGCGATGAACCAACTGCAGTGGGCTGAGCTGACTTAGATCCAAGGCGGGCAGCATTGGTTAAATCTGGTTGGGCTGGGTAGGTAGAAATTGGCACAGCAGGTCTGGCGGGACCTGTCAAAGATACAGGATTCGGCCCGGAGGAATTGACTGCAGTAGACGGAGTGGAGATAGAACCAGGCCGGGCGGGGTCAGCCCCAGCTGGCCGATGTGATGCCAGACACTGTGGCCTGCGAGGAACAGGTCGAGCACGAGGCTTGTCCACAGTTGGAAACACCAAAGGTATCAACCTGACCTTGCCAGGAGGTGGCAGCTCGTACTGAGGTGGTGATGAACTTTCTATTTCAGCACTGCCGACTGGCTTCTGTGGTTTGGCAGGTGTTTTCTCAGGACCTTTGGCCTCACGTGGGGCATCTGGGCATCGTTTAATAGTTGGGGCTGGCTGGTGGCCTTTGGGGTTGCTTGAGTTTCCCAAGGCCCTGGAGGAAGAGAGTTGCGTTTTCTTATCAAGCTTCTTCCCCAGAGCATGAAACACCTGCACAGACTCCAGCATGTGCATAGCTAGGGAGCTTCGAGGCTTTCTGAAGGTCTCTTGGATCATCTCAGGTTGATTTCTCCTCCGCGTCATCTTGGGAATGGTTGGCTTCTCTTGTGCCTTGACCTTTTTCCGTGCTTGATTGCAGTCTTCAGCTTTTTTCGAGTTCTTTTCCTTGGTTCTTTTTGCCTTTTCCTGCTCCTGGCCATTACGTTTGCTGTGCCTGCTGGATGCCCGTTTCTGGGGTTTCCTGTTGGAATCCTTGGCCGTGTTCGCAGGAGCCCCATCACTGGCTGCAGCCTTGCACATCCCCACTTCTCCCACGAGCACGCAGTCAGGTCTCTCAGGCTGGATTTTGGCCTTGGGAGCATCATTGTTAGGCTCAGAGGCTGTACGTTTGTTCCTCCTGGCTTGAACAGAGAGAGTCTGTGTGACACTTGACCTTCTCTGTAGTTCATTGAACTGGATGTCTCTGGAGTCTACGGTTTTGCCCACTATGGGGAATTCAGATTGATCATCATCCAAGGAACTTAACAGCTGTGGAAGGTAAATATCCTCCACCAGTGCAGCGCTGTCTGCCAAACCATAATCAGGCTCAGTCCCATGTTCAACTGTCTGTTGGTCCACCAGACTCAAGCTATTGTTTTCCAGCCCAGTGCTTTCACAGCCCAGGTGCTCCTCTTGGCCAAGGGGATCAACGCAGGCCAGGAGCTGGTGCATATCTGGGATTTCTAAAGGGAGCAGTGGAGGATCTTGGTTTTCTGTTGGCTTGGATTTAATATCATCAGAATTCTTCTTCTTTTTTTGTTCTTGGCATGGAGCTGGAGGCATTGCCAGAAAATCACTAGGACTATAGACTGGAGTAACCTTTGAAATGTCCCCTGGCTTGGATGGTGGGTTATTCTCAGGTGTCTGTATATTTTTATTACTGCAGGACGTGGGCAGTTCTGGAGTTGGTGGTAGACAAAATGTTTGGCCTGGAGGTTGCAGTCCCAGGGAAGACTCCATCCCCAGGGATGTCTCCATCACTACGAAGGAATCAAGGAGAAGTCAGTCAGTGTTGGTAAGTGCGATGCTCCCTCTATCACCAGTGCAGCTCTTGTACCCTTCCAACAATGGGAAGGACATTTCTACTAGTCCCTGTTAGGGATCAGAGAGTGCCCTACACTAAGAGATAGGAGGCAAGTGTTCTAGTTCTTACTGGTCACCTTTAGATGTCCTTGTTCCTTGATTTTCTTTATAATTCACAGGGTTTTTGTAATTAACAACAAAAAGTAAAGGTGATATTTAAAATGTTTTGCAGGCCTAGCTTCCTCGTAGGGAACCCTTTTCATTCTCTCACTCTCCTGAGTGAACAAGAACACTTCGCACCACAGAGTAGGAGAGGGAAGGGAGCTAATCCTAATGAAATCTATAAGCAAGGACAGACTGTTAGCATGCTTGCTATGGACAAGATCTTGGAACACAAAGAGTGGACTCCTGGCATAAAAGTAAGAAAACTTTTGCCCTGGCTTGAAAGCTCATTTGGTTAGAGCATCGTCTTAACCCGCTAAGGTTACCGGTTCGATTTCCAGCCAAGGCACATACAGAAACAGATTGATGTTTCTGTCTGTCGGTCTCTCTCTCCCCCTTTTCTTTCCTCTCTCCTTAAAATCAATACAATAAAATTTTTAAATAAGAAAAGAAAAATTTAAGCTGCTACTATCAAAATAAGACATCTGAAGTGCCTTCCAATGAGATAAAAGCAATAAATCAGGGAAGGAAGTCCATTACAGTGTACAGTATAGCGGTCTATTCCAAGAGGGCCATGAAAAGTGTGCCATCTCTTGGTATGCTCTTGGGGTTCTCATACATAGAGCATACGTGGCCGTTACAGTGTCCCCCCTTCCCTCCTCTATCAGCTGTCCTCAGCTAACAAAGCGTCTGAGGTTTGAGAGCACTGACTGACGGTAAGAGTTATTAAGGGCACAGGACAGAAATTCTACCTGTATGTGTACTCACAAGTTGCCAGCTCAGAATGATCCTGGTTTTGAATGCTGACTTCTTCCATCTTGTTGGTTGTACTCACCTTGCAAACTTGTGTCTATGATGGGTTGAGCAGACGCAGAGTAGCAGATTGCAGAGGTAGAGGCTGATGGTATCACATTTATGGGCTGAGCCTCCTTTAGTACCATGAGCACATGTGGTTGAGGGGCAGAGGCCCTGCTCTGTGTGTAAAACACGGAGCCATGGGATTGCAGGTAGGTGCCCGGTTCTCCAGAGAGCAGGGACCCCACTGTGCCTTGATTATAGTAATACACGTGACTTCCTTCCTGGTAGGGGACTGACAGGCTGTGTCCCTGATTTGGTATCTGAGGCGGTGCCCCCCGGATGAAGCTGGGATAAAGTGGTGGATACAGGGGAACCATGTTATTGGCATCTGGAGTTTTAAGACACTGGGATGCCATGGCCGTGGAGGACACAGCTGTGGCCTGCTCAGCGACAGAAACAGTGAAGTCTCTGAGTGATGATGACTTCATCTCAGTGCCTCCTGGGAGAGCCCACTCAAAAGGACCAGCATAGGAAGCAGCTGAAGTGGAGACCTGCCTCTGGCCAGCAACTCCAGACAGCATAGTTGTGCTAGAATGCTGGTAAAGGTGGGCACTTCCCATGAGTGGCTGGAAAGAGGGGCCGGAGGCTGATGGCAGTAGCCATGCTGAACTGCCGGCTGGAGCAGAGACCCCAGAGAAATTGGAGACACTTCCTGTTAGGGAGGCTGCATTGCTCACTACAGGAAGAGAGATCTGCAGAGAATTGGAGGTTCCAAGTAAAGGTGGATTTTGGAAAGTCTCTGTAGGGAAGAAGAGCGTGATGGAAAAAAAAATCAGTGGGATTGATAAATTCTCACTATGTTTGAAGTATGGCATTATCTTAAGATTGTTGCTATCACAAAGCCTCCAATGGCAGTCCTCACTGAGATATCAAAAATGAAACATTTTGTGATGGGAGTGAGTGCCAGAGCTGTTTGCTGCTCTTCTGTATTCACTTCTGTCTCCCAACGTGGGCAGAAATGTGCAGAAGACCCAAGTGGTGTGGTTCCTACACTGTTCTCTAGGGTAGATGCAGTCACTTGCTGCCCTATCTGTCGCTCTATTGAGCTTGCATGAGGGATTGATGTATCTGCTCTTTCCTAGAGGCGAAGCATTGAGAGCCCGGGGTCCTTGGAGAGCGTCTGTTCTCACAGTCTCACTATGTGAGTGAGGAAACGGAGTCTCAGACATATCAGATAGACTCCTCATGTTCTGAATTATGTTAGTATTATCAGCAGGTTACATAACAGAAGGATCCCAACTTCCTTTTCAAGACTCTGCTCTGAGCACTATACTGCGAAAAGCATGGGACAATAGAACTTAGAATACAGGTGCTTTTCTTGTGCCTAGAAAACAGTGTAGGTAGTGCCCTTGTAATCTTCAGTGTCTCATTTTGCCTGCAGAGACCACATGCCACTCACTAAAATTCAGGTATAGCTTAGTCCAGTTGGTCATGGGTCATTCTTACTCTTTTCAGACCTGGTTTCTGATCCTACCTCATAATGCCTATCTGAGATTTAGTTTCTCAAGAAGTGCTTTTGAAAGAAAAATGTTATTTAAACTAGTTAGCTTTTGGTACTTATCTGTGAAGTAGTTATGAAAGTAATTACATAATGATTCATATCAATAAGTGATATATTACATACGATTTATATGGGTAAAGTTATAAGTTCTGGAAAGACAAAGAGAAAAGTCATGAAAAACGTATCACAGAACTAAAAAGTATTCAAACTATGAATGAAAACTCAAGCATAAAGCAAGCATCTAATCATAATACATTTACTAATAAGTGAAATTGTATTATAGTTGCAATATTACATAAGTGGACATGCCTCTCCTATTTTAGTAACTACTATTAACCAAAAAGCTGCCCACAGTGGCGGGTGATTTTGAAAGAATTCATAGCTATTACGTACAGACAGAAAAAGATAAATATCGGTAAAAACTAAATAGCGAGCAGCAAAATGTAATAAATGTAGATGTGCAGGTAGTTCCACTGCCTATAGACAAATATTTTCTTAAAATCTGTTATAGTTACAAACAACGACTCTTATACGGGGTGACTATTCTAAATATATAAAGAAGTCACAAAGCTCTGAAACAAACAAGCACACTATGCAATTAAAAAAAGGGGAGAGGACCTGAATGGACAGCTCTTCCAAGCGGCCATACAATTGGTCAATAGATATATGAAATGATACTCACCTTCACCAGCTATTCGAGAAATGCAAATCCAAACTATAATGAGATACCACCTGTTGGATTGGCTATTATTAACAAGACAGGTAATAGCAAATGTCGGAGAAATTGTAGAAGGAAAGGAACCCTCATTCACTGCTGGTGGGAACGCAAATTAGTACAACCGTTATGGAAGAAAGTATGGTGGTTCCTCAAATAATTAGGCATAGAATTTCCATATGACTCAGCAATCCCTGTCTTGGGTATCTGACCCCAAAACTAAAAAACATTGTTTTGTAAAGACACATACACCCCCATGTTCATCACAGCATTATTCACAGTGGCCAAGACATGGAAACAGCCAAAGTGTCCCTTGATAGAGGACCGCATAAAGATGATGTGCTACATATATACAATGGAATACTACTCAGCCATAAGAAATGATGACATAGTGACATTTATGACAATATGGATGGACCTTGAGAACATTATCCTGAATGAAATAAGTACATCAGAAAAAGCTGAGAACTGTATGATTTCACACAAAGTTGGGATATAAAACTGAGACTCATGAACATACATAGATCAAAGTGAAGTGGTTACCAGGGGAGGGAACATGGGTGAGGGGGACGAGGGAGGCGGTGGAGGAAGGGTGTAAAGAGGGACAAATAGATGATAAAAAATGATTTGATTTGGGTGATGGGTATAAAACATAATCAACAGTTCATATGCTATAGAAATGTTTACCTGCAGCCTATTTACTCTTATTGATCAATGTTACTGTGTTGAAGTTGATTTTCTAAATAAAATTTAAACATGGGGAAAAAATGAAAGAAACACTGGTATAAAGCAAGAAGCAAATGAAGTGTAAAGGAATTCCATGAAGGTGCTCATTCATATATTTCTTTATATTATTGAGCAAAGAACAGATCTTAAGTCTATTAGAAATCTATATAGATATCTTGCCCTGGCTGGCTGGCTCAGTGGCTGGAGTGTCAGTTCAGCATATGGATGTCCTGGGTTAGATTCCCAGTCAGGGCACATGGGACAAGTGGCCATCTGCTTTTCTTCCTCCTCCCTCAGCCCCTTCTCTCTCTCTTCCCCTCCCACAGCCAGTGGCTCCGTTGATTCCAGCGTTGACCTGGGAACTGAGGATGGCTCGTTTGTTAGAGCATCAGCCGCAAGCACTAAAACGATCTCGATTGATTCGAGCATTAGCCCCAAATGGGGCTAATGTTTAGTTTATTGATTTTAGAGAGAAAGGAAAGGAGAAAAACAGTGAGAGATAAGATCATTAATGTGATCCTGTGTGTGCCCACACCAAGGATCGCAATAGTAACCTCTGCGCTTCGAAACTATGCTTTAATCAGCTGAGCATGGGCATGGAAGTTTTTAAGGTTTTCTTAAAACATAGATTATAATTATCTTTAAGATCCAGGAAAGTGTCATACCCAAAACCTTAGAAAACATTACCACCGGAATCCAAATTAAAAAATAAATGTGGGGATCCACAGGGGACACCGTAAATTTGGTTTAGATAAATGTGAAATGAGAGGTGTGGGAATTGACCATTTCTTTTTCTTCTTAGGTAGCTAAGATCTAAAGACATGGTGGTGGTTTATCGGTCTGTTGTGTGTGTGTGGAAGAAAATACCTGTGACGATGAACAGCAGCTTTGATTTAAAGCATACTTATCACACACAGGAATCAGTCTTTCTGATTCAAGTTAGGACACGCACTGTTAAAAAAATCTTAATCTTATTTTTAACAGACAGAGCATTGACATCATTTAAAAATCGGAACGAAGTGCAACACTGAAATTCTGTTTCATCCAGCCCCTAGATAGCCAGCTTTGTGAGTTTCCTGTTTATTGGAGACATCATTTCTAAAACATACTTTTAAATGTTTATGCTTCAAAGTGCCAAGTGCCAGTTTTCAGAAAGGCAATAGACAAACACAAACAACTGTCTATGTTTTTTGGTTCAGCTGCTTTGCCTAGTGATACCCTATTCTGGCCTTCCTTTCTTGTCTAGTTTATTCATGTAAGCATTTGTTAAAATCAACTTAGTTGTGCCATCCAAAGAGCAGATTAGACCCTACACTCTTCTTCTGCTACAATTGAACATCTTTGTTTCCCCCTCTACATTCCGTTCCAACCACCTTTTTGGCTCCTGAGAGCTCCTCCAAGCTCTCTTCTTCATCCGTTCAGCTTCCCCTCCTTCATTCTGCTGCTTCCCTCCCTCCTGGTGCCCATTGCCCTGTGCTGATGAACACAATCCTCAAGTTTCTTACATTTAAATACTTGCCTCTATATAGCCCATTATGCTCCATCTTCTCTCCCTGTTTTCTCTTCTCACCTAGTTTGGATAGATAACTTCAAAATTAGGTGAATATTATAGTTTGAACAGCACTACACTGAAAACACTGACGTTGAAACATTAATCATGGGAGATGATTACACATGAGACATCTGGGATATATAGTGCTAGTTCTCTCCACCATGCCAGTTTTCTCTCTGCTTCTCTTAAAACATGTCAAGAAGTGTTGATTTCATTTTCTACATAGGTGCTCTTTTAAGACGCTGTGTTAGAAAAGTTAGGGATTAGCGAGAACAGCCTATCTTACCCAGTGATTAATAGATGAGGGAAAAACAACTTTTGTGAGAGTCACTGACTTGTCCATGGTCACATAGCCAGTAAATGTCAAAATCAAAACTGAAATCAGTTTTTCCAATTTCTAGATTACTACTTTCCCCTATATTATCTATTTTACACTACTCTTAAATATATAGGGGCAAAAATTATCTAATCATATCTTTATCAAGTTTTATTTGTTACCTGACATAATAAAGAAGAAGAGGATATATCAGCAATAGATTCAACGGATGAGGAGACAATACTTGATGTCTGACTGGCTAGAGCCAAAGAGCGCATGTGTCCAGTACGAAGGTCACTGGTCACTGTTTACTGGCCACTGGTCAGTTGCGATGATCTAACTGTATTTACAAATCCATGGAAACTCCAAGGTTCTGTCAGATGGTGATAGGTTTGGTGGAGAATGATGTCACAAAGCAGGCAGTTAAAAGGGCTGAGAGAGCCAATAGATTGTTTGGATTGCCAACAAGAAAACAGGATTGGACGGAAGGAGCGATAGGGGAACTGAGCCTACACCTTTATCGCTGAGCCCTGGGCACTGACGTGATCGTCAACAAGACACGTGTGATCATCTCATGTTCCCAGGGCTCTTTTGTTAGGGAAATAGTCTCACTATTTCTTTCTTTTCTTTGTTCCCTCACTATTTCTTAATGACATTCATTAACAAAATTAACTAGTAGTTACTTATATTCTCTATGATATAGCATCTAACATACATATCTTTCATTATATATAGTATATTGTTAGTTTCTGTAGAGAGAAAGAAATGGGACAGGTAGGTTGCACAATTATATTTGTCCTGAAATTACATCAGTCCAGCTTAAGTGATTTGACAGCAACCTTTGAGGAGCAAAGGAAGGGGATTCAGGAGTTCTTTCTGTGAAGTAGTTAAAAAGCAAGTGAAGTTTGTCGAGTGCATTTTGTGGAGAACGATGTGGTCCAAGGCTGTTTTAGTTTGTTTTCGAGTGCTTCCCTTCTTGGGCCGGACTGGGTAGGTTGGACTTACTCTCCATATTCTTCTTCATTTAGGCGTTTTTTCTGAGAGCAGCTTTGATCGTGCGTTCTTACACTCATGGATGTTGCTTCCTGTCAGCTCCCAGCAGCAGGAGTCTTCTTTTCAGTGTCCAGTGCTTCCCCGAATGGACTCTGCCCATGAGAAGCAAACACCGAAGAGCTAGGAGTCAGCTGATGACAAACCTTCCTTCCTGCAGCCTTTGGTTACAGTTCCTCTGCCATGATTTGCTACCTGTCATTCCTTGGGCCATGTAGGCATCCTGCCATCCTGCTCTTTCACACGTGCGAGGCATTCGTGAGATTTTCCTTTTCTCCTCTTCACCTAAACTCTATGCTCTGTGGCAGTTACTGTAGTCTCCTGCCCCCTGGCAAACAGCCAGTGCAGAACTTTGGGCTCCTAAGGTTCCTTGTCTGCCATGCTGTTCCCCGGCCAGGCAGAAAGGAGAGGGCAAGTCAGAGAAAGACAGTGACAATCATGAGGAATAGGGAACGGGGAACATGAACATGGACAGGAAAAAAGATATTTATGTGGAATTTTTGCTCTCTGTGAGAAACAAGTTGACACCATTTGGTTTCACTTTGTATTAACATATCAGAGGTTGTTTCCAAGCCTTTTACGCTTGGGGAGTGGTGAACAACAAATTATTTCGGAACCAAGAAGGCGGAAATAACCCTAAGCGTAAGCAAATTAAAGTGAAATCATTGGCATTTAATCGTTCAACAATTAGGGTAGATCACTGTTTCAGGGACCCGCAGAAAGTTCTGGCAGACTGGTCTATGGAATAGAGGTTGGAAAACACTATATACTGCAGCAACTGCCATGAATTTGTTCACTAGCGAGAATTACCTTAAATAAGATTTTCACTTTGTTTCATGTCATATCACCTCATTTGCATGATTCATTGGTATGTTTTTAGAATATGGATTATTTTTATGCTCTCTGTCAGAGCTCTGGGTTTCTCCTTACCTTTTATTCCCAGTCTTATTTTTGAAGGTCTCGCCCTTGTAAGACAGATTGTGTGTGGTTTTCTTGATGACTTTATTTAGAAGCATCCTGAACTAACTTGACCTGAGGGATCTTCTGGAGAAACTTTAAAATGGTCTGTGAAGCAGTCTTGTGGTGAGTTACACTGTGCACCGAGCAGGGGAACAGATGTGTGCAGCCAGCCCCGTGGCCTGCGTTGGCTCTGTTCTCCTTCCCTTGCTTAGTGCTTTCCTCACGTACCACTCTTGTCACTCTGAGTGAGAGCTGAGGTGCTAATGACTTGCACAGGGTGGTACAAAAGTAGGTTTACAGTTGTTCGTATGGAAAATAATACAACAATTAATGAATAGAAGTGTAAGAATAAAATCGGTTTTGTGTACTTACATCTGAAACCCTGTACTTGCCCCTTTCCCACACCTGCTCGTATATGGAGTAGCTGGTTTTGGAGAGCAAATCTATAGATCTAGTCCTTCTTCTTAATGGTGAGCTGTTAGGAGGACCTAGGTCAGACTTTTGTGGGGCTTTTTTAGTGACAATGAGTGGGAAGTGTGTGATGCCGATGCCAGGAGCCCACAGCAAGATAGCTCATAGATTGGATCTCCAAAATGACACTTGTCATTTATAGGCCTACTTTTCCTATTTGAGACATATGTGTTTTCATAGATGGTGTATGATATTTACCTAAGGAGAAATTGTAAGAGGTGTTGCGGTGCAGAGAAACAGCTGAAACTTACACTGATTTTTCAAGGAGTTCCCCTCAGACTGCCGACTTCCATGATACAATATGTGCTCAATATCTGCGGAGCAGACCGATGCGTCCTTTTTCTGAGTTCCCTCAGAAATGAAGGGAATCCATACGTACTGCAGGGTTGGTGGTGGAAGATGGGAGGAACTGTGGTAACACAAGTCTGGTGGCGATAAAATAGTTACATGATAAGGTATTGGTTCCAACATTCGGTTCTATCTTGACAAACCCTCATTAGGCCTTTCCTGGTCCCCAGCATCTATATGTTCTCTCCATAGTTCCAGCCAGTTAACTTCAGCTTCTGGCTCACCATCATCTTAACCTCTGCAGAAATCGTCAGTGTAGGAGAAGGAACCTAAAGAAGTTTAGTCCAACACTCAGAAACAGCATCAAACTCCACCCTGACCTTAAGCCCTCTTTTAATGGAATGTTGTCTTATCTCATAGACCAACTACCTGCATTTTTTACCCAATGGGATAATAACTAGGACCTGTCTTGATGAAGCATACCCAGTTCATCTACCTCTGGACTCTTCATTACTCTCACTTTTGATTTAATTAAAGACTGGAATTACTCAAAGACCCCCTATATTGTAGCTGGGTGATACCAGATGCTAGTAGATTTTAGAGTATCAAGTACTTTGTTGTTTGGAGCTCCAAAATCGCTCACTCCTGTATTTTCCAGCCAGTGTACTACATACCTATTATGGCATTCTGTTACTTCGTGTTAGATCTACTCCCATCGAAAGTTCTGTTCTTTGCTAGTCTTCTTTTCTGGAAACCCTGTTGTCCCAGATTTAGATTTATTGTGTTAACCATAAACAAATTTTTCCCACCTCAAGCTTTGTGTCATTTAGCAAATTGTAAGTACAAGACCAAATAATGTTTTTCTAGTTTGAGATAGATTTATGTCACATTTTGTATATTTTTATTTCTACAGATATTTGTGCCAATATTTATTTTTGGCCACTACATGCCAGAATTCCAACAGAATCTTTTACGTTTTAGCACTGAATTTGAATGTGCCTGACCGTAAGTGTGCAAAGTGTGCAGTGCTAATTTACAGCTATTTTTTTAAATATCAGTTTCTGAATATAAACCCAGTTTGAACTATATGGAAGTGTTTAGAATTGTTAATGCCTGTGGATATACACTTGGTTAGAATATGATAGTCACAGAAATGTGAAAACTAGTGATCTTTTTACCCATTCATTCATTTATTCAATAACTGACCTTTCTGACCCTGTTACCTGGATCTTAAATGGTTGTGAAGCTTAGTAACACTGTATATAAGATACTTTCAGAGATTAGAAACTAAAAGTTAAAAATCAAAAGTCCTTTGGTAGTATAATTACATTTTGCTTATATGATACATATTATAATCTACATTTTAACCTGATATTTGGTATTCTATTCTGCCTTCAGACCTATGGAGGTCTTGCTGTCCTTTGCTGTTTCACATAAAGCAGAATAGAGAGGTTTTCTAACCGATACGGATCTTTATTGGCGATACTGTGGAAACCGCAAGACTTGAATCCCACTCGTGCCTTTTACCGTTATTTTTTTTTATCATTTTTTAAATTAAAGTTAATGCAGTGACATTGATAAATCAGGGTACATATATTGAGAGAAACCATCTCCAGATTATTTTGACATTTGATTATGCTGTATACCCCTCACCCAAAGTCAAATTGTCTTCCGTCACCTTCTATCTGGTTTTCTTTGTGCCCCTCCCCTCCCTCCACCCCTTCTCTCCTTCCTCACCCCATTCACCACTCCCCCCCACCCCCCACCCCCATTACCATCACATTCTTGTTCTTGTCTCTGAGTCTCATTTTTATGTCTCATCTATATATGGATTCATATAGGTCTTAGTTTTTTCTGATTTACTGATTTCACTCCGTATAATGTTATCAAGGTCCATCCATGTTATTGTAAATGATCCGATGTCCTCATTTCTCATAGCTGAGTAGTATTCCATAGTATATATGTACCATAGCTTCTTAATCAACTCGTCCTCTGACGGACACTTGGGCTGTTTCCAGATCTTCTCTATTGTGAACAATGCTGCCACAAACATGGGGGTGCATTTCTTATTTTGGAGCAGTTCTATGGTGTTCTTGGGGTATATTCCTAAAAGTGGGATAGCTGGGTCAAAAGCCAGTTTGATTTTCAATTTTTTGAGAAATCTCCATACTGTTTTCCACAGTGGCTGCACCAGTCTGCATTCCCACCAGCAGTGCAGGAGGGTTCCCTTTTCTCCACATCCTCGGCACACTTATTCTGTGTTGTTTTGTTGATGAGCGCCATTCTGACTGGTGTGAAGTGATATCTCATTGTGGTTTTCATTTGCATTTCTCTAATGATTAGTGATGTTGAGCATGTTTTATATGTCTGTTGGCCATCTGTATGTCCTCTTTGGAGAAGTGTCTATTCATTTCTTTTTCCCATTTTTTGATTGGATTGTTTGTCTTCTTGGTGTTGAGATTTACAAGTTCTTTATAAATTTTGGTTATTAACCCCTTATCAGATGTATTGTCAAATATGTTCTCCCATTGTGTAGTTTGTCTTTTTATTCTGTTCTTATTGTCTTTAGCTGTGCAAAAGCTTTTTAGTTTGATATAGGCCCATTATTTTATCCTGTCTTTTAATTCTCTTGCCCATGGAGATAAATCAGGAAATACATTGCTCTGAGAGATGTCGGAGAGCTTACTGCCTATGTTTTCTTCTAAGATGCTTATGGTTTCACGGCCTACATTTAAGTCTTTTATCCATTTTGAGTTTATTTTTGTGAATGGTGTAAGCTGGTGGTCTAGTTTCATTTTTTTGCAGGTAGTTGTCCAATTTTCCCAACACCATTTGTTAAAGAAGCTGTCTTTACTCCATTGTATTTCCTTACCTTCTTTGTCAAATCTCAGTTGTCCATAGAGCTGTGGGTTTATTTCTGGGTTCTCTGTTCTTTTCCATTAATCTATGTACCTGTTCTTATGCCAGTACCAGGCTGCTTTGAGCACAATGGCCTTACTCAAAGGCCAACTTGATATCAGGAAGTGTGATATCTCCCACTTTCTTCTTCTTTTTTAAGATTCCTGAGGCTATTCGTGTTCTTTTTTGGTTCCATATAAATTTTTGGAATATGTGATCTATATCTTTGAAGTACGTCATTGGTATTTTAATTGGTATTGCATTAAATTTATAGATTTTTTGGGTAATATAGACGTTTTAATGATGTTTATTTTTCCTAACCATGAGCACGGTATATTCTTCCACTTGTTTGTGTCTTCCTTGATTTCTTTTATCAATGCTTTATAATTTTCCGAGTACAAGTCTTTAGTCTTCTTGGTTCAATTTACTCCTAGGTATTTTATTTTTTTAGTTGTAATAGTGAAGGGGATTGTTTCCTCATTTTCTCTTTCTGACTGTTCATTGTTGGTGTATAAAAATGCCTCTGATTTCTGAGTATTAATTTTATATCCTGCCACTTTGCTGAATTCATTTATCAGGTCCAGTAGCTTTTTGACTGAGACTTTAGGGTTTTCTCTATACAATATCATATCATCTGCAAATAATGATAGTTTTACTTCTTCTTTTCCAACTTCAATGCCTTTTATTTCTTCATCTTCTCTGATCGCTGTGGCTAGGACTTCCAGGACTATGTTGAATAAGCGTGGTGAAAGGGGGCACCCCTGCCTTGTTCCTGATCTTAGGGAGATTGCTTTTAATTTTTGCCCATTGAGTATGATGTTGGCTGAGGGTTTGTCATAGATGGCTTTTATCATGTTGAGGTATGTTCCCTGTATTCCCACTTTGCTGAGAGTTTTGATCATGAACGGATGCTGGATTTTTTTTTTTTTTTTTACAGAGACAGAGAGAGAGTCAGAGAGAGGGATAGACAGGGACAGACAGACAGGAATAGAGTGATGAGAAGCATCAATCATTAGTTTTTTGTTGTGCATTGCAACACCTTAATTGTTCATTGATTGCTTTCTCATACGTGCCTTGACCGTGGGCCTTCAGCAGACTGAGTAACCTCTTGCAGGAGCCAGTGACCTTGGGCTCAAGCTGGTGAGCTTTTGCTCAAACCAGATGAGCCCGTGCTCAAGCTGGCGACCTCAGGGTCTCGAACCTG
Source organism: Saccopteryx leptura (assembly GCF_036850995.1). Classification (NCBI taxonomy): domain Eukaryota; kingdom Metazoa; phylum Chordata; class Mammalia; order Chiroptera; family Emballonuridae; genus Saccopteryx; species Saccopteryx leptura. Next base: position 248,856,246 of record NC_089505.1, read on the forward strand.
GGTCTTCCGCATCCCAGTTCAACATTCTATCCAGTGAGCCACCGCCCGGTCAGGCCGGGTGCTGAATTTTATCAAATGCTTTTTCTGCATCTATTGAAATTATCATGTGGTTTTTCTCCTTCTTTTTGTTTATGTAATGAATCACATTATTGATTTACGAATATTGTACCCACCTTCCCTCCCCAGAATAAATCTCACTTGATGATGGTGTATGATTTTTTCCATATATTGTTGGATCCGGTTTGCTAATATTTTGTTGAGGATTTTAGCATCTATATTCACCAGAGATATTGCCCTATAATTTTCTTTCTTTGTGTTGTCTTTGCCTGGTTTTAGAATCAGGATTATGCTCACCTCATATAAGGAGCTTGGAAATATTCCTTCCTCTTGAATTTTTTGAAATAGCTTGAGAAGGATAGGAGTTAGTTCTTCTTTGAGTATTTGGTAGAATTCTCTTGTGAAGCCATCAGGCCCAGACTTTTCTTTGTTTGGGAGTTTTTTGATAACTGTTTCGATCTCATTTGGTGTAATCGGTCTGTTTAGGTTTTCTGATTCTTCCAGATTGATTTTTGGAAGATTGTATGTTTCAAGGAATTTGTCCATTTCATCTAGGTTGTCTATTTTTTTGGCATACAGTTCTTCATAGTATTTTCTTACAACATTTTGTATTTCTGTTGTGTCAGTTGTTATTTCTCCACTCTCCTTTCTAATTTTATTTATTTGAGTCCTCTCTCTCTTTTTCTTGGTGAGTCCAGTGAAAGGTTCATCAATCTTGTTTACCTTTTCAAAGAACCAGCTCCTAGTTTCATTGATCCCCTGTATTGTTTCTTTAGCTTCTATGTCATTTATTTCTGCTCTGATCTTTATTATTTCCTTCCTTCTACTAGCTCTGGGCTTTACTTGCTATTCTTTTTCTAGTTCTTTTAGATGCAGGGTTAAGTTGTTTATTTGAGCTTTTTCTAGTTTCTTAAGGTGTGCCTGTAGTGCTATGAACTTCTCTCTCAGGACTGCTTTTGCTGTGACCATAAATTTTGAGTTGATGTATGCTCATTGTCATTCGTTTCTAGGAATTTTTTTATTTCTTCTTTGGTCTCATTCTTAATTCATTCGTTATTTAACAACCTGCTATTTAGTTTCCATGTGTTTGAGAATTTTTGAGCTTTTCTGCTGTGATTCATTTCTAGTTTCATGCCATTGTGATCAGAGGAAGTGCTTGATATGATTTCAATCTTCTTAAATTTCTTGAGACCACTTTTGTGCCCTAACATGGTGTATCCTAGAGAATGAACCATGAGCACTTGAAAAGAATGTATATTCTGCTGCTTTAGGGTGAAAGGTTCTGAAGATATCTATTAAATCGAGTTGATCTAGTGTGTCCTTTAAGTCTGCTGTTTCTTTGTTAATTTTCTTTCTTGAGGATCCATCTAGTGATGTTAGTGAGGTATTGAAATCCCCTACTATTATAGTATTGCTGTTGATCTCGCCCTTTAAATCCATCAAAGTCTGCTTTATATATTTGGGTGCTCCTATATTAGGTGCATAGATATTTATAATAGTTATATCTTCCTGTTGGATTACTCCCTTTATCATTATGTAGTGGCCTTCTTTATCTCTTACTATATCCTTTGTTTTAAAGTCCATTTTGTCTGATATAAGTATTGCTACCCCAGCTTTTTTTTCATTTCCATTTGTATGAAATGTTTTTTTCCATCCTTTTACCTTCAACCTATGTGCATCTTTTGTTTTAAGGTGTGTCTCTTGTAGACAGCATATGTACGGGTCCTGTTTTCTTATCCATGCAGCTACCCCATGTCTTTTGATTGGATCATTTAATCCATTTACATTTAGGGTTATTATTGACATGTAGTTGTTTCTTGCCATTTCATTCTTTAAAGCTGTATTCCTTTTTTGCTATATTCTTTTTCCACTTTGATCTGTTTACACCAGGCTCCTTAACATTTCCTGCAGCACTGGTTTGGTTGTGATGAATTCATTGAGTTGTTTTTTGTCTGGGAAGTTTTTTATTTCTCCTTCGATTATAAATGATAGCCTTGCTCGATAAAGTAGTCTTGGTTGTAGGTTCTTGTTCTTCATTACTTTGAATATTTCTTACCATTCTCTTCTGGCCTCATGTGTTTCTGTTGAGAAGTCGGATGTCATCCTTATGGGGGCTCCTTTGTAGGTGATAACTTTTTTTTCTCTAGCAGCTTTTAATATTTTCTCTTTATCACTTAGCTTTGGTATTTTAATTATGATGTGTCTTGGTATAGATTTTTTAGGGTTTCTCTTTAATGGAGTTCTCTGTGCTTCTTGAACTTGTGAGAGTTTCTCCTGCATTAATTTAGGGAAGTTTTCAGCTATGATATGATTGGACAAAGTCTGTATCCCTTGGTCTTTCTTTTCTTCTTTAGGAACCCCTATGATGCAGATGTTATTTCTCTTTATATGTCACAGAACTCTCTAAGAGTTTCCTCAGACATTTTGAGTCTCTTTTTTCTATTCTGCTTTCCTGCCTTCATTGAAGTTGTCCTCTAACTCGCTGATTCGATCCTCAGCTCTATCCATCCTGTTTTTAATTCCTTCCATTATGGTCTTCATTTCTGATATTGTATTTGTCATCTCCAACTGATTCTTTTTTAATATTTCAATATCCTTTTTTATACTTGCTATTTCTTTATGTAGGTATTCATAATGACCATCCATTGTTGTTCTAAGATCCCTAAGCATCCTTACAATCATTATTTTGAACTCCGCATCTGGAAGTTTGATTATTTCCATATCACTCAGTTCATCTCCTGAAGGTTTCTCTTGTGGTTTCATTTGGATTGCACTTCTTTGTCTTCTCATTATCTGTGTTTGGGTGTTTTGTTTGTAGAGTTGGTTAAGTCTAGGCTTGGTGTTGTCTGCCTCCAGTTTTCAATTGTGTTATTTCTAGGTCTTCTTGGTTGGTATCAGCTATTATTTGTAATCCACTTTCAGATTTGGGCCGCTTTGAAGTCTTGATTTGTTTGTTTTCTTAACAGGTGATAGTCTTGTTTACTGATCTCAGCAGGGGGCTTCCTTGAAACTGTATCCAGGAATGGGATGGGTGTAACCTGAGACTCTGAAGGCCTCTTCCATCAACTAATCTCTCTGGGGGCAGGGTGTTTTCTCAGCTTCAGTAGGGGGAGGTGTATCTCAGATCTCCATGGAGACCTGAGTTACTGCTCCTCCTCCCCATTTCTTGTTTTCAGCTGTGTCTTTTTGCGCTGTTTGGAGCTGGAGAGATGTCTGGAGATCTGTGATCCGGAAGCAATTCAGTCTTCTTTTTTGTGGAAGGATCAGTTTCTCCCCCAGCTGTGGCTGCCTCCAGCACAAATGAGTCAGCTTTTTAGGTTGTCTCCTGCATTCCTTTCCCCCTCACAGTCTGTCCCTCTCTCTCTCCTTTCCATTTGGGAGATAAGCCAGTCCTTTCAACACACCTCGCTCCCTTGTCGCCAGGCAAGTGGCTGTGAGCAGTATTTTTTGCTCTTTTTTCTGGAATGAGAGCCACTCTGGGCTTTCAGCATCACCCCTCCCCACCCGTTCCTGTAAGCAGGGGAGATTCAGGTGCTCTCTACCAGGTTTGTTGTGGCTTCTTCTCTGCTCCTTGGTTTTTGAGAGCTGTTCTTGTAGTCCAGAGTTGGTTTTTCATGCTGATTTTTCCTAAATTGATTTGTATTCCAGTTTGGTGGTGAGAGCTGGGTGTCTGGCTGTCTGCCTACTTCGCTGCCATCTTTGTACCATCTCTCTTTCCCTTATTTTTTGTTGTTTTATAAAATGTAAATATGTGCTACCACTTGTCTTGAGACAGGAACCCCATAGAAGTGTCATTGTTAACACAGTATTTTTGGAGGGAAATCACACAGCCAGTAGTTTTCAAAAACTGAGGTTTGCATACCCTTTGTTGTAGAAATTCTACTTCTAGGAATATAGATGTAGTTACCTACCTTTTTCAGGATGTTCACATTGCAGTCTATCTGTAAGAAGGAAAACAGCCTGACCAGGCGGTGGCACAGTGGATAGAGCGTCGGACTGGGATGCCGAGGACCCAGGTTCAAGACCCCGAGGTTGCCAGCTTGAGCTTGGGCTCATCTGGTTTGAGCAAAAAGCTCACCAGCTTGGACCCAAGGTCCCTCGCTCAAGCGAGAAAGTCCCTGGCTCAAGCGAAGAGTTACTCGGTCTTCTGAAGGCCCGCGGTCAAGGCACATATGAGAAAGAAATCAATGAACAACTAAGGTGTCGCAATGTGCAATGAAAAACTAATGATTGATGCTTCTCATCTCTCCATTCCTGTCTGTCTGTCCCTGTCTATCCCTCTCTCTGACTCTCTCTCTGTCTCTGTAAAAAAAAAAAAAGGAAAGAAAACAAAACTAAAAACAACTAAGTGTCCATCAAAATTGGACCACTTATCTAAATTATGATACTCATAATTAATAGTACTTGAGCTGCACACTTGAAACCTGCATGACTTTATCAATGCATGTCACCCCAATAAATTCAATGACAAAACAAAATGGGTGGTGTCTTGGTAGGAGTTGGCAAGAAGGAGAAATTGGGAAAGGAATGAGACTTCACTTGGGCTATGGCCATTCCATGCAGCGTGAAGATAATGTTTTATTGAGTTGTACACCTGAACCGTGTATAGTTTTGCCAACCCCAGTCACCTGAATAAACTCAATTATAGAGAAAGGATGGATGTATTTATATATAGACATTGTCTGAGAAAAAAATAAAAGTTTATTAGCCATATTGTAGACTATGTATAGTATGGAGTTTTTGTGTAAAATAGAGGATATCCATATTTATACAAATAGATATTTATATGCACTATACACTCAGAGGGAAGGTATGTTTTGGAACATATGTATCGGAAGGACCACACAGGAACTGGGGAGTGGGACTTAACTTTTCACGTGCTATAGTTTCGAATCTCTGGAGTGTGCAGAGAGAACTCCTCCACCTGCGCTTCCCGCCACAGGTGAGGTCGGCTCCTCAGCCACTAGGGCCCTGTATGCCAGTCAAGGACCGCGTGGTGATGTCATCACCCCCGGAGATGGACCGTGAGCATTAGCAAGGAAGGGTGTATGGGTGGGGGGGATGGCGGTAGGTGGAGCTTCTTGAGATGCTGTGGAAGTTTCAGGTGCGGTAGGAAATTGCCACGCAGGCACCTGCACTGGCGACCTGGGTTCTTTTGGCGTTGGGTGGGCGGTTTCTCGGGGTGAAATCCGCCAACGGCGTGGATCCCTGGGGGGCTGGCACCAGGGACGCGTCTTTGGTGGACAGTCCTCGGCCAAGAAGAAGAAGGGCGGAACCCACATCCCCGATAGGTAACGTCTTTGGCCCCTGGGGTCGGCCCCTGCAGCTGGTAGCTCCTGGGCCGGGGCGTTCCCTCCTGTCACCCCTCCTGTCGCCATGTCAGCCGCGAGCAATCCTTGGTCCCGACGGTCCCTGGGGGGCGCTGCCCCACCCACGGCGCTTTCTGAGGCTTCCCACGCTTTCAAGAGCAGGGCTCGGGCGGTTGCCCCTCGGATACAATTGGGAGAGGCTGCTTCCTCATTCTTCGGTCTGCCAGTGTTAAAGACACCTCTTATTTCTCCAAAACAGAGCCCCCTCGAATCCCGAAAACTGTGTTATATTGGCGCATAAAATGTGGTTATTGAGTGTGAAGTTTGAGTGAAAAAACCAACCGGTATCGCTGAAAATTTAACTGAAAAAGTTAGTTGCTTTGTCTATGGGAATCACAGAGGTCGTACTGTGCATCGTGACGGGTCTCATTTGAGAGCTCTTCTTCTGTGGGTTCAAATGATTAGTGTTGAGATGGCTCATATGTGCAGAGAACGCTGCTTTATTCCTTGAGCTCTTGCTTTCCTCCACCTGATACCTCATTGAGTTTCCTTCATTTTCTCTCCTGAAACCATGTTGAGCCTTTCAGCTGTTCTCTGTCGGTATCCTAAAACTGAACTTGCAGGATCCATTGCTGTTAAGTACTAAGTAGTGTGCGGATATCTGCCTACTCTTGTTTCCTTCTAATCCATTCTTCACGTAAGAAAGGATTGAATGGGAAATTGGAACATTATTCATAAACATCACTGGAAAACATTGCTTGAAGAATGAAAACAAACTCTTTACCAGGGCTTTAAGACTTTGTGCTGTCTAGAGTCCAGTCGGCTTCACCAGCCCCAACTTGTGCTACTTTTACCCACTCTTGCTACGCTTCAGATAGACTGGATTAACCTTAGTTAATTCTGACTCATCTGACAGAAGTCAGCTCAAATACTAATGTTCACTGTGACTCCTAGCATTATTAAGGGAAGGTCCCTGTTCCTTTTCTTTCAGGTTTTCTATTCAGTTATGAACTTGAATTTCCCTCCTGACTGGTTTGGTGGTATAAGTTGTATTGAAACTAGAAATGAACTCTGAAATCGAAGAACGAATATAAACTATGCCAGTCCATAAGTATGTATTAAAGGCACCTTCGTGTTCATTATTGTGTTGGTTTTACCAGGCTATTGGAGGTCTGGTCATCTTTGGGTTCAGAGATGCTTTATTTATTGAGACCTTTTTGTACTGTTTGTTGTCTGGTATGAGTTTTTAAGGTGGGAAACAGAAAGAAGGGAAGTACAGTTTATTAGAGAAAGGTGAATAAACGCAGCACCAAAATGCAAAGTAAAGAATGAGGATTAAGGAGTCTGCATTATATGCGGAGAGGCTAATGATTTTGTTCACAACAATGTATTAACAGGTGGACAGACCGTCCCTAGTGGGACAGAGGATGCCTTGGACTGGTTTCATTGCTTTCAAAGTTCCTTTTTAAAAGGTAAGCAAACATTAATTCTTCTTTTCATAAGTCTGAAGTCACCATGTAGAAAACTGATTCTTAGTCTTGTTACACTCCATTTACCTTTTTTATAGCACATACTTTGTAGTACGCCCTGCATTAATAGATAAATATAATATACTTCCATACTTAATTAAAAAATCAGTGTAATGCTCTAAATATACTACAGGAAATAGATTTTAAATATTTATTATAAAGGAATGTGTATTTACCTTTCAATATGTAAATGTTTAATCACTTATATACTAGAGATAAAGGAATAGTCAGTTACTTGCACCATGAATGCTAATACTTGAAATGCAGACTGATTTAGATGGGTTATATTGCCTTAGTGGTAGGAGTTTTTATGCCAGTGAACAGCTCTTAGTAAATTTCTGTAGAAAACCAAGTTAATTCTTCCCTTAGTTAATAAAGTGATTACTGTCTGAGAATTCAGTGTGCGTTATAACTGCAAAAGAATCCTGATATTTCTATGTGCAATGGAATTAGTTTGTAAGGCTTAGATAATTATAAACAGTTGTTTCACCTCTGTGAATGTTGAGTAGGACATTCAAGAGTCCTTCAGGTATGAGACACATTTGTAAGCCAGTTCTTAGGTTGACAGGCTGTCTAGCACCCATGACCCCACCCACCAAATGCCAGAAACCCTTTGCTCCCATCCATCATTGCAACCAAAAAATGCCCTGGAGAAGCAGGTTTTGGATTTCAGCATGGATGTTCTTAAGATTATGTTTTTGTTTGAACTAAGAAAAGAATCGGTGGGGAATGCATTTGAGAAGAGTCTCACTACACTGCCCATTGTACTGTGGATTAGCCTCAGAAAGAGCCTAATTTAAATGTATTGGGAATTTATTTATTATGTGACTCAGAGGTCAGGCTTTCTTTCTCACCTACACTTTTATTTTTGCTACCTCTCTGGACTTAAAAATTAGTTGTTTCATAAAGATAAAGACATGGGTAGTACATCTACCAACACCAATCTAAGCCTTTGATATACAATAACTAGTTAACAAATCTTTGTTGAATAGTTGAATAGACTCACCACCCACAGTTGCAGTTACTGTGAGTGTTCTCATATATTCCTCCTCTTGTCTGTGCAGTTTTTCTAACTCCTCGAGTCCCTATTCTCTGGCCTTTGGAAGTGAATTCCTGAGATTTTACAAAGATCTCTGTTAATCCTCTTGCCTGCAAGTACATCAGCAAGAGAGAAAACAAGGAGATTCTTTCTTTATTTTCTTCCACAAAGCCACAGATCTTTCCTGTATGCTGATGTAATTATGAACAGCTTATTCTAGCTCTTGGTACTTAAATCATTTTATTCAGTGTTGGGATTGTTTAAGACCCAGTAGACACAAGAAAGCTGTATAACTGCTTCCAATGTAGTACCTGTTCCTGCAGTAGAATTAGGGAGATGGATTATCCCTGTGTGTTTCATCTGTACTTGTGTCACCCTATTCCGTATTGTTTTGAAGTAGATTTTAGATACCAGTCATAGCATTTTACCTATAAATTTTTATATGTATATCTAAAATAGAGGAATTTATTTCTTAATGTCATTCTTTAATGCTAACTATCCAGTTGACATGCAGGTTTTTATTTATATTCTAAATCTCATTACAAAGTTATATGTGAGAGTTTGAATTAGATGCAAATGAGGTCCACACTTTGCATTTGACTGTGAGGTCTCTGAAGTCATATTTATAGTTTAGTCTGTAGGTTCTCCCTCACGTCTATCTCCCTTTCTCTTATTTCCCCTTTGAGTTTTGTTTTCTGTGCTTTACTGAATTTAGAGAGAAGAAGGGACAGAGAGACAGAATTATCAGTTTGTTTCTGAATCTGCCCTGACTGGGGTTAGAACTGGTTACGTTTGCATATCAAGATGTGCTTATTTCTTAGAATCTGAATGGTGGGAAGAAGAAGTGTTTCCCAACCTTTTTTGTGCCATGCCCCACCTTAACCTTTCTAAAATTTTTATGTCCCCCCCTATGGAACATACATAATTTTTAATATTAAAAAATTGATTTATTCACTTAATAAACATAAATGATAGGTTCTAGGAAGAAATCACTATGAAATTGTTAACAAAACACAGTAAGTAAAATTTCAAAACATATAATGAAAAACAGAAATTTAAATTCCAAATAATTTTAATACAGATTTTTCTATATTAATTTATTATTTTCATTTAGTGTGATCCTTGAGCTTGATGCTTGCTGCACAGAGATTTTATATTAGGTTCCAATTTGGTTAGCTTTAGTCTCAAGTCTCCACGTTGTGTTATATCCAGCCAATTTCTTTTTTTTACCAGTAAATCATTTACAGCACTAAATCCACATTCAGCTAAAAATGAAGATGGAAACGGTAGCAATAGTTTTCTTGCACATTTGGTTGAATTTGGGTATTTGATTTCTGTTTCCTCACAAAGCCATGCCATCGCTCCTTTGATATTAAATAAAGCTTTAACTGAGTCATCATTTTGCAATTCTGCGAGTTCTTCTTGATACTGCATATTTGATATATCAGACAAATCCACTAACATTGGCCGCATCATCCATGTTGGAAAATCAATTTGTTTTAAATCAAAAATTCTTTTTTTTAAATCAGCCGATAGAATATTCAAATGATTGACAATAACAAGTAAAGCGGTATCAGTTACTTCACATTTTTGGAGCCAATGAAACTGTTTAAAGTTTTTGTTGTTAATATGTTTCTGACATAACTCAATATTGGTAATGAAACCAAATATCTTTGCTTTTGCATCGACAAGAGTTTTATTTGTTCCTTGAAGTTGCTTATTTAATATATTTAGTTTTTCAAAGATATCGGCTAAATAACTCACAAATGCTTTACCATCTATTGTTAACAGATACTTCATTTCAGGTTTGTCGCTTAAAAAATCACTAAGAGTATCAAACAGTTCCATAAATCTTTTCAAACAGTTTCCTTTAGATAGCCATCTTACTTCAGTATGAAGTAAAAGTCTCACATGGTCTTCATTTTGTTCTTCACAAAATAGCTTGAAAAGACGCTCACATTTGGCACTAGCTTTAATAGCATTAACACACTTTATTACTGTATGTAATACTTCATTCAGAACAGGCGAGATGTTTTTAGCTACCAAGTTTTCCCTATGAATAACACAATGCACAAGAATCATTTCTGGATTCGCATCTTTCATCAATTTTAAGCAGCCATTTTTCTTGCCCATCATATTGGGAGCACCATCTGCAGCACAAGATGTTATATTTTTCATTGGTATATCATTGACATCTAAGTAGTTTTTTAGCTTATTATATATATCTTTGGAGGTAGTGGTGCTTTCTAATCTTTTACAGAACAACATTTCTTCAGCAAAATGTCCTTTATCAATATATCTTACGTAAGTTATCAATACTGCCTCACTGTCTCTCAAAGTTGATTCATCCATTTGCAAGGAGAATTTTCTTGTTTTCAGCTTTTCAATAAGTTGTTTTTCAATATCCTCACTCATTTCGTCTATTCTTCTGCTAACAGAATTGTTACTGAGTGGCATAGCTTTTACATCTTTGTCATCTTTTTCAAGAACCGTTTTAAGAAATGCTGATATTGACGGTTTCATTAAATTCTCTCCTATAGTGTGATTTTCTCCAGTTTTAGCGATGAATAAAGAAATTTGATAACTAGCCTCAAGAACACGATTATTAGTTGAAGTATGAGCAGTAAATAGAGACTTTAATGTTGTTCTTTTTTCAAAATTTTTCTTTAAAGTTTTAAAGTAACTCAAATCTGAATTAATATGAGCACTATGTTTCGCCTTCAAATGCGCCTCAAGACGACCTCGTTTCATTGATTCGTTGGTCAAGCATTGCTGGCATAAAAGACAAAAAGGAATTTGCTCATCGTGAACAGTGGGTATGAACCCAAATTTTAAATATTCCTCCGAATATTGACGAGTTTTTTTCTTGCTTGCACCACTCATTTTACTATGGGCTATAATAAAAATAAGATCAATTAAAAACTAATATTAAAATATGTGTTAAAATATATTCAATGTGACATAGAGTAAACGTATACTAAAAATTCATATTTATTTAAATGTATATAACACATTTACTACACTACCACCGCAAATCAAAAGGTATCTATATTTTTTCCACTTGACAGAATTTTCTGGAAAGTTATGCTTCTAAAATTAAAATTGTCGTACATGCACTATTATAGCCCCAATAATATTTATAAAATATTAGTGCTTTCTAGCCCCGATGCAAGAAGTACTTAATAAAGAGTTTAATATTGATAAAAATAAAATCAAATACTTACCAATTATATCTATACAATATATATATGTATATTTATTAAATCAACGAGCTTTTACAACAGTTTTGACTGACACTTATTTCAAATTAACACCAACTGAATGATGTGAAACACTACAGAAGTTGCGATGGGCCAATTAGGTGAGAATAACTGCGTTGTTTAGCGAGTTTTTAAAACGTCCGGGGTTACCCGCGGCAGATGGCACGCTCCGCGGTGAACCCAGGACGAAGTTTACTTGACGGCGCCAATCACCCAGTTGATATTTTGGTCTCGTCAAACAAAATTATACTTAATAATTATTTACCACAATTATTTAAGAATCGCATTTTTTGTTAAATTTGGCACCGATATCTAGCATTGCATTTAAATGGCCCGGGGCGAAAGAGTTCAAGTCGTGTGGAGTCCATTTTCAAATTGCCCCCCTTAACTATCGAATTGCCCCCCTGTGGGGCATGGGCCCCACGTTGGGAAACACTGGCTATGTCTTAGAGTGTATAAGGGGGGAAAGGCAAAGGTTCGGAGTGAGTCGAACCCTGAAAGCAGAACTGGAGTGGATTAGTGGAGTTGCACTTTATTATACATACTTACAGTCTTTCTGCTATTATTCCACCTTGGGATAAGTAAGGAAGGTCTGGATCCCATTTTATTTTTAAGTTTCAGACAGGAAGACCTTTAGAAAGCAGGTGTTTTCTTGTTCCTACATTATGAGGTACCTTACTCTGTTTAAAAAGAGATAGTAATAGCTTTTGTATGTTAAAGAATCTGTTGCTGCCCTGGACAATTTGTTCAGTCATAGAATATCAGCTTGGCATGTGGATGACCAGGTTTCGATTCCAGGTCAGGGCACTCTGGAGAAGCTCCCTTCAGTTTCTATACCCCTCACCTCTCTTCCTTCTTTCTCTCTCTCTCTCTCTCTCTCTCCTCCTTCTCTCTCTCTCTCTCTCTCTCTCTCTCTTTCTCTGTTGCACTCTCTCTCCTCTTGCAGACAGGGCTTGATTGGAGCTAGCTGGCCTCGAACACTGAGGATGGCTCTATGGCCTGCACCTCTGATTCCAAGATCTCAATTGCTGAATAACCAAGTGATCCCCAGATGAGCAAAACATCGCCCCCCAATGGGCTTTCTGGGTGGATCTTCATGGGATCGCATGGGGGAGTCTGTCTCTGCCTCCTCTCCTCTCACTGAATAATAATAATAAAAAAATTAAAATCTGACATATTGTAAATATGTGTGTGTGTATGAGAGAGAGAGAGAGAGAAAGAGAGAGAGAGAGAGAGAAAGAGAGAAAGAATATATACTCAAAGAGTAGAGGAGAAAGAATAAAGATGATATGGGAACTTGGGGATGGAAAGGAAGCGGGATGGTTCAGTGGGTTTTAAGGTAAATTTTTGAACTATTCTCTTGTCTCTTAATGTAGGCACTAGTTTGTAAATATCTTAAGCCCTGGTCACAGATCTCCCCTGTACTTTTTACCTTGAAAGGCTAGACTTTGCCTGAGATCACCACAGCATTTATAGAGCAGGTAAATTATCTTTTTTGTATAAACTATAGACAAAGAATCATTACATCGAAGATGTTAGGCTGCAGCTGCTGGCCTGCTTGCGGCTTCCAGGCTCCTGGGTGTGGTTCTGATACACGGTGTTTCATCTGTTCCCATGAGGGCTAGAAGATGCGAATGAGAGTGTGAGAACGTGTTTCTAAATCCTGGTGGTTCTCCTGTTGCACAGGCTGACCCCATGTTGGTTTCGGTTTGTGTTGTGCTGACTTCACTGTGTGTTGCCAAGCTCCCTGCCATTGTGATCTCAGGACCTGGCTTATGATGCACTTGCTACCTCCACTGTAAGTCCCTCCCACAGATACCAGGCTCACTGAAGAAGAGGAGACCCGACACAATCCACTCCCTAGAACTGGTAGACTCAGGAGATAAATTGATTCAATAAACACTTGAGGGTCTTTTGGGTTCATTGTTAGGGTATGGGGATTTATCTAGGAAGATAAACATTCAGTAACCATGAGTCAGTGAGTTAATTGTAATAAAAGAATAAATAAAGTGTACTAGGAATATAGAGGAGATACTGAGGAAGGCCTTACTAGGGAGTCAGTGTTTGGGCTGGCTGCAGGGAACAGGATTTTTCCAGATTAAGTAAAGGACAGCTCAGGTATTGTGAACAGGTACAAAACACTGGGCTTGAACTTGTGTCCGGGAGAAGTGGCCTCTGGTGCCATTAGAGGCTAGTGTGAAAGGACATAGAAGTTATATGTTCATTTTCAAGAAATATTTATATAGCACCTTCGAACGTGAAGGCACCATTCTAGGAAGGAGGAACGGAAGAATGTTCTTGCTTTTCTATATTTTATATAGTATTGGGGGAGACATAAATAAACAAATATGCAGAATGTCAGATGGTGTTAGGTGCTTTGAAGAATAACAGATCTCATTAAGACTTTGATTGAAATTGTTTTAAAAATCAAGTTTTTGCAGTGCGTTTCGTTATTTAATAACGTGCTCTCTCCACTTAAATTCCATGTGTGAAATGCCGATCTTTGAGTCATGTCACACATTTTGTGTAAAGTTATTTTCTTCCTGACTGTGTGTGTTTTGGTTACGCTAAAATACTAGTAATACGGTGAGATCAAAAGTTAAAAAGGCTGAATGGAAGTGCGCTTTTGTTCGTAGCGTGGGAAACCTTTGGTCTATAGAATTCCTGGTATTCTGTTTCTAGTTGTCCATCAGGGCAGCTGTCCATCAGCCACGTGTCTGAGCTCGCCTCGTCTGTGCAACAACGTGTAATTAGTATGGATTTTACTCATTTTACTTCTGTTGACCTTGTCACGATAAGGGGTGTGTTGATCTTCACTGTTGAGTTGGAGGCCTAATTCCAGTGAGCCTACTCTTCATAACAAACCAAAATAATAGTGAAGAGGGGTCTAGACAGAGAGTTGAAGTGTGGCACTGCCTCGTACTAGAAAAATATGGTTGGAGTCACTAACATCTTAGTAATCAAAAGTTTCTAAGTTAAGTGATGACAGTTTTGTGTACATCGGATCAGGAGGATTCCTCTAAATTATACCGAAATCAACTGATAAAACAGTAGGCATGGATATTTCTGTGCTAATTCTTCCAATAAACTCCTTGAGTATAGAATCCACGTCTTTTCCATATAACAGAGCCAGCCTGGTTCGTAGAACTGCCCTTATCACATGCTTATTCACACACTCAGTGCACAGAAAGAGTTTGTGGTTGAGGTACTGATAGTAGTCAAAGTGATTGAGGTATGGACATGAAAATAAAAAATAAATGAAACTTTGCTAATGAATTTTTAATATTACGGCTACTATTAATCGCACCATTGGGTATTAATATCATTAAAAGTAAAATAAAGAAACGTGTGGTATGCTTTAATCTCTAGATGTTTGAAATATTTATAAAATGTGTGGTAATAGAACTCTTCCCTTCCGGGAGGATAAAATTACCAAATAATTATTGGGGTGGGGGTTGTGATCATTTGAAATAATTTAAGAAACCATTTAATTCAATAAACATTTATTTTGCTGTTTCTGTCCCACTAACATTTCTGGGAACAGAAATAATAACTATATTCCTAAGGAAGGCAGATGAGCCTGACTGAGCGGTGACACAGTGGGTAGAGAATTGGACTAAGATACAAAGGACCCAGGTTCGAAATTCTGAGGTTATGGGCTTGAGTGCAGGCTCATCAACTTGAGCGCAGGGTTGCTGGCTTGAGCGTGGGATCATAGACATGACCCTATGTTAGCTTAAGCCCAAAGATCACTCACTGGATTGAAGTCCAAGGTTGCTGACTTGAGCAAGTGGTCACTAACTCTGCTGTACCCCCCACCCTCTGGTCAAGCTACATATGAGAAAGCAGTCAGTGAACAATTAAGGTCCAGCAACGAAGAAGTGGTTCTTCCCGTCTTTCTCCCTTCCTTTCTGTTGTCTGTCTGTCCCAATCTGTCCTTCCTTCTGCCTTTCTCTCTGTCACAAAGAAAAGAAACAAAAACAAAATGATGACAAGACAGCAGTGCTAATGCTCTAGGATAAATGATTCACGTCTCTGGGAACAGCAAAGAACAACTGATTCTGTAAGGAGGGTGCTGTGGGCAGTGACATTTGAACTGGACTTTGAAGAATGAGGACACTCCAGGCAGAGAACGGAGTGTGAGCAGAGGCAGAGAAGTGTGAAATGATGATGGGATCTCCAAATAGTCCTGACTGGCTGGGACTCGGGAGTACGTGGCTGAGGGTGCTCTGTGGCCAGAGGCAGGGGTTGTTTGTGTGCCATGCTGGAAGTCTGAGCTTGATTCCATAGGAATGAGGTGCCCCTTAGAGCAGAGTGCTCTAGAGGGGAACTGGTGGATGTTAGGAAAGAATCGTAGCATATAAACGGTAGGCAGAGAGACCCTTAGGATATGAAAATAAGAACCCCAGCAGGGAAGACAGCAAATGGGAAGGTGCTTCTGATATAGAAACTGCTGGGTTTTCTGTCTTTTTCTTTTTTTCTTAGATTTTATGGGCTTTGAAAAAATTTGGTATCTCAGCACATGACATTTCAATTCTCATTGTTTACACTGAAGATGGAG
This sequence comes from Saccopteryx leptura, assembly GCF_036850995.1. Lineage (NCBI taxonomy): Eukaryota > Metazoa > Chordata > Mammalia > Chiroptera > Emballonuridae > Saccopteryx > Saccopteryx leptura. Next base: position 248,872,001 of record NC_089505.1, read on the forward strand.
AAGAAAAAATAGATGAAGACGACCTCAGGTAGAAGGTCATCCAGTTTCTCTGAAATGTTTCCCTGAAATAACAAATATTACAGAAGTCAAAAAGGTAAGTCCACATTTGTAGAGTGTGATAGATGAGGACCAGTCGCAATGCTGATGGCTGTTGCTCACCAATGCTGCTATTTCCTTGTGTGTGAAGTTTTAAGAAAGATTAATGTAATTAAAAATTAGTTCAAAAATAATTACAGATGTAAAGAATTGGAAGATGTAGGTTTATGTAAAATGGTGGTGAAGGGAATAGGGGTGATAAATGCAGATGGACAGACCTGACTTAGGTGGTGAACACACAATACAGTGTTCTGATGATGTGTTGTAGAATGAATTGTGTACCTGCAACATTTCTGATTTGGATTACCAGTGTCACCCCAATAAACTCAAAAAAAGGAATAAAACTTACTTGCTAAAAAGCATTCTCTTATTAAGAAAGAATAGATAACTAAATATCAATCTTACAGAGTAAGTTCATTTGTAATGTAATATAAATAAATGAAATATGAAGTTAATGTCTAGATGCATGCTTTTAAAACAGGTACAGATTTCATGTCTTTGTTTAGAGAGTTACCACCATAACTGCAATTTAAAGGACACTTTTGACCTAAGTGGCGAATTTCCATCTACTGTGCATTATTTTAATCACATTTGTAATTTCATACGTTTCACAGTTATTGAATGGTAATAAATTTCACTTGTGTATGTTTGTATACTATAGTAGTGCGTGAATAATGAGCATGTCATAATTTTTCTTTTATTTTTATGAATATATCAGCTGTGTTATGAAGAATAAGTACTGGGGCATTATTGAATGGTGTCATTTGTAGTATGTCAACAAAAGATGTTTTGTAAAATGACAGAAATATTAAAAAATGTCAACACTTATTAAAACCATTAAAATTTCCTTTTCAGATTATAAAATTCATATATGTTCATCATGAAAATTTATAACACAGAATTCTATATATAAAAAAGGAAAAAGCCCTTCAAATCCTACCAGTTAACATCTTAATTAAAACAAAAAAAAATTTTAGCGAGAGGAAGCAAGGCAGGGACAGGGTCCTGCATTCACCTGGACCTTGATTTACGGAGCAAACCCCAAGAGGGTGATGGTGTGCCCTATGGGGCCCTTGCTCCTTGTAACCGGAGCCATTTTAGCTCCTGACGCGCAAGCCATAAAGCCATCCTCAGTACCTGGGGACAGCTCACTCTAATGGAGCCCTGGCTACAGGAGGCAGGAAGGAGAGAGAGAGAGAGAGAGAGAGAGAGAGAGAGAGAGAGAAGCTATAGGGGGAGTGGTGGAGAAGCAGATGGGTGCTTCTTCTGTGTGCCTTGAGACACCCACATGCCATACTGACACTCTACCATGGAGAAAATTGGCCAGGGCCCTACCTGTTAATATTTTAAAAGATTATCACTGTTAATAGCATTTCTTATTTTATTCTTGTCTTCTATTTTCATTCAAATATATTTTCGTTTTATATAATTGGATAGAAATTACCAACATTGCTTGGATGTCTAGAAGGTGCTAGGTATTTGCCTTACTGATTTTTTATGCACCAGCTCATATCCCTGCCCTTACTTCTGGATACTCCAGCATTTACCTTGCAAAGTCTCCTGGTTATTCATTCTCATAACACTTTATAGGATAAATGCTGTTATTGCACCCATTTTACCTACAACCACTAAAATAACACAGTACCTTTCCCAAGGTCTTACCGCTACTGTAAAATCATGTTTTACAAATGGTTTGGATGTTTTCCTCACTTTCTGTATTATGACTGTGTCAATCAAGGTAGATTAGATCAGAGGTCAAGGAAACTTTCTGCTCAGGGCCGGATAGTAAACATTTACAGCTTTGCAGGCAGTGTGGTCTGTGTTGTATCTACTCTTTTGCTGTTGTAGTACAGAAGCATCCACAGATGATACGTAAATGTAGCTGTTTCCCAGTAAACTTTATGTAGACAAATAATTGATGGGCAGGACTGACTCGAGGGCTGTGGTGAGTGGAGTGCTGGGGTGGATTAGGCTGCAATTCCGGGCCTAATGCTCACTGGCTTCACATGACAAAAGTTTGTCTTGCTCACTCTCCAGTGCCTGTGGGAATCAGTGGGAAGAATCATTGCTGTGACTAGCGACCCCGTCTGCTCAAGGCTTCTTTGTAAGATGTGCTCCATGTTGTTTTGTTTTTCAGCTAGGAAGGAGGACAGATGGGAGATTCTGTTTTCAACTTGTTCAGGAAAGAAGTAAGAAGAAAAGGAGAAAGGGAAGGAAAAGATACACATTCCTGAGCAGATCCTGCCTGCAGGCTCTCCTCTACCTGCCCACAGGCTGATTCCACCTCTTACAGTGGCCAATGTCCCTCTCCCCGTGAGCTCTTTCAGGTGTTGTGATTTGCTTGTGTTTTTCTTTTTAATTTCTTGAATTTTGGGGGGTGATGTTGGTTCACTAAACCATACAGGTTTGAAATGTATACAACTCAACAAAACATCATCTCGGCACTGTATATCCTGCACCCATTGTGCAAAACAAAGTCCTTCTGTCTTCATTTATCCCAACTGTGCCCGTGTGCACCTGCCCCCTCCCCTGTTTTTCTCTGGCTATCCCCACACTTGTCTATGTCTATGCATTATTTAGACATTGTTTTCTGCTTAATCCCTTCACCTTCTTTCATCGAGCCCCTCAAACCACCTCTCTTCTGACAGCTGTCAGTCTGTTTTAAGTAACCAGGCCTCTGTTACAGGGGTTCATATATTCTTTGGAATTAGTGTCTTGGGTTTTTCAATGTTCCCAGAAGTGGGAATGTTGGGTGAAAGGTCAGTTCCATTTTTAACTTTTTGAGGAAACTTGATAGACTTTTTACAGTCTGCATCCCGCCCACCAACAGTGCAGGAGGGTTCCCTTTTCTCTCCATCCTCCCCACCTCTTGTTGTTTGTTGAGTTAGTGATGATAGCCATGCTGACAGGCATGATGTGATCCCTCACTGTTGTTTTAATTTGCGTCTTTGATGATGAGTGACTTTGAGCCTTTTTTGATATCTGTGGCCCTGGCCGGTTGTCTCAGTGGTAGATCGTCAGCCCGGTGTGTGGATGTCACGAGTTCAATTCCAGGTCAGGGCATATAGGAGAAGCAACCCTCTTCTTTTCCACCCCTCCCTCTCTCCTCTCTGTCATTTTCTTCTTCTCCCACAGCCATGGCTGGGTTGGAGCAAGTTTGCCTTTGGCATTGAAAATGACTTCATGGCCTGGCCTCAGGCACTATAAGAGCAGCAGAGCAAACTTGCCAAATGGGAAGTGCATCGCCCCATAGAAGGCTTGCCAGGCGAATCCCGAATCCAGGTTAGAGTGCTTGCGGGAGTCTCTCTCTCTGCCTCCCACTTCTCACTTAAGAAAAAGAAAAAATAAGATATGTCTATTGGTGATTTGTTCTCTTTGGAGAAGTGTCTATTCATGTCCTTTGCCCATTTCTTAATTGCATTTTCTTGATGTTGTGGTGTTTAAGTTCTTCATATACATTTTGAAAATTAACCCCATATCCAAAGTATCAGTGGGTAAATATGTTCTCCCATTCAGTGGCTTCCTTTTTCATTTTGTTTATGGTTTCTGTAGCTGTGCAAAAGCTTTTTAGTTTGATGTAGTTCCATTTATTAAATTTTTTTTGTTTCCCTAGCCTGAGGGGCTATATTGGTAAAAAGAGTGCTGTGAGAAATGTCTGAAATTTTACTGCCTATATATTTTAGGATTTTTATGGTTTTTCTAAATTCCATTTAAGTCTTTAATCAATTTTTCAGTTTATTTTTGTGAATGGTATAAGTTGGTGGTCTAATTTCCATTTATTTTTCCCGGATCTCTCCAGTTTTAATTTCCAACACCATTTATTGATGAGAGTTTCTTTACCCCATTGTGTATTTTTGCTTCCTCTGTGAAATACTGACCGTAAAGGCATGGATTTATTTCTGTGTTCTCTATTTTGTTCCAATGATGTATATGGCTGTGTTTTTTTTTTTCAGAGAGAGAGAGGGATAGACAGGGACAGACAGACAAGAATGGAGAGAGATGAGAAGCATCAATCATAAGGGCGTGTTGCAACACCTTAGTTGTTCATTGATTGCTTTCTCATATGTGCCTTGACCGTGGGCCTTCAGCAGACCGAGTAACCCCTTGCTGGAGCCAGCAACCTTGGGTTCAAGCTGGTGGGCTTTTTTGCTCAAACCAGATGAGCCCGCGTTCAATCTGGCGACCTCAGGGTCTCGAACCTGGGTCCTCTGCATCCCAGTCCTACGCTCTATCCGCTGCGCCACTGCCTGGTCAGGCTATATGGCTGTTTTTGTGCCAATACCATACTGTTGTGATCCCTATGGCCTTGTCACGTGATTCCTCCAACTTTCTCCTTTATTGTCAATGTTGCTGAGACTGTTTGGGACCTTTAATGGTTTTGTATAAGTTTGTGAAATATTTGTTTTAGATTTGTGAGTAATGCCATTGGTATATTAATAGGAATCACATCAAATCTGTAGATTCCTTTGGTTGTAGGGATTTCTTTTCTGTTAATATTTGCTTTTGGTGAACATGGTAAATGCTTCCCCTTATTGTATGTTCTTCCGTTTCTTTCTTCACCATCTTATATTTTTCCAGGTACACATCTTTTACCTCCTTGGTTAAATTTATATGTCCGCATCGTATTTGTGGTCATTGTTGTCATGATTGCAATAGTAAATGGGTTTGTTTTCTTAATTCTCTTTCTGATAGTTCAATATTGGTGTATAAAAATGCCATCAATTTCTAAATATTAATTTTGTATCCTGTACCTTGCCAGATTTATTCATTCTACCTGGTTGTTTTTTGGTGGAGTCTTTAGGGTTTCCTTATACAACATCATGACAGTTTAACTTTCTCCTTTCCAGTTTGTATGCTTGTTATTTCTTCTTCTTATCTAATTGCTGTGGCTGGGATGTTCAGTACTATGTTGAGTAAAAATGATGAAAGCTTTTTCCTGGTCTCTTTCCTGATCTTTTTTTTTTTAATTTTTCTGAAGCTGGAAACGGGGAGAGACAGTCAGACTAACTCCCGCATGTGCCCAACCTGGATCCACCCGGCACATCCACCAGGGGCGATGCTCTGCCCATCTGGGGCATCACTCTGTTGTGACCAGAGCCACTCTAGCGCCTGGGGCAGAGGCCAAGGAGCCATCCCCAGCGCCCGGGCCATCTTTGCTCCAATGGAGCCTCGCTGCGGGAGGGGAAGAGAGAGACAGAGAGGAAGGAGAGGGGGAGGGGTGGAGAAGCAGATGGGCACTTCTCCTGTGTGCCCTGGCTGGGAATCGAACCCGGGACTTCTGCACGCCAGGCCGACACTCTACTGCTGAGCCAACCGGCCAGGGCCTCTCTTTCCTGATCCTAAGGGAATTGCTTTCAGTTTTGGCACATTGAGTGTGATGTTGGCTGTGGGTCTGTCCTATATGGCCTTGATTATGTCAAGCTATGATCCTTCTACTATCATTTTCCTGAGAGTTTTTATCGTACCTCTGTGCTGGATTTTATCAAACGCTTTTTCTACATCTATTTAATGATCGTGTGATATCTTTTGTATTGTGATATCACGTGTTTATAGATTTTCAAATACTGTACTGAACTAGCATCCCCAGAATAAATCCTATTTGTTCATGGTGTATGATCTTTTTAATGTATTGCTGGATTCATTTTGCTACTATTTTGTTGAGAATTTCATCATCTATGTTCATCACAGATGTTGGCTTATAATTTTTTTCTTTATAGTATCTTTATCTGGTTTTGAAATTAGAAAGTGCTAGTCTCTTAAAAGAGAGCTTGAGGCCCTGGCTGGTTGGCTCAGTGGTAAAGCGTTGGCCTGGCATGCATGAGTCCCAGGTCTATTCCCAGCCAGGGCACACAGGAGAAGCGCCCATCTGCTTTTCCACCTTCTCCTTCCTCTCTGTCTCTCTCTTCCCCTCCTGCAGCCAAGGCTCCATTGGAGCAAAGTTGGCCCAGGCACTGAGGATGGCTCTATGGCCTCTGCCTCAGGCACTAGAATGGCTCTGGTTGCAATGGAGCAACGCCCCAGATGGGCATAACATCACCCCATTGTGGGCATGCCAGGTGGATCTTGGTCTGGAGCAGGCGGGAGTCTGTCTGACTGCCTCCCCGTTTCCAACTTCAGAAAAATATAAAAATGAAAAAAGGAAAAAGAGAGCTTAAAAATCTTCCCTCCTCTCGAATTTTTTGGAATAGTTTGAGAAGGCTAGGTGTTAGTTCTTCTTTAACTGTTTGGTAAAATTTGCTTGTGAAGCCACTGGTCTAGAACCTTTGTTTCCTGGGAATTTTTTGATTCCTGCTACAATATTTTTTACTTGTAATTTGTTAATTCAGATTTTTGGATTCTTTCTTATTCAGTTTTGGTAGATAATATGTTTCTAAGAATTTATCCATTTTGTTGGCATATAGTTTTTGTTGTATTTTCTCACAATCCTTTGTATTTCTTTTGTGTCGGTTGTTACCTGTCCTCTTTATTTTGATTTTATTTACGTGGATCCTCTCTTTTTTTTCTTCTTGATGAGTATGGTTAGAGGTTTGTCAATCTTGTTCATCTTTCCAAAGGACCAGCTTTTCAATCAATTGATCTTTTGTATTATATTTTTCAGTCTTTTTTTTTTTGTATTTTTCTGAAGTTGGAAACAGAGAGGTAGTCTGACTCCCGCATGGGCCTGATCGGGATCCACCCGGCACGCCCACCAGGGGCAATGCTCTGCCCATCTGGGGCATTGCTCCATTGCAACTAGAGCTATTCTAGCACCTGAGGCAGAGGCCACAGAGCCATCCTCAGCTCCTGGGCCAACTTTGCTCCAATGGAGCCTTGGCTGCAGGAGGGGAAGAGGGAGACAGAGAGGAAGGAGAGGGGGAGGGGTGGAGAAGCAGATGGGTGCTTCTCCTGTGTGCCCTGGTTGGGAATCGAAATTGGGACTGCTGCATGCCAGGCCGACGCTCTACCACTGAGCCAAATGGCCAGGGCTATTTTTCAGTCTTTATGTCATTTCTTTGTAATCTCATCTTTATTATTTTTTTCCATCTTTTTCCCCTTGACTTTGTGTGTTCTTCTTTCTCTAGTGTCTGTACATGTAAAGTTAGATTGTTTTTTGGAGATTTTTATACGTCTTGAGGTAAGCCTGTAATGCTGTGAATTTCCCTCTCAGGACTGCTTTTGCTTTGTCCTATTGATTTTTGGTTATGTGTGTTCATTTTCTCTTGTCTCCAGGTAACTTTTGATTTGTTTTTTTATTTCATTTTTAACCCAGTCATTGTTTAGTAACTATTATATAGCCTACATATGTTTGAATGTTTTATATATTTTTTAATTGTAATTGATTTCTAGTTTCATACTATTATGGTCAGAAAAGATGCTTTTTATGACTTTAATATTCTTGAATTTATGAAGACTTATTTCATGTCCTAATATGTTGTCTGTCTTTGTTCCATGTGCATTTGAGAAGAATGTATGTTCTGCTGCTTTGGTGTGAAATATTCTGTGAATATGAATTAAATCCCTCTGATCCAGTGCATCATTTCAAGTTGCTGTTGTCTTGTTGATTTTTTTGTCTGGAAGATGTATCCATTGAGGTCAGTGGGGTGGAGAAATCTTCTATTATGACTGCAGTGCTGTCAGTTTCTCACTTAATGTGCACCAAGATCATCTTTATATTATATATTTAGGTGTTCCTGTGTTGGGTGCACATATGTTTACAATGGTTATATCCTCTTGCTGCACCAATCCTTTTAGTGTTATGTAGTGACCTTCTTTGCTTCTTGTTATGGCCTTTGTCTTGAAGTCTGTTTTTTCTGATGTGAGCACAGCCACCCTGGTTCTTTTCTTCGTCCCAATTTGCATGGAATAATTTTTTGCATCCCTTCACTTTCACTCTGTGCATATATTTTCCTCTTCTGTGGATTTCTTCTGTACAGCGGGAACGTGGTTCATATTTTCTTTTCCATTATACAACCCTATGTCTTTTCATTGGATGATTTAATTTATTTCCATTTAAGGTTCTTATTGATAGATAGTCAAATCTTGCCCTCTTATTCTTTATATCTGCATTCCACTCTCTTTTTCTATTTTCCTTTGTAAAACACGCCCTTTAATTTTTTTTTTTTTTTTTGTAATACTGGTTTGTTGTTAATGAACTACTTTAGCCTTTTTCTTCATCTTTATTTGGACTTCAATTTTAAATGATAGCCCTGTTGGTAGAGTAGTTTTGGTTGTAGGTATATGCTCTTTATCATTTTGAATACTTCCCACCAATCCTTTCTGGCATAATATTCCTGTAGAGAAGTTAGCTATCCCACCTTTAGGAATATACCCTAAGAACACCATAGAACTGTTCTAAAAGGAGAAATGCATCCCCATGTTTATGGCAGCATTGTTCACAATAGTGAAGATCTGGAAACAACCCAAGTGTCTGTCAGTGGACGAGTGGATTAAAAAGCTTTGGTACATATATACTATGGAATACTACTCAGCCAAAAGAACTGATGACATCGGATCATTTACAATAACATGGATGGACCTTGATAACATTATACTAAGTGAAATAAGTAAATCAGAAAAAAACTAAGAAGCATATGAATCCATACATAGATGGGACATAAAAATAAGACTCATTGACATAGTTTAGAGTCTTATGGGAGCTTCATTGTAGATAACTAACACTCTAACTTTTGTTGCTTTTTTATTTTATTTTATTTTTTGTAGGTACTTACCACTCTATCATTTTGTTCTCTCTTTGCATTGGCTAGATAGCTCATTTTGTTAGAGTGTTGTCCGAAAGCACAGAGATTGCTGGTTTGATTCCTGGTCAAGGTACATACAGGAACAGATCTATGTTTCTGTCTCTGTATCTCCCTTTCTCTCATGTAAAAATCAAACAATCAAAAAGAAAAACAACAAAACCAGATTCACTCTTTGTCTTTAACCTTTACCATTGTAATTATGATATGTCTTGGTGTGCATTTCTTTGTATTCATCTTGATTAAGATTTTGTATCATGAACTTGTGGGACTTTTCACCTGGTTAAGGAATTTTCAGTCATTATTTTTCAAACAGGTAGGGAAGCAGAGAGACTGACTCCCACATGTGAGCGACCAGGAACCACCTGGCAAGCCTACTAGGTAGCGATCCTCAGCCCATCTTGGGCGTTGCTCCATTGCAACTAGAGCCATTCTACCACCTGAGGCAGAGGCCATGAAACCATCCTCAGTACCCGAGCCAATTCTACTCCAATGGAGCCTTGGCTGCGGGCGGGGAAGAGAAACAGAGAGAAAGGAGAGTGGAAAGGGTGGAGAAGCAGATGGGCACTTCTCCTGTGTGCTCTGACTGTGAATCAAACTGGGATATCCACACACCAGGCATACGCAGTACCACTGAGCCAACCAGCCAGGTCCTCAAACAGGTTATGATTTTTGCTCAATTTCCTCCTTCTTCTTCTACCCTGTGCTGTGGTTGTTGTTATGCTTGATGTTGTCCAAGTGGTTCCTTATAATTTCTTTTCTTTTTCTTTCTTTTTTTTTTAATTAATTTTATTTTTTTAATGGGCTGACATCAATAAATCAGGATACATATATTCAAAGATAACAAGTCCAGGTTATCTTGTCGTTCACTTATGTTGCATACCCATCACCCAAAGTCAGATTGTCCTCTGTCACCTTCTATCTAGTTTTCTTTGTGCCTGTGCCCCTCCCCCTTTCCCTCTTCCTCTACCCCTCCCCTCGTAACCACCACACTCTTATCAATGTCTCTAGTTTCACTTTTATGACCCACCTACGTATGGAGTAATGCAGTTCCTGTTTTTTTTCTGATTTACTTATTTCACTTTGTATCATGATATCAAGATCCCACCATTTTGCTGTAAATGATCCGATGTCATCATTTCTTATGGCTGAGTAGTATTCCATAGTGTATATGTGCCACATCTTCTTTATCCAGTCATCTATTGACGGGCTTTTTGGTTGTTTCCATGTCCTGGCCACTGTGAACAATGCTGCAATGAACATGGGGCTGCATGTGTCTTTACGTATCAATGTTTCTGAGTTTTGGGGTATATACCCAGTAGAGGGATTGCTGGGTCATAAGGTAGTTCTATTTTCAGTTTTTTGAGGAACCACCATACTTTCTTCCATAATGATTTTACTACTTTACATTCCCACCAACAGTGTATGAGGGTTCCTTTTTCTCCACAGCCTCTCCAACATTTGCTATTACCTGTCTTGTTAATAATAGCTAATCTAACAGGTGTGAGGTGGTATCTCATTGCAGTTTTGATTTGCATTTCTCTAATAACTAAAGAAGATGAGCATCTTTTCATATATCTGTTGGCCATTTGTATTTCTTCCTGAGAGAAGTGTCTGTTCATGTCCTCTTCCCATTTTTTTATTGGATTGTTTGTTTGTTTGTTGTTGAGTTTTATGAGTTCTTTGTATATTTTGGGTATTAGGCCCTTATCTGAGCTGTTGTTTGAAAAGATCATTTCCCATTTAGTTGGCTGTCTGTTTATTTTGTTATCAGTTTCTCTTGCTGAGCAAAAACTTCTTAGTCTGATGTAGTCCCATTCATTAATTTTTGCCTTCACTTCTCTTGCCTTTGGAGTCAAATTCATAAAATGCTCTTTAAAAACCAGGTCCATGAGTTGAGTACCTATGTCTTCTTCTATGTACTTAATTGTTTCAGTTCTTATGTTTAGATCTTTGATCCATTTTGAGTTAATTTTAGTACAGGGGGACAAACTGTAGTCCAGTTTCATTCTTTTGCATGTGGCTTTCCAGTTTTCCCAGCACCATTTATTGAAGAGGCTTTCTTTTCTCCATTGTGTGTTGTTGGCCCCTTTATCAAAAATTATTTGACTATATATATATGTGGTTTTATTTCTGGGTTTTCTATTCTGTTCCATTGGTCTGAGTGTCTATTTTTCTGCCAATACCATGCTGTTTTGATTGTCATGGCCCTATAATATAGTTTGAAGTCAGGTATTGTAATGCCCCCAGCTTCATTCTTTTTCTTTAGGATTGCTTTGGCTATTCGGGGTTTTTTATACTTCCATATAAATCTGATGATTTTTTGCTCCATTTCTTTAAAAAATGTCATTGGAATTTTGATGGGAATTGCATTAAATTTGTATATTGCTTTGGGTGATATGGCCATCTTGATTATATTTATTCTTCCTAACCAAGAACAAGGTATATTCTTCCATCTCATTATATCTTTTTCGATTTCCCTTAACAATGGTTTATAGTTTTCATTATATAAGTCCTTTACATTCTTTGTTATGTTTATTCCTAAGTATTTTATTTTTTTTGTTGCAATCGTGAAGGGGATTATTCTTTTGAGTTCGTTCTCAATTGTTTCATTGTTGGCATATAGAAAGGCTATTGACTTCTGTATGTTAATTTTGTATCCTGCGACCTTACTGTATTGGCTTATTGTTTCTAGTAGTCTTTTTGTGGATTCTTTGGGGTTTTCGATGTATAGGATCATATCATCTGCAAAAAGTGATACCTTTACTTCTTCTTTTCCGATATGGATGCCTTTTATTTCTTTGTCTTTTCTGATTGCTCTGGCTAGAACCTCTAGTACCACATTAAATAAGAGTGGAGAGAGTGGACAACCCTGTCTTGTTCCTGATTTAAGGGGGAAAGCCTTCAGTTTAGTGCCATTTAATATGATGTTAGCTGATGGTTTATCATATATGGCCTTTATCATGTTGAGATATTTTCCTTCTATACCCATTTTGTTGAGAGTCTTAAACATAAAATTGTGTTGTATTTTATCGAAAGCCTTTTCTGCGTCTATTGATAAGATCATGTGGTTTTTGTTCTTTGTTTTGTTGATATGATGTATTACGTTAACTGTTTTACGTATGTTGAACCATTCTTGAGATTCTGGGATGAATCCCACTTTGATCATGATGTATTTTTTCAATATGTTGTTGTATTTGATTTGCCAGTATTTTGTTTAGTATTTTAGCATCTGTATTCATTAGAGATATTGGTCTGTAGTTTTCTTTCTTTGTGCCATCCTTGCCTGGTTTTGGTATGAGGGTTATGTTGGCCTCATAAAATGTGTTTGGAAGTATTGCTTCTTCTTCAATTTTTTGGAAGACTTTCAGTAGAATAGGAACCAAGTCTTCTTTGAATGTTTGATAAAATTCGCTGGTGTAGCCGTCAGGGCCTGGACTTTTATTTTTATGGAGGTTTTTAATGTTTTTTTCTATTTCTTCTCTACTAATAGGTCTGTTTAGGCTTTCTGCTTCTTCTTGACTCAGTCTAGGAAGGTTGTATTGTTCTAGGAATTTATCATTTCTTCTAGGTTGTTGAATTTAGTGGCATAAAGTTTTTCATAGTATTCTACAATAATTCTCTGTATATCTACGGTGTCCATGATGATTTCTCCTCTTTCATTTTGGATTTTGTTTATATGAGTTCTTTCTCTTTTTTCCTTGGTAAGTCTTGCCAAGGGTTTGTCAATTTTGTTGATCTTTTCAAAGAACCAGCTCCTTGTTCTATTAATTTTTTCTATAGTTTTTCTGTTCTCTATTTCATTTATTTCTGCTCTGATTTTTATTATCTCCTTTCTTCGGCTGGTTTTGGGTTGTCTTTGTTCTTCTTTTTCTAGTTCCTTAAGGTGTGAAGTTAAGTGGTTCACTTGGGCTCTCTCTTCTTTGTTCATATATACCTGAAGTGATATGAACTTCCCTCTTATCACTGCTTTTGCTGCATCCCATAGATTCTGATATGTCGTATTGTCATTTTCATTAGTCTGTATATATCTTTTGATCTCTGCACTTATTTCTTCTTTGACCCATTCATTTTTTAAAAGTATGTTGTTTAGTTTCCACATTTTTGTGGGATTTTTTTCCTCTTTTTTGCAGTTGAATTCTAGTTTCAAGGCTTTATGATCAGAAAATATGCTTGGTACAACTTCGATTTTTCTGAATTTGCTGATGTTGTTTTTGTGGCCCAACATATGGTCAATTCTTGAGAATGATCCATGTACACTGGAGAAAAATGTATACTCAGTCACTTTGGGATGAAATGTCCTGTAGATGTCTATCATATCCAGGTGCTCTAGTGTTTTGTTTAAGGCCACTATATCTTTGTTGATTCTCTGTTTGGATGACCGATCTAGAGCCGTCAGCGGTGTATTGAGGTCTCCAAGTATGATTGTATTTTTGTCAGTTTTTGTTTTAAGGTCAATAAGTAGCTGTCTTATATATTTTGGTGCTCCTTGGTTTGGTGCATATATATTAAGAATTGTTATGTCTTCTTGATTCAGTGTCCCCTTAGCCATTATGAAATGGCCATTTTTGTCTCTGAGTACTTTTGCTGTCTTGTAGTCAGCATTATCAGATATGAGTATTGCTACGCCTGCTTTTTTTTGGATGTTATTTGCTTTGAGTATTGTTTTCCAGCCTTTCACTTTGAATTTGTTTTTATCCTTGTTACTTAGATGAGTTTCCTGTAGGCAGCATACAGTTGGATTTTCTTTTTTAATCCATTCTGCTACTCTGTGCCTTTTCATTGGTGAGTTTAATCCATTTACATTTAGTGTAATTATTGACACTTGTGAGTTCCCTATTGCCATTTTATATATTGCTTTCTGTTAGTTTTGTGTCTTGTTTGATCCTTCCTTTTCATTTTTCTATCTTTTGTTTTTATTTGGTTGTATTCCATACATCTTTCCTCTGTTGCTATCTTTTTTATCTCATGTGCTTCTGTGGTGGTTTTTTCAATGGTGGTTACCTTTAAGTAATGAAAAGGGTTCCTACCCTGTTCATTGTAGCGCACTATTTTGTGAGTACTTTTGCACTCCATCGTCCTTTGCTACTGTTAATCTTCATCCTCTCCTCCCCTTTCTTTTTGTTGTCATCACAGTTTAAATTTTGTTTTATTGTGTTCTTCTTGGAGGTTTTACTTGTGGCTTTGTTTTTTTTTTGTTCTTTGTATTAATGAGATTTAATAAAGAATAAAAATTTTAAAAAGTAAACAAACAGAAAGAGTTACTTTTTTTAAAAAAATTAATAATAAAATAAAGAAATATATAATAAAATAAAAATTAAAAAAAGGAAATTATTCCTCCCCCCTCCTTTTTTCTCTCCTCTCCTCTCCCCTCTTTCTTGAGAAAATCTTGTGGTGAACTGTGAATTATATTGTATTAAATAGAGCAAACAATGCCTGTAATTGAGGGCCTGAATTGGGGAGAAGTAATAAAGGGGCAAAAAAAGAAAAGAAAAAAAACAGGGGTGGTATGGACCCACAAAAAGCAAATAAGTAAAAATATTCGGTCAAGAATAAAATGATTTGCTTTTAGGTGTTTGTTGACTAAGAGTTATGATGAGAGGAATAAGAGGGAAACAGGAAAATGGGGGACAAATTAAAAAATTACTATTGTATTTAGTGGAACAAGAACTAGATAAAATGGAAAGCCAGGGATGGGAGCACTGCTAGTGTGTTAAAAAGGTGAAGTAAAAAACCCCCAAAATGCCACAAACATAAGTTTGAGTCCCAGATAAGATATTGCTCGTTATTGAGGTTTGAATGAGAGGAGATATAAAGGAGAAAGGAAGAAACTAATATAGAGGGAGAAAAGAAAGAGAGAGAGAGTAAAAAAAGAGGGAACCACTAAAAGAAGAAAAGAGAAAAAAGAGGAGAGAGAGAGAGAGAGAGAGAGAGAGTTAAGGGTTTTGGAGTGCAACCCTCATAGAGAGAAAGGAAGAGGAAAGAAAAGATAATGGGAGATGTAACACTTATGGGTAGTGTAGTTCAAGGAGAGGAGAGAGTAGGACTGGCAGAGAGTTAAATGACCAAATTGGAGGAGGAAAAAAAATATCAAGAATGAAGAGAAACAAATATAATAAAATGGGATAGGTTATAAAGTCTGCGTATTATTCTTGATTTTGAGTGGTTATCTTCTTGCTTTTTTTTTCTCTCCCTCTTCCTGGTCAGTGACTCTGTACCCTGGGTTCTGCCCCTTTGGCATGCTCAGGTAGAGGTTTGCAGTTGATAAGTCTCTATGGCGATGTCATGTATTGTGCTTTAGTCTCATTGTCAGTCGAGGCTCATTAGCATTTATAGGCTCCGCCAGTGAGAGAGTCCATGTTCCTAGAGCCTTTCTCCTAGTCTTTCCTTCCTCAATTAGTAGCCTGATAATCCAGCTATGGGGTTGCTGCTGCCTCTGCCTGGATAGTAAGAGGCTCAAAGAGCTGGCAACTCTCTACTCTATTCCCACTCATCACAGGGCTCTGGGTAAGGCTCAGTCAGTCAGAGCTGCTAGCATAATCAGGCGGGGCTTCTGCCCACTCAAAGACCTCTGGTTCTGCCACTCTGTTTGGTAACACGAGCGGGTGCCCACTCCCGGGGCGCTTGGAGGAAACTCTCGCTCACTATCTGTGCGCGCAGACCAGGATATCAGGTTGGAAGTCTCACACTCTGAGTGAAACCGCTGCCTGCACGGAAAAGTTCCAGCGTTGGAATTGGCTTTTGCTCCGTCCCCATGCGTGGCTTTTTCAGGGCACTGGAGCACCCTGGAGATTTCGCTTTTGGCCCACACAAAGGCCCCTGACTCTGCCCCTCTGTGGGATAACACGGGCTCCCACTCCTGAGGTGCTGGGAGGAATCTCTCGCTCACTGTCTGCACGCAGACCAGGATATCAGGCCGGCAGTCTCACCCTCTGAGTGAAACCCCCACCCGCACGGAAAAGTCCCAGCATTGGAATTGGCTCGCGCTCCGTCCCCGTGCGTGGCTTTCCCAGTGCACTGGGGCGGTCCGGAGATTCTGCCTTCGGCCCACACAAAGGCCTCTGACTCTGCCTCTCTGTGGGACAACACGGGTGCCCACTCCCGGGGCTTTGGAAGGAATCTCTCGCCCACTATCTGTGCGCGCCGACCAGGAGATCGGGGAAAATGGCTGCCCCACTTGTCTTTCTTTGTCTGGGTTTGGCGCGAGTGTTAGCTTGTATTGCCCGGGTTGCCACAGGAACAGTTTTTCCTCGGCTTGGATCTCTGTGCCTCAGCCTGGTTCAGCCGTTTGTGCCACGGCCTGGATCTATTCACCCCCTTTGCCTGCCTTAGTTTCTATATTCTTAGTTCCCAGTGAAAGCTGCCCTGTTTAGGTTAGTGAGGAAGGCGGAGCATTTCTTACTCCCTATTTCCTTCAGGGTTTGATTATATATTTAGCCAATTGTTCTCTCGACCATACCTTTGGGTGTATTGCAAAACATCTGGAGGCTCCAAGGATAGGTTTTTCTGTTTCTGGTTGAAGATCTTGTTGAGTTTTGGGGGAGATTTATCGGTATTGCTTCCTACCGTGCCATTACTCTGACGTCATCCGAAGATATCTCTTTTATTTTTCTAATCTTTTTGATGATCTGCATCAGTGTTTACTATAAATAGCTAATAAATTCTGCTTTATCTAACCTGCTCCTGATTCCTTCTAGTATATTATTCATTTCAGATAGTTTTCTTCATTTCTGACTGGCTCCATTTTTTGTTTTTTTGTCTCCTTTTTAAGATTTAGTGTTTCTTTGTTTAAGTTTTCACTGAGATCACCCATTCTTCCACTGAGGTCATTGAGCATCTTTATAACTGTTGTTTTAAGCCCTGCTTCTGGTATTTTGATTACTTCTATTTCATTTACATCTTTTCCTGGGGATTCCTTTTTTCTTTCGTTTGTGGCATATTTTTGTCTCCCCATTTTGTCTCTGTGTATAAGGTAGATCAGCTATGGCTCCCAAACTTGTGATGATTGGTTTATGAGGTAGGTGTCTTGTTGGGCTCAGTGGTGCTATGTTCCAGATCTCCTGAGCACAGTGCTCCAGGAATGTTCCTGGTGGGTTGTAGATGAGTCTTGAATTCTTTTGGCCATTTCTTGGGAGGATTTTAATCCTTCAGGCTGTCTGATTATAAAGATGAACCTCAATCACTGTGTTGAGTCCCTGTGCAGGGGCTGCACCCAATGTGGAATTGTTCCCAGGAAGGAGTGGTGCCTTCTAGCCTCTTTCTTTGGGTTTTCCACCTGTGTGGCTGGTTGGGTCAAGATCTGGTGTTTACTGTAGCCCACCACTGTTGTGTTGGTTTTGGGTCACTTAGGTGAGGTGGCAGGACAGGTCTGTGTCAGGTGTTGTGTGTAACGGACTTTGAGCTACCTGTCTGGAGTTAAATCATGTTATTTCCTGTAGCATCTACTGGGGCAGGGTGTGTATTGTACGGGTAAGTCTGTGTACAATGGTCAGCTTCCTCCAGCTTTATAGATCTGAGTACAGATCTATAAAGTTCCAGGGCTCTTTGAGGTCCACTGCTACCTGTCAGCTACACTGCCTACCCTCGGGGTTTCATGGTATTCCTGCAGTACATTCTGAAGAAAGACTATAAAGTGGGCCCAGGTTGGCTGTCACCCACAGTCCCTTCCACAGGTTATGAGCTTGTAGGCAGTGTGACCAGAGTTGGGCGGACAGGGCTAGTGGGTCCCCTTCTTGGGAAACATGCATTCAAGCACTCAGTGAGGGAAAGGTGTATCTTACTTCACAGCCATACTACCACTCCATCTGTGCCAGACTCTCCAACTCTAGCTCTTCCAGGAGAAGCATGCCTCAAGTTCATGCCTCAAGTGCAGCCAGCTGTACCCGCTGTAGAAACATGTTTAGCCAGAATGTGCTACCAGAACTTGGGATGAAAGATAAAAAGAGTCTCCCCTCGTGTGTGGTGCTGATGGACCTGTAGAAGGCAGCTAAGCACTTCATTCTGGTCCTAGACATTAGCCTCTAAGGGAGACACACTCAGAATCTTTTAATTCTGAGCTATACATGCTTCTCCCTGGGGAACTGAGCGCAGCAGGGCAGGGCACCCAGACATGGAATGACAGATCCAAACAATCTCCCATTGGGGGTGGTGCCTGGAAGCCTGTCTTCCCCTTCACAGGCCAAATGATCTAGTATTCAATGAAGGTCCTAGCTCTGAGCAGCTCTCCGATGCCCACAGAGAACTGAACTCAGCAGGACAGGGCCACTGTCTGCCAGAAAGGCAGGACAAATGAGTCTCCCGTTGGAAGAATAGCAGAGCCTGAGCTTGTAGGAATGACAGGAGTGGTCCCCCTGTGATGTACCTACACAGCTCTGCTTCTGGCTATCTTATTCCATGATGGAACCCCTGGGAGCTGCACTCTAAAAGTACCAGCTGTGTGGGGCCTGATTCCCCTGTCTGAATGGACTCAGCAGAGTGAGGCCACAGGGACTAGAAGGGCGGACTAAGTCATTGATCCAGTGGGGCTGTGGGGTGCCCACTGTGCACTTGAGGTGGGAAAGATTGGTCCCATTTTCAAGATTCACAGCCCAATTGGTGTCTAAGTTTCTGCCAAGAATTTCTCAAGTAAAAGAGCTCTCCAAAAGAGCCTGCCGGTCCAGCCCACAGACCCCTCTGCAGGACCCAAGTATGGCAGTCATGTCCCCAGTAGTCGGAGGACCAGGTGTAGTACTCGCCAACTGGTACTGTAAATGTAGGAGTGCTCGACCCTAGGAAGGCTGCATCTGTGTCTCTAGCAGACTCCCTTCTCTCCCAGGTGGGCTGTATCCACCGATTTTCACCACCAGATGCTACGTGGTTGACTCCGCCAATCTGAAATCAGAAAAGACAGGCCCACAAGACAGATAAAAACTGGAATCTGCTGTTTCAAAATGAGCTAAAAGACATTAGGGAAAACAGTGCAAATGAGGATAGAACATGGCAAAGGAGGGTATGGGGAGTTATTATTGAAAGGACCCCAATTTTCTGTTTGGAAATACGAAAAGCTCTGGAAATAGAACATGCTTGGAAATACTGCCCATGGATGTTTGTTTTGGGTTGACTGTTTCCATGACTAGATTTAGTGAGTCAGAAACTGTCTTGCTTCCTCCATCTTTCTCAAGTCCCGCTCAGTGTTTTGAATAATTATTTTAAAATTGGAAGGTAGTGAAAGCTGCATCCTAGCATGGGCGCACTGAATATGACTGAATTATGTACTTAAAAATAGTTATGGTAAATGATATTTTGCTGAAATAAAAAAGCTGAAAGAACCACAAAGCAGAATTAGGTGAGATGACAGAACTCAGTACAGAATTTTCTTTTTAGTGTGAGGCCGGGAGACAGATATGGGAACATCAAGCTGTTCCTGTATGTGCCCTGACCTGGGATCGACCTGGCAGCCTCTGCTCTTTAGAACGATGCTACAGCCAACCGAGCTCTCCAGCCAGGGCTAGGACAGAATTAACAATAAAAGAAAATATTTCAGAAATGAAGACTAAAATATAATACAAGAATGAATGACAAATTGGGTAAGGCCTTAAGAAAACAAATGAAATAAATGAACTTTAGAAGTTAAAAAGAAGATAAAGAGAATATAGAAAAATGGCAAATAGAAAAGAAAGGCCAGAAACCCAGTACATTTCTGAAAAGCATACTAGAAATAGAATTGAAAATTTACTATACCATAAAAGTGACATTACAAATTAGTGGGACAGATTCATGATAAATTGTTGTTCATACATGTTGGAGTTCAAGTATTTTTCTGATAGGATCAGAATCCACAGCATGGCAACTGTAGTGTCCCTAAGGGAGGAAGGAAATTAGTGGTTGGGGAACGTGGGGAAAAGGGTGAAATTTCATTGAATACCCTTCTGTATCATTCTTAAGTTCTATCATGTGAATCTATGACCTCTGAGGTTGGGCCTCAACCACTAGCTCCGCCTATAGCTAGCTCTTAATCTTGGGGAAGTACTTGAAACTCTCCAAGCCTATCTCCTTAACTGTGACATAGAGTATGTTAGCCCAGTGCTGCCTGTCACAGAAGGAGCTCTCAATAAATATAAATTACTGGTGTAAACAACTCACTGTCCATCAGCTGACGAGTGGCTGAACAGAAGTGGTAGATCCTCTCAATAGACTATTATCAAATGATAAATGGAATGAAGCACTGACACTCTCTATTACGTGATGAACTTTGAAACATGCTAAGTAATAGAAGCCAGAGAAAAAGTCACACATTGTACTCTTTCACATATATGATATCATCAGAAGAGACAGATACAGACAGACAGAAAGTGGGCTAGTGATCCTTAGGGGCTGGAGGAGGAAGAAACTAAGAGTGACAGCTAACAGGTAAGTGAGTATCATTTTCAGCCGATGAATATCTTATGCATTAGATTGGACTGTGGTTGTGCAGTGGATAGAACATTAACCTGGAATGCTGATGTCACTAATGCGAAACCCTGGTCTTTCAGGTCAAGGCACATAAGCAAGCAATGAACAACTAAGTGAAGTAATTATACTTCTTGCTCATTCGCCTCCGCCCCTCCTGTCTCAATAAAATCCTATTAAAAAACTTATGGGTTAGATAATGATGATGAAAAGAAAAAGTTAATGATTTTGATTGCACGAGTTTCTGAGTGAACTAAATGTTACAGAATTGACACTTTAAAAGGGTGATTGCCCTAGTTTGTAATTTATATTTCATTAAAACAATTTTTAAAATACAAATTACCTCTTTTCCCATTGTAAATTTTCCATTTCTCTCTTCTTTTATTCATTTTTTTTTTCTATGAACTTCGAACTCTCACCAACCCTCACTCCCTCCAGCTGCCCCGGGAGACCTTTCAAGGAGTTTTGTGAACTGATACCTGTGACCCACGGCTGTTCAAGCGGAGACCTAGATCTCATGCGCACCTGTTACTCCTGCTACGTGTGAATGGACGTGTCCCGTGGATTAGCTTGTGGAATTGGCTTTTTGGTGTCAGTCAGTCAAGAAGGCAGGTGCATCGTCAGACATGGAGCAGACCCTACTAGCCTTACAGTTATGATCCTGGCCTCTCCTAAAGTTTGATCTCGTCTACCAGTAACCTCCGAATCCTGTACTCTGCATGCCTGGTTGGCCACCTACTGGCACTTGCGAATACTTGAGACTTGAAATTGAGGATTTGTTCCTCCACATCCTATGTGACCTCTGCCCATTGCTGAACTTCACAAGTAAATTGGCACAGTGATGCTGGCCATGCGTGTTCTAAAGGTGAAGTGAAGAAGTGCATTAGGGGCCCTTCTGCATAGGTGTTGAGTAAATACTGATTAGATCTTAGTTCTGTTCTGCCTGGGCTTCCTACTGCGGAAGTTCACTTGGCTAGGAGTTCGTCATCAGCTGCCCTCCAGATAACTCTAGGAAGATTCCCCTGGTTTGTACTCACCTTCCCCACTGCAATCATACATGGATAAGGCAACACAAATCTTAGGGAAATGTGTCCTGAATCTGTTTTCTGAAATACTTGTCTGGTGCTCAAGAGACATTAAGACTGCCTCCAGGAGACACTTTGCACACTTCTGGTCGACCTAGGCTTCTCTTCCACCACCTTCAACTCTTTTTAAATGTGGTTCCACTGCACAACCACAGTCCAATCTAATGCATAATTTTAGATAAAATTACATTTTGTCTCTAACCTCTGACCCTGCTTCTCACGTTTGCCAATTTCCCCTCACCTCTTTTATTTATAAACCCATAACATCTCTTACTTTTGGGCTTTCCAGCATGGACTCTGGTCCTTCCTTTTCTTCAGTTCTTACCCTTGTCTCTGCCAGTCTCATCCATGGCCAATTCTTTATTCATATGTTGGCTTTGATTCCCACCCCACCAATAAAACCACAGGAACAGCATCTCAGAAGTCAAGAGAATTCTTTATTACTCATCTAGTAATTCTATTTCACTTACTTATTCTTTCTTTTCTTTTAAAGATTATACTTATTTATTTGTAGAGAGAGGAGAGAAAGAAAGAGAATGAGAAAAGAAGGAGGAAGCATCAACTGTAATAATATGTTCTTTGACCTGGCAAGCAGGGGATTTCAAACCAGCAACCTCAGTGTCCCAGGTTGACACTTCATCCACTGCACCACCGCAGGTCAGGCTAAATATATATCAAAATAGGGAAATGTATATCTATCTATCTATTTGTTTCTCTATGGAATAACATCTGGTATCCAAATCGTTACCAACAATTTTAGCATATATTTTTTCAATTTTTATTGATTTCAATTTATTGTGTTTACATAGATTCTAGTGTCCCCCCTAAGGCATCCCCCCACCCCTGTGTTTCCCTAACATCTCCCTTGTCCTCCCACCAACGCCTTCCCCTCTTCCCTCCAGAATTTGCATTTCTGCTCTCTATAACGCTGTGTTATGAGTACATAATCTCACCAATCTCTTTCCTTTCTCTGATCCCATCCTCTCATCCCCTTTCCCTCTGTCCACTTTTCCTCTGGTCCCTTTGATCCCACCTCTGTCTCTATTCTATTACTCAGTTCACGTTGTTCATTGGATTCCTCAAATGAGTGAGGTCATGTGATATTTTTCATTCTCTGCCTGGCTTATTTCACTTAACATAATAGTTTCCAGGTCCATGCATGTTGTCGCAAAAGGTAAGATTTCCTTCTTTTTCATGGCCCCATAGTATTCCATTGTGTGTATGTACCACTGCTTTTTAATCCACTCGTCCACTGATGGACACTTGGACTGTTTTCAGATCTTGGCTATTGTAAACAATGCTGCCATAAACATGGGAGTGCATTTCTTTTTTTGAATCAGTGATGTGGTGTTCTTAGGATATATTCCTGAAAGTGGGATGGCTGGGTCAAAAGGCAGTTCCATTTTTAATTTTTTTGAGGAATCTTTATACTGTTTTCCACAGTGGCTGCACCAGTCTGCATTCCCACCAGCAGTACAGGAGGGTTCCCTTTTCTCCACATCCTTGCCAGCACTTATTATGTGTTGTTTTGTTAATGAACGCCATTCTGACTGGTGTGACCTGATATCTCATTGTGGTTTTAATTTGCATTTCTCTAACGATAGTGATGTTGAACATTTTTTCATATGCCTATTGGCCATCTGACTGTCCTCTTTGGAGGAATGTCTATTCAATTTTTTTGCCGTTTTTTTTATTGTATTGTTTATCTTCCTGGTATTGAGTTTTACAAATTCTTTATAAATTTTGATTATTAATCCATTATCAGACACATTGTTGAATATGTTCTCCCATTGTGTGGTTTGTTCTTTTATTTTGTTTATGTTGTCTTTAGCTGTGCAAAAGCTTTTTAGTTTGATACACTCCCATTTGTTCATCCTGTCCTTTATTTCACTTGCCCTTGAAGATAAATCAGCAAATATATTGCTGTGAGAGATGTCAGAGAGCTTACTGCCTATGTTTTCTTCTCAGATGCTTACTGTTTCACAACTTACATTTAAGTCTTTTATCCATTTTAAGTTTATTTTTGTGAATGGTGTAAGTTCATGTTTTTGCAGGTAGCTGTCCAATTTTCCCAACAACATTTGTTAAAGAGACTGTCTTTACTCCATTGTATGCTCTTATGTCCTTTGTCAAATATCAGTTTTCCATAAAGGTGCGGGTTTATCTCTGGGTTCTCTATTTTGTTCCATTGATCTACCTGCCTGTTCTTATGCCAGTACCGGCTGTTTTGAGTACAATGGCCTTATAGTATAACTTGATATCAGGAAGTGTGATACCACCTTTTATTCTTTTTTTTCAAGATTGCTGAGGCTATTTATATATTTTTTTGGTTCCATATGAATTTTTAGAATATTTGTTCTATATCTTTGAAGTATGTCATTGGTATTTTAATGGGAATTGCATGGAATTTATAAATTGCTTTGGGTAATATAGACATTTTAATGATGTATATTCTTTCTATCCATGAACACAGTATAGCTTCCACTTGTTTGTATCTTCCTTGATTTCTTTTATCACTGTTTTTTAATTTTTCAAGTACAAGTATTTAACCTCCTTGGTTAAATTTACTCCTAGGTACTTTTTTGTTGTTGTTGCAATAGTGAAGAGGATTGTTTTCTTAATTTCTCTTTCTGACAGTTCATTGTTGGTGTATAAAAATGCCTCTGACTTATGAATATTAATTTTATATTCTGCTACCTTGCTGAATTCATTTATCAGGTCCAGTAGTTTTTTGACTGAGACTTTAGGATTTTTTATGGACAGTATCATATCATCAGCAAATAATGATAGTTTTACTTCTTCTTTTCCAATGTGGATGCCTTCCTCTTGTCTGATTGCTGTGGCTAGCACCTCCAGAACTATGTTGAATAAGAGAGGTGAAAGGGAGCACCCTTGTCTTGTTCCTGATCTTAAAGGAATTGCTTTTAAGTTTTGCCTATTGAGTATGATGTTGGCTGTGGGTTTGTCATAGATGGCCTTTATCATGTTGAGGTATGTTCCCTGTATTCCCACTTTGCTGCGAGTTTTGATCATAATGGGTGCTGGATTTTATCAAATGCTCTTTCTGCAACTATTTATATAATCAAGTGATTTTTCTCCTTTCTTTTGTTTATGTGAAGAGTCACATTGATTGATTTGCGAATATTGTACCAGCTTTGCCTATGAAGAATAAATCCCACTTGATCATGATGTATGATTATTTTCATGTATTGCTGGATCTGGTTTGTAATATTTTGTTGACAATTTTAGCATCTAAATTCATCAGGGTTATTGGCCTGTAGTTTTCTTTTTATTGTCTTTGGCTGGTTTTGAAATCAGAATTATGCTTGTCTGGTAAAAGGGGTTTGGAAGTCTTCTCTCCTCTTGAATTTTTTGAAATAGCTTGAGAAGGATGGGAGTTAGTTCTTTTTGAATATTTGGTAGAATTTGCCTGTGAAGCCATCTGGCCCTGGGCTTTTGTTTGTTGGGAAGTTTTTGATAACTGTTTCTATCTCATTTGTTGTAATCGGTCTGTTTAGGTTTTCTGATTCTTCCAGATTGATATTTGAAAGATTATATGTTTCAAAGAATTTGTCCATTTCACCTAGGTTGTATAATTTTTTGGCATACAATTCTTCATAGTATTTTCTTACAAGCCTTTGTATTTCTCCTGTGTCAGTTTTTACTTCTCCACTCTCATTTCTAATTTTATTTGAGTCTTCTCTCTCTCTCTCTTTTTTATTTTATTTTTTTGTGAATCCTGTTAAAGGTTCATGAATCTTGTTTACATTTTCTTTTTTTTTTAATGAATTTTAATGGGTTGGCATTGATAAATCAGGGTACATATGTTCAGAAAAAATATCTTCAGGTTATTTTGACATTTGATTATGTTGCATTCCCATTACCAAAGTGCAATTGTCTTCCATCACCTAACTGGTTTTCTTTGTGCCCCTCCCCTCCCCCAACATCCTCCCTCTCCTCCCCCCCACCTCATAACCCCCACACTGTTCTCCATGTCTCTGAGTTTTATTTTTATGTCCCACCTATGTGTGGAATCATATAGTTCTTATTTTTTTCGGATTTACTTATTTTGCTCAGTATAATGTTATCAAGGTCCATCCATGTTGTTGTAAATGATCCGATGTCATCTTTCTTCTGGCTGAGTAGTATTCCATAGTATATATGTACCAAAGTTTTTTTTTGAGTTTTTTTTGTGTATTTTTCCTAAACTGGAAACTGGGAGGCAGTCAGACAGATTCCTGTATGTGCCCGACAGGGATCCACCCGGCATGCCCACCAGGGGCTGATGCTCTGCCCATCTTGGAGCATCGCTCTGCCGCAATCAGAGCCATTCTAGCACCTGAGGCGGAGGCCACAGAGCCTTCCTCAGCGCCCGGGCAAACTTTGCTCCAGTGAAACCTTGGCTGCGGGAGGGTAAGAGAGAGACAGAGAGGAAGGAGAGGGGGAGGGGTAGAGAAGCAAATGGGCGCTTCTCCTGTGTGCCCTGGTTGGGAATCGAACCCGGGACTTGTTCACGCCAGGCCGACGCTCTACCACTGAGCCAACCGGCCAGGGCTTGTACCAAAGCTTTTTAATCCACTTGTCCACTGACGGCCACTTGGGCTGTTTCCAGATCTTTGCTATTATGAACAATGCTGCCATAAACATGGGGGTGCATTTCTTCTTTTGAAACAGTGCTATAGTATTGCTATTGATTTTGCCCTTTATGTCCATCAAAATCTACCTATATACTTAGGTGCTGCTATATTAGGTGCATAGATATTTATAATGCTTGTATTTTCCTGTTGGATTGCTCCCTTTATCATTATGTAGTGATCTTCTTTATCCCTTACTATAGCCTTTGTTTTAAAGTCTGTTTTGTCAGATATAAGTATTGTGTTATGCCACTTATTTTCATTTCCCTTTGCATAAAGTATTTTTTTCCATGCCTTTACTTTCAGTCTATGTGTATCTTTTGTTCTGAGGTGGGTCTCGTATAGACAGCATATGTATGAATCCTGTTCCTTTATCCACACAGCTACCCTATTTCTTTTGATTGTAACATTTAATCCATTTACATTTAGGGTTACTATTGATATGTAATTGTTTATTGCCATTTTATTCTTTAGATCTATGTTCCTCTTTTACTAGATTTCCCCCCCTTTGTTCTTTTTACAACAAGCTCCTTAACATTTCTTACAGCATTGCTTTAGTTGTAATGAATTTCTTGAGTTTTTTGTTTGTTTTGTTTTTGTTTTTTTGTCTGGAAAGCTTTTTATGTCTCCTATTTTAAACAATAGCCTTGCTGGATAAAGAAGTCTCGGTTGTAGGCTCTTGTTCTTGTTCTACATTACCTTGAATATTTTTTTGCCATTCCCTTCTGGCCTTAAGTGTTTCTGTTGAGAAATCAGATATCGTTCTATGGGGGCTCCTTTGTAGGTGATTGACTGCTTTTCTCTTGCAGCTTTTAGAATTTTTTCTTTATCTCTTAGCTTTGGTATTTTAATTATGATGTGTGTTGGTGTAGGTCTCTTTGGGTTCCTTTTTAATGGGATTCTCTGTGCTGCTTGAACTGGTGTGACTTTTACCAGAATCAATTTAGGGAAGTTTTCAGCTATGATTTCTTTAATCAGGTTCTCTATCCCTTGTTCTTTCTCTTCTTTTCAGGAATGTCTATTATGTGGATGTTGTTTCTCTTCATGTTGTCACATTGCTCTCTTAGAGTTTCCTCAGACATTTTTTTTTTTTTTTTTTTTTGCTGTTTTACTTTTGGGCTTTTGCTTATCTTGTCCTCTAAATTGCTGATTCGTTCCTCTACTTCATCTAGCGTGCTTTTAATTCTTTCTAATGTAGTCTTCATTTCTGATATTGTGTTTGTCATTTTTGTCTGATTCTTTTCTATGATTTCAATGTCCTTTTTGATGCTAGCTATCTCTTTGTTTAGGTGCTGATTTTGTCCATCTATTGTTGCCCTAAGATCCTTGAGCATCCTAAGAATCATTATACTAAACTTTGCATCCAGTGTCATAGTTATTTCCATTTCATTCAGTTCTTTTCCTTGGGATTTCTCTTGTCGATTCATTTGAATTGCTATTCTCTGTCTTCGCATTTTGTCCCTGTATAGACTGCTGCTTTGGATGTGTTGTTTGTGTAGCTAGCTGAGTATAGGGTTGGTGTTGTCTGCCTCCAGCTTTCAGTTGTGTTATTTCTCAATCTTCTTGGGATGGTTTCAGCTGTTTGTAATCCACTGTGGGCTACATGTCTGCTGCTACTACTCTTTTTGCTGTTTGTGACAGCGTTTTCTATGTCTTAGCTGGGTCCTGTTTTAGGAGCCTTTCCTTAATTAAGATACCACTCTATGGTTGTTAGGTCCTGAGCTGATGCTCTTCATATCTGCCTGCTGGATGTACCAGCCCTGGACCTACCTGGCCGAAACCTTGCATAGACCTGTGGGGGTCATTGCTTTTGACTGGCCCTTATCCATGTCCTTGGACCTACAGGTGATCCAGAATTTGTGTTTGCCTCTGCTGGGCCCTGATGCCATTGTAACTATCAAGTGCACTCCTAGCTTGGCTTTTATCCACTCTTGGCCAGTGTGTGGCCTCTCTATTCCTGAACAAAGGTGTTTCCACGGGCCCGCCTCTGCCTCCTCAAGCACTCAGGCACTCGGGGACAAGTGTGGGCTCACGGGCTGCACTTTGGGCTGCTCATGGGAGCGGGAGACTTCTTTCTTCCCTGGACTCAACTCCTGTGAGTGTGTGGGCTGCCTCTCTGGGCACTGACCCTGTGGACATGAGGGATTTTTCTTAGGGCTCTACTCCTTTCCTATTATTGTGGTTTGCTGTGCTCTGCCCTTTGTGGGTGCTCAGGCTGCCTCTCTGGGCTCCACCCCCTACAGGCACATGGGAAGCCTCTCCAGGCTCCACCCCCATTTCCTCTGTGGGTAAGCAATGCAGCTAACACCACAGCTGGGCCTTTCTGTCCATTTAAGGGTGCTCAGCAGGTTGGGGGGACTGTGTAATTCAGACCTCACCACTCAAAACCTGTGTCCCTGATGTGCCCCCTGCTTCTAAGTGATTCTTTGTGCTGACTGGAGTAGGAGAGCCTCCGGTGGGCGAGGTAATTACTTCCCTTTGCTGGTGCTGCTACTTTCAAGAAAAATAGCCACTTTAGATTTGGGGAACGAGTCAGCCAGGAATTAGAGTGGCTGTCTCTCATAATCTTTCCCTGTGCCTCCGATATTACACTCACCTCTTGCAACTCCAGTCCTCTCAGCACCCTTCGCTTTTGCTTCCGGACCCCCAGGTTAGTGGCTGTGAAGGAGGTTTTCTGCATGGTCCCTTGAAGACAGAGCCTGGGTCTGAGAGTTCTGTCTCTCTCCTGCAAACAGTAATCCAGCTCTTCTTTCAGCTAAATACTTTTCATACGCCTACTCTAGTCTCTGGGGCTCCAGGCTGGGTTTCCGGTCCTGTGGCTGAGGGCCCACAACTCTCATGAAATATCACCCACCGTGAGAGACCTCCAGGTCACTTCTCGCTTTTGAGATCGGGGCAGCCCTTTCCATGTCTCCGCCTTTCCTACCTGCTCATTGTGGTTCCTTCGGTGTTTCTTGGTTATAGATTTCTCTTAGTGAGTCCAAAGTTGGTTTTTCAAGATGATTGTTTCTAAGTTAGGTTGTCTTCCACTTTGGTTCTGGAAGGTGGGAATTGCAACATCCGCCTACTTCATTGCCACTTTTCTATCTGTGTTCTAGGATCTCTTATATCGCAAAGCCATAGTATTGAGAAATTCCCATTTACTATTCCCTCTCATTGAGGTGTTTCCCCAATACAGTACTTTTGGAAGCATTTTATTTTTGCTGTAGTTGAGCCATTTTCTTCATGGTTTCTCGTTCTGGCCTCTGCTGCTCTGTGATGGGCATTGACAATACTGATCCAGGAACATTGTGTTTCCTCCAGGGAACTGGTTCCAAGGCAAAATCATGGAGTAAATACTGGTTCTGAGGCTTAGTTAAGGCCCAGGATTTTGTCACAGCAATGTGAATGGGCTCCCACTAGAACAACATGCAAGATGATATTTTGTCGGGCACAGTTCTAGAAGCAGCAGACTGTACAGCACTGGGACTGGTAGAATTGGTCAAACCTCGTCAGCCTGGTTTTTCAAAATTGGCCAAGCTTGTCTGGAAGGAGCTGCCAAAGATGCAGGAGTTTCCAGGAATGAATTGACTGCTATAGTTAGAGCTGGGTCAGTACCAGAACAGATAGGATTGGATAAAGCTGGCCAGCAGTGTTGGTTAAAATTGTCCGAGCTGGCCTGGCAGGGGTTGGCCGAGATGAATGGACTGCAGTAGCCTGAGCTGAATTAGAACCCGGGCAGGGTCAGGCACAGCATCCCGATGTGATGCCAGAGACTGTGGCCTGCAAGGAGCAGGTGGAGCTTGAGGCCTGTCCAAGGATTGAAAAGCCAAAGGTACCAAATTGACCTTCCCAGTAGGTGGCAGCTCCTTCTTAACACTGCCGTCTGGCTTCTGGGGTTTGACTTGAGTTTTCTCAGGATCATTGGCTTCATACAGGGTATCTAGCCATGGATTGATACCTGGGAGTAGCTGGGGGCTGTTGAAGTTGCTTGAGTTTCCCAGGACTTGGGAAGATGAGAGTTCCGTTTTATTATCAATCTTCTTCCTCAGAGCATGAAAAACCAGCACACACTGCAGCATGTGCATACCTAGGTGGCTTCCAGGCTTTTTGAAGGTTCTTGGATCATCATCTCAGGTTGATTTTTTCTTCGCTTCATCTTGGGAATGGTTGGCTTCTCTTGTGCCTTGACTTTTTCTCTGCTTCTTTGCAATATTCTGCTTTCCTTGGTTTTTTTTCTTTGGTTCTTTTTGTCTTTTCCTGCTCGTGGCCATTATGTGTGCTGAGCCTGCTGGATGCCCGTTCCTGAGGTTTGCTGTTGGAATCCTTGGCCATGTTTTCAGGAGCCGCATCACTGGCTGCAGCCTTGCACATCCCCACTTCTCCCACGAGCACGCAGTCAGGGAAGTCGGGCTCGAATTTGGCCTTGGGAGCATCACTGTTAGGCTCAGAGACTGTACGTTTGTTCCTCCTGGCTTGAACAGAGAAAGCCTGTGTGACACTTGACCTTCTCTGCACTTCATTGAACTGGATGGCTCTGGTGTCTTCGGTTTTGCTTACCATGGGACTTTAAGATTGATCTAGATTATACAAGGAACTTAACAGCTGTTGAAGACAAATATCCTCCTCTAGTGCAGTGATTTCTGCCAAACCATCATTAAGCTCAATCCCATTTGCAAATGTCTGTTGATCCACCAGACTCAAGCTATTGTTTTCCATCCCAGTACTTTCACAGCCCAGGTGCTCTTCTTGGCCAAGGGGATCAAGGCAAGCCAAGAACTGGTGGATATCTGGGATTTCTAAAGGGAGTAGTGGAGGATTTGGCTTTCTGTTGGAATTTGATATGTATCCAGGTGCTTTGAAAGCTTGGTTTTGATATAATCCCATTTTTGCTCTCTTTTTGTTCCTGGCTTTGAGCTGGAGGTTGTGACAGGAGATCACTAGAGCTCTGGACTGGAATCACTCAAATGTCCCCTATATCAGGTGATGGGTTAGTCTCAAGTATGTGGACATTTCTATTAATGCAACACTTGGGGAATTCTGGAGTTGATGGTAGACAGAATGTTTGACTTGGAGGTTGCAATCCCAGGGAAGTCTCCATCACTACAAAGGAATCGAGGAGAAGTCAGTTTGTGTAAGTATAATGCTGTGCCTACCAACAATGCAGCAATCATACGCCTTCCAACAATGGAAAGGCATTTCTACAAACTCCTCTTATTGATTAGGAGAGTGCCCTGCACTAAAAGATAGGAGGAAAATGTTCTAGTTCTTACTGATCACCGTTTGATGTTTTATTTCATGGTTTTCTTTGTGTTTCACAGGCTTGTTGTAAGTCACATAATAAGTGAGGATGGTTTTTAATTTGTTTTAAGAGCGTAGCATTCTCAATGGAATTCCTTTAATTCTCTCCACTTTCTTGAGTGAAGATGAACATTTCATACCATAGAGTAAGAGAGAGAAGGGAACTCTTCCTGATGAAATACATAAAGAGTGATCTATTTATACTATGCTTCCTGGACAATGTCTTGGCCAGCAACTCCAGACAACATAGTTGTGCTAGTAGAATGCTGGTAAAGGTGGCACTTCCCATGAGTGGCTGGAAAGAGGTGCCGAGGCTGATGGCTGTAGCCGTGCTCAGCTCCCAGCTTGAGTAGAGACCCCAAAGATATTGAGACACTTCTTTTTAGGGAAGCTGCGTTGCTTACTACCGGAAGAGAGCCTCAGAGAATTTGAAGTCCCAAGTAACAGTGAATATTGGAAAGTCTATGCATGAACAAGAGGGTGGTAAAAATAATCAGTGAGATTGATAAACTCTCACTATGTTTGAAGAAAGGCATTGTCTTAAGCTTGTTGCTATCATAAAGCCTCTAATTGCAGTCATCTTTGGTATAAAAAATCCAACCACTTTTGATGGTTCTGAAAGCTGGAGGAGTTTTCTGCCCTGTATCAACTGCCTGCGCTCCCAATGTGGACACAGAGTGCAGAAGACGCAAGGGGTGTGGTTCCTACTCTGTCCTCTAGGCCTGATACAACCACTCGCTGCCCTTTCTGCCTTTCCCTTGAGCCTGCACTAGTATTGATGTGTCTGCTCTTTTTTGGAATTGAAGCATTTTGCAACCAAGCATTGTAGAGAGCTTCTGTTCTAACATTTTTATTATATGAGTGAGGCAACTGAGTCTCAAACAAGTCAGATAGACTTGTTCATTTTCTTTCATTATGGTACTATTATCGCCATATTACATAATCTCAGGATTCGACTTTTCTGCCAGGACTCTGCTCTGAGCCCAAAACTGAGTGCAATAGAACTTCTAATACAGATGTTTTTTATTCTTTAGAAAATAGTGTAATCTTCAACGTCTCATTTGGCTCTCACAGTTTTCATGCTTTGGCCTTGAATTCCCATATAGGCAGTTAGTTGATAAATTTAAAGGGTCACCTGACCAAGATGTGGCACAGTGGATGGAGCCTCAGGCTGGGACACGAAGGATCCAGGTTTGAACTCCGAGGTTGCCGTCCTGAGTGCAGGCTCATCCAGGTTGAGCGCGGTCTCACCAGCTTGAGTGCTGGGTCACTGGCTTGAGCATCGAATTGTAGACATGACCCCATGGTCACTGGCTTTAGACCAAGGTCACTGGCTTAAGCATGGGTCACTAACTGTGCTTTAGCTCCCAGCCCCTGTCAAGGCACATGGGAGAAAGCAATCAATGAGCAACTGAGGTGCCCCAGTGAAGAATTGATGCTTCTCATCTCTCTTTCTTCCTTTCTGTCTTTCCTGTCCCTCTCTCACTCTTTCTCTCGCTGTCACAAAAAAAGAATATAGAAGAATCTAGAGATATACTAATATAAAAGATAGGCAAGAATGTCAGAATAATTCATATGAACATTAGTATACCCTAAAAGTGACATTTCAAATTAGTGGGACAGATTCACCAGTATACTCTGATGCATATATTTTGAAGTATAAGGAGTTTTCTGGTAGGATACACAGCATGGAAAATGTAGTGTCTCTAAGGGAGGAGGAAAAATCAGTGTCTGGGGATGTTCAGGGAAAGGGTGAATTTTCACTAAAGAAACATTTGTACATTTCTGTGTTTGTATGATGTCAGTCAGTTACATCTGAAGTCTGTAACTGAACAACGGAAACCTAGGTTCAGGTATCTGTTACCAAAAAATAAATAAATAAAACTCGTGAGATTGGTGCTGGTGTAAAAGGAAAGTGGTTTATTCAGGTGCCACAACCTGAGAGAATGGTGGACTTCTGTCTCAGACACCATCTGGTTTTCCTGTTAAAGCCCATGGCTCTTATGCTGACAGGAGGGGGATGTATAGTTTTTATCCAATTTTCCTGCTAGATTTTGACACACTAGGGCCCTGTGCATTCATGTTTCTAGGTTTCCGTTCATTCTTTGAAAGAATCTTTTCTTGCACGATCTTGGTCAATATCTGAGACTCCTTGGTGCTCCCTGATTGTCTATGGCAGTGGTTCTCAACGTGTGTGCCAGGGCACAGTGGTGCGCCCTGGAATATTTCCAGGTGTGCCCTGTTGTATTCCAGAGAAATATGTGCCTGTTGCGGGCCAAAAAACCAGCAGGGTTTTTGCAGTCTAGATTTTTGGGGGACAGAGGTGTGGGGAATTGGGTATAAGCTGACAGTCTACCCAACCCCCCACTTCACTTGCCTGATCAGGTGGCAAAAGGCTGTTAAGCTGTGGAGCTGGATTGTTTACACTACCCTTCATGTTCCCCGGAAAGACTGGAGGCAAGTTTCTTCTAGCCTTTGTTTGGTGTCAAGTTAAGATGATATGTATGGTGGGTGTTTTCTGCACTCAACACAATTAAGAGTAAAAAGAGAGGAATTCTTCAATGTATTGACAAGGAAATGAGAATTTGCCTTTCAAATATATGCCCAAACATTGAAGAAATCTCTAGGACACATCAAGATCATGTTTCTCATAAACACAAGAATAAAAAAACTTAACACATTCACGCCAGGACTGCCGAATTTACTAAATCTTACTAAGAATGTATCTATCTATATGTATATAAAAAAGATAACTTTATTGTCATTTCCTTATTTTTTAAGCCCTATTTTTTATGAATTCTAAAAAGCTTAACTAAAAAAATGTTACATAAAAGTGTTTTTTAATGTCAGAATAAATTTACTTTTTAATTATTTATTTCATTTAATTACCATAAAAGCATGCATGTACTTTATATTTTTTCTTTATTATTTGACTTATTATAACATTTCTCAGAAATTTCTTTATAGTGTGCCTACAGTTATTTGTAGGATTTGAAATGTGCCCCAACTTCAAAAAGTTTGAGAACCACTGGTCAAGGGTACAGTCTGACTGCTTGAGTTCAAACCCTAGCCCCCCAATTCCTAGCTCTTAATCTTGGGCAAATACTGGACACACTTCAAGCTTACCTTCTTATCTGTGAAATGCAGTGAAAAATTTACCTGGTGCTTCCTGGCACCAAAAATACTCTCAATAAATGTAAATTAATGGTTGAAACAGCTAAATGTACATCAACTTATGAATGAATAAACAAACTGGTAGATCTGTTCAACAGAATAGTATTCAGTCATGAAGAGGAGTGAGGTAGTGACAGACACTACAACTTGGATGAACTTTGACAACATGCTAAGTGAGAGAATTGGACACCAAGGTCACACACTGTATTCCTTCACATATATGAAATCACCAGAAGAGACACATCCAGACAGACAGAGGACTAGTGGTCACCAGGGGCTGGAGGGAGGAGGAAACTAAGA
Organism: Saccopteryx leptura; assembly: GCF_036850995.1. NCBI lineage: Eukaryota > Metazoa > Chordata > Mammalia > Chiroptera > Emballonuridae > Saccopteryx > Saccopteryx leptura. The sequence goes on from NC_089505.1 coordinate 248,906,732, forward strand.
GTGACAGGTAATGGTTAAGTTATTGCTCTTTTTTTTTTTTCTAATACAGGTGCTTTTTTGTCCCTTAGAAAAAATGCAGCTTCAGCTTTTTGTTTTGCCTGAACAGTACACATGCTATTTGCTAAAATTCACATATAGCTGAGTTTAATTTTAAATTTAAATAGTTATTCTTCCTCTCTTAGAGTTTAGTTTCTGTCCCTACTTCAAATGACTGTCTGAGACTGAGGTTCTCCAGAAGTGCATTTGTTTTATTTTAATTCAATTTTATTATTTCATTTTTGTAATAAGAGAAAGAGTGAGAGAGGGACAAACTTAAAAGAAGGGAGATGAGAAATATCAATTCTGTGTTGCAGCTTTTTAGTTGTTCATTGACTGCTTTCTCATACATGCCTTGACCACAGGTGTTCCAGCCGAGCCAGTGACCCCTTGGTCAAGCCAGCATGCGTTTCCTAGTGATACCCTATTTTGGTCTTACTTTCCCTCCTAGTCTAGTCACATAAGCATTTGCTAAAATCAAATTAATTGTGCCGTCCACTGAGCATTAGACCCTATACTCTTCTTCTGCTACAATTGAAAATCTTTGCTTTCCCTCAACCAGTGAACCCGGGCCTTAAGCCAGTGACCTTTGAGCTCATGCCAGCAACCATAGGGTCATATCTATGACCCCACACTCTATCTGGCTACCACACACTCAAGGTGGTGAGCCTACGCTGAAGCCAGAGATCCCAGAATATTTAACCTGGTTCCTCAGTATCCCTGGCTGATGCTATATCCACTGTGCCACTCCTTGCTTAGGCCCCAGAAGTGAATTTAGAAAGAAAGTGTTATATAAACTCTCTGAGCTGTGGCTTACTCATCTATCAAATGGTTATAATAGCAGTAATAAATCAGACATCAATAAGTGATGAATTACATCTAATTTTATACAGGTGGAGATATTATAAGTACTGGAAAGACAGAGAAAAATCATGGAAAAATCACAGAATTGGAAATAAAAATATAGATATCAATGAGAGCTCAGGCATGCAGCAAGCACCGAAGAACAATAATTCACTAATAATTTAAGTTCTGTTTTATACATATAACACTTTAAAATTGAATATGGGTATTTTATTTTAGTGAATACTATAAACCGAAAATCAGCCAACAGTGGCATGTAACACTGAAGGAATTCCTAGCCAGTACATATGAACAGAGAAGGTATTCAGTAAAATATGCACAACAAGTAGTGAAATGCAGTAAATGGGGGTGTATAGCTAGCCCCAATGTGTGTAGACCAGTGGTAGTCAACCTGGACCCTACCGCCCACTAGTGGGCATTCCTGCTTTTATGGTGGGCGGTAGCAGAGCAACCAAACTATAAATAAAAGATACATTTAACTATATAGTAAGTTGTTTTATAAAGATTTATTATGGCAAACATAGTGAAAATCTGACATAAAGTACTTAGTAAGTAATTATTATTATATGCTTTAACTTGCTGTAACTCTGCTTTATAAATTTTATAAAGTAAAGTTATTTCCTTATTTTATAAATCACCATTGCTGTGGAACCAGTGGGCGGTTAGAAAATTTTACTACTAACAGAAATAGAAAAGTGGTCAGTAGGTATAAAAAGGTCAAGTACCCCTGTTGTAGACAAATATTTCAGTAAAAAGTGGTATAAAACAGAATAGGTAAGTTAAGTGTAAAGGAATTTCATTATTGCAATTATTCATGCTTTTATGAATATTACCTGGCAACTAATAAAGGTCTAATAGAAATATGTATTTCAATTAACATAAACACAGAACAAACAGAAAAGAACTATTAAAAAGTATAATGATGGTTTTTGTGGTTATCTTAAAATATAGACTTTAATCATCTTCAACATACTGGAAACTGTCATACCGAAAACCTAAAAAACCAAGTATTGCGAGAATCCAATTTTAAGGAAACTTAATTAAGGAATTCCCAAGAGTCTCCACAGAATTGGTTTTAGATAAATAAACTCAGAAATGTGGAACTTGATACTTTCATTTTCTTCTTAGGAAACTAAGATCTACGAAGAGGTGGTGACTGTTTATCAGTGTGCTGTGTGCGTTAGGAAGACAATAACTGTGAGGATGAACAGCAGCTTTGACGTGGAACATCTTTATCAGACACAGGAATTACTCTTTCTTATTCAAGTTAGGACATCTCATTGTTAACAAAAATCTCAATTTTATTTTAATAGACAAAGCATCGACATCAATTAAAAAAAGACATGAAGTGCAACACAATCTTCTGTTTCCTCCAACCCCTAGATAGCCAGCTTTGTGAGTTTCCTGTTTATAGGAAACATCTTTTCTAAAAATATTTTTTAAATGTTTATGTTCAAAACTGTGCAGTGTGTGTTCAAAGAGTTATAGACAAGGACAGCTGAATAATTTTTTTGTAAATTCCGTTTCCTAGTGATACCCTATTTTGTTCTTACTTTTTGTGTCCTAGTCTAGTCACATAAGCATTTGCTAAAATCAACTTAATTTTGCCATCCACTGAGAATTAGACTGTATACTCTTCTTCTGCTACAATTGAAAAGCTTTGGTTCCCCTCCACATTCCGTTCCAACCACCTTTTTGGCTCCTGAGAGCTCCTCCAAACTCTCTTTTTCATCTGTTCAGCTTCCCCTCCTTCATTCTTCTGCTTCCCCTCCTTCCTGGTTACCGTTGGCTTGTGCTGATTAACACAATCCTCAAGTTTCTTACATTTAAATACTGGTCTCCCTATAGCCCATTACTCTCCATCTTCTCTCCCTGTTTTCTCTTCTCACCTAGTTTGGATAGAAAATTCCAAAATCAGGTAAATATTATAGTTTGAACAACACTACACTGAAAATACGTTGAAACATTCATCATGGGAGACGATTACACATGAGACATCTGGTATATATAGTGCTACTTTTCTCCACTATGCCAGTTTTCTCTCTGCTTCTCTTAAAACATGTCAAGAAGTGTTGATTTCATTTTCTACATAGGTGCTCTTTTATGACACTTTGGTAGAAAAGTTAGGGATTAGCGAGAACAACCAATCCAACATGGTGATTTATTTAATAGATGAGGGAAAAACAACTTTTGTGAGAGTCACTGACTTGTCCATGGTAACATAGCTAGTAAATGTCAAAATTAAAACTGAAATCAGTTTTTCCAATTTCAAGATCAATACTTTTCATCATTTTTCTCTGCTATTTTTGGCTCTACTGCTAATTTAGGGGGGTAATATCTAATAAAACATTAGAAAGTCATTTTTTTACCTGACATGATTAAAGAAGAGGTCAATATATCAGTAATAGATTCATTGGATGAGAAGACAATACTAGATGTCTGACTGGCTAGAGGCAAAGAGCACATGTGTCCAGTACAAAGGTTATTGGTGACACTGAACACTGGTCACTAGTCACTGGCTCATGGTCACTGGCCAGTTGCGATGATCCAAATGTATTTACAAATCCATGGAAACCCTATGATTCTCACAGGTGGTGATAGGTTTGGTGGAGAATGATGTCACAAAGCAGTCAGTAAAGTTGAAAGGGCTGAGAGAGCCAATATGTTGGTCAGATTGCCAACAAGAGAACAGGATTGGACAGAGGGAGCGGTAGGGGAACTAAACCAACACCTTTATGGCTGAGCTCTGGAGTGTGACATGATCCTCAACAAGACACCTGTGATTATCTCATGTTCCCCAGGCTCTTATGTTAGGGAAATAGTCTCATAATGACATTCATTAACATAATTAACTAGTAATTAATTATAATCTCTATAATATAGTGTCTAAAATATATCTTTATCATTATGTATATTATTAATATCTTTAGAAAAAAATGGGACATCTAGTTTGCACAATTACATTTGTCCTGAAATGATGTCAGTCCATCTCTAGTGAATTTGCAGCAACATTTGAGGAGCAAAGGAATTGGATTCAGGAGTTCTTTTTGTCAATTTCTTAAAATCAACTGAAGTTTGATGAGTGTGTTTTGTGGAGAATGATGTGGTCCTAGGCTCTTTTAGTTTGTTCTTGAGTCTCCCTTTCTTGGGCTGGGCTGGGCTTGCATCTGCCTCCTGCTCACCTTTTTCTTCTTCTTCATTTAGGCATTGTTTCTGAGACCAGCTTTGATCGTGCATTCTTACACTCAGGAATGTTGCTTCCTGTCAGCTTCCAGCAGCAAGAGTCTTATTTTCAGTGTCCAGTGCTTCCCCTTATGGACTTTGCTTATTAAAAGCAAATAACAGCCTGACCAGGCGGTGGAGCAGTGAATAGAGCATCAAACTGGGACTTGGAGGACCCAGGTTTGAAATCCAGAGGTCGCCGGCTTGAGCACGAGCTCATCTGGTTTGAGCTAGGCTCAGCAAATTGAGCCCAAGGTCGCTGGCTTCAGCACGGGCTCACTGGCTTGGCTGGAGCCCCAGAGTAAAGGCACATATGAGAAAGCAATCAGTGAACAACTAAAGTGTCACAATTACAAGTTGATGCTTCTCATCTCTCTTCTTCCTTTCTGTCTGTCTCTATTGTCCCTCTCTCTGTCTGTGTCACACACACAAACAGAGCAAACATAGTACCAAAGGGCAGGAGGGCAGCTGATGGCAAGCCTTTCCTCCTGCAGCCTTTGGTTGCAGTTCCGCTGCCCGTAATTCTCTACATCTGGTTCCTTGGGTTATGTAGTCACCCTGCCATTTTGCTCTCTCATACATGTGAGGCATTCACGAGATTTGCCTTTATTCTTCTCACCTAAACTCCATCCTGTGTGGCAACTACTGTAGTCTCCTGCCCTCTAGCCAACAGGCGCTGTAGAACTTTATGCCTCTAGGGTTCTCAGTCAGCCATGCTGGTGCCTGGCCTGGTAGAAAGAAGAGAATACTTAGACAAAGACAAGGACATTCATGAGGAATAGGAACAGGGAAGGTGGAGGTGGACAGCAAAAAAAGATACATGTGGATTTATTTTTTAAATCTAAAAAAGGTTTTTCTGGTTTGTTTTTTTTATAAGAGAGAAGACAGAGACAAACAGGAAGGGAGAGAGAACAGAAGGCTCAGCTCATAGTTGTTGCACCTTAGTTGATAATTGATTGCTTTCTCACATGTGCCTTTACTCTGAGGCACCAGGCAAGTCAGTGACCCCTTGCTCAAACCAGTGTCCATGGCTCAAGCCAGCACCATTGGCATTCAAACCAACAACTTTTGGGTTCAAGCCTGTGACCATGGCGTCAAGTCTATGATCCCATGCTCAATCCAGTTATTCCAAGCTCAAACCGGTGACCTTGGGATTTCAAACGGAGGTCCTTAGTGTCCCAGGTCGGTGCTCTATCCTCTGTGACAACCAGTCAGATCTGCATGCTTTTTTCTTGATGACTTTACTTAGAAGGATCATGGACTAACTTGACCTGATGGATGTTGTGGAGAATCAGCCATTGTAGTGTTACATTGTGCACCCAAGCACAAGAACTGATGTGTGCAGTTAGCCAGGCGTGGCCTGGATTGCCTCTGTTTTTCTTTCCCCTGTTCAATCCTTTTTTACTAACCACTGTTGTGACTGTGAGTGAGAGCTGGGTTGCTAATGACTTATATGGGGTGGGGCAAAGTAGGTGTATGGTATTCACATAGAAAAGAGTACAGTAATTAATAATAGATGAATAAACTCTATTTTGAGTACTAACAACTGTAAACCTACTTTTGTAGTTCCCCTCACCCCCATATATAGAATAAGTTGGTTTTGAGGAAGAAATCTGTGGATCTAGGTCATTTTTCTTTGTTTTTGTTTGTTTTCAAGACAGAGCGAGAGAGAAGCATCAAATCATTTTTTTTTCAGAACTAGCACCCTCAGGGCTTGATCCCGTGACCAGAAACAACACTCTAGGACAGTGCTATTTCCACTTTGCCATTGGCTAGAGCACTTGTAATTTTTCTTTATTGTAAGCTTTGAAGGAAACCTAGATCAATCTCCTTGGGGTCTTTTTTAGTACCAGTGATTGGGAAGATTATGATATAAGTGCCAAGACCCCACAGAATTCATTGATGGGATCTTCAAAGAAACATACTTCATCTATAGACCTACTTTTCCTATTATAATACATGAGTCCTTTCAAAGATGATGTATGATGCTGATATGAGAAATTGTGAGGGTGTTGCAGCGTAGAGATATAGCTTAAACTTACAAGTTTTTAAAAAAATTTTCTTCTTAGCTTCATGCCAGGTTCCACGATACCAGTTTGTATTTTGAGGTTAACAATCTGTGCTTAATATCTACAAGCCATTCCACTGTCTTCTTAATGTGTTCCCTGAGAAATCAAGGGCTCCATAGCTACTACAACTTAGGATGGGTGGTGTAAGGTTGGCGTAAATGTGGTAACATAAAGTGTGGGAGCAATAAAATGTTTACATGTTAAAATACTCAGTTCCAACATTGAATTCTATTAGACAAACACTTAATTAGGATTTTCTGGCCCACCGTCTCCATAGCTGTTTTCTTTCTATAGTTCCAGCCATTTAATTTTAGCTTGCTGGCTCACCATCATCTTAACCTCTACAAAAATATTAAATGCCAGAGGAGGAACCTAAAGAAGTTTAGTCCAACACACTGAAACTTAGAATCAAGCTCTACCCTGACCTAAAGACAGCCTTCTTTGTACAGTTAGGGTATTGTCTTGTCCCATGGACCAACTACCCACATTTTTTATCCAGAAGGATAATAACTAGGATTTGTCTTGAGGAAACATATCTAGTCACTCTACCTCTGGACTATTTGTTACTCTCACTTTTGAATCATTAAAGACTGGAATCACTGGACCCCCTATATGGTTGGTACATGGGGCCCTACCAGATACTGCTAGATTTTATAGAAGCAACTACTTAGCTGTTTGGAGCTCCAAAAATCCCTTGCTCTTATTTGTTTTGTCCAGTGTACTATATATCTATTAAGGCATTATATTACCTCATGTTGGATTTACTCCCATCCAAAGGCCTACTCTTTGCTAATTCTCATACTTTCTGGAAACCCTATTGTGCCTAGAAGAGATTTTCTGGTATCAACTATAACTGAGTTTCTTCCCATCTCAAGTTTGTGTGTTTTAGCAAATTAGAAGTATAAGACCAATGCCATTTTTCTAGTTTCAGATAGATTTATGTCACATTTTGTATTTTTTCATGTCTACAGATATTTGTACCAATAGTATTTTTTCACCATTACATGCCTAAATTCCAAATGACTATTTTATGACTTAGAACCAAATTTGCATATGCCTAGTTGTAAATTTTCAAATTGTGCTGTGCTAACTTAGATATTTTTTTCTAAATAGCAATTTACTAATAGTAGCTCATTTTTAATTACATGGAAGTTTTCAGAATTGCAAATGCTTATGGATATAAACTTGGTTAGAATATGATTTGTGCAGGAATATTAAAACTAATGATCTTTTGACCCATTTATTCATTCATTTATTCAATAATTGACCTTTATGGCCCCCAGTTTACCCAGATCTGAAATGTTTGTGGAGATTATTATTAACAGTGTGGATAGGATAAATTCAGAAATTTGAAACTAAAATTTAAAAACTAAATACATTTGCTATTATAATTATGTACATTTTAACCTGAAATTTGGTATTCTATTCTGCCTTTGGACCAATGTAGGACTTGCAGTCCTTTGCTGTTTCAATCATAGCAAAATTAATAGATTTTCCCTCTGCCTGATACTCTGTGGAAATCTTAGACCTGACATCCACCTTTGCCTCAATTACTGTTTGGTATTTCTAAAATCTAAATGCATACTACCTGACACATGATAGGAACCAAATAAAAATTTCATTGTGCGTGGAAGTGTTTAAACATATTATTACCCTTTAAACAACAATATGTTTAAAGGGTAATAATGCCTATTTTTCAAAATGTTTAGTTTGTGTATCCTTCATTCCAGAAATTCTACTTCCAGGACTTGAGATATACTTGTATACATGTTTAGGGATGTTACATTGCAGCCTATCTGTAACAGAAGACCAAACCAAAAAACTGAAAACAAAAGTTCATCAATAATGGACTGATTCTATAAATTTTGGTGCTTACCAATAGGATACTATGTTACCATTAAAAACACTAGAATGGATGTACACTTAAATTGATTGGGAAACTTATAAAATTTTTATAGCCATACTGTTGTAGACTACAAGTGGCTAAATAAAAGCCTTTGTAAATTCAAAGCTTAGCAAAAGGCTAAGTTCTCCCCCCTCCACCTCCATATTGGCTATGATGCTGAGTATTTGCACCCACTTCACTTGCTTGCTTAAGTGCTGGAAACAATTTACATGCCTTTCCTCTCTCTCTTTGTTCTAATGTTGGTTAATTTCGCTTATGCAGGCTAGGAGGATGCCTGTTTATGCCTTGAAGAATTCCTGTTTTTGCCTCAGATGTTTAACTTTGTATCTAAGACTTCCTTATTTGCATACGGCTATCTAATAAAACAAACTGGGGCTATGGGGCACTGGGATATTGCCATCAGCATTGAAGAGGCCTCTCAATCCCATTCTGTTTTCTCAATAAGTCAAGTTTTTCTTTTAATTCCGCACCGTTCTCCCTCAAGACTCGGGATTACGAGCTGTGCTGTTCTGAGGCACATACTAGACTATGTGCAGTATGGGGTTTTATATAAAAGAGAGAATATCCGTAGTTGTACAAATAAATATTTATATGCACTATACAATGAATATGAATATAAGCACTTGGAAATTATCTGTAAGGACCACACAGGAACTGGGGAGTGGAGCGTAACTTTCCTTTTTTTTTTTTTTAAAGATTTTATTTATACATTTCAGAGAGGGGGGTAGAGAGAGAGAGAGAGAGAGAGAGAGAAGAGGCGAGGAGCTGAAAGTATCAACTTCCATATGTGCCTTTACCAGGCAAGTCCAGGGTTTTGATCCAGCAACCTCAGCATTTCCATATTGACACTTCATCCCTGCGCCACCACTGGTCAGGTGAGACTTAACTTTCCATTCTGCCTGCTGTAGTGTCGGGTATCTGAAGGGTGCTTAAAGGAACTCATCCACCTGTGCTACCTGCCCCGGGCTGAGGCGGGCACCCTAGTGAGCCCTGTCTACTAATCAAGCTATTTAGTCCGCCCACCTGATGACGTCATGAACCCGGCGGAGGCGCTTGCGCATTTATAAGGAGCCAGTGCGAGCTCTGTGGGTTTCTGTGTAGGAGCTTGGGGTCGGCTCCGGGGTTGTTGGACTGGACAGGGCTCTCTTGGCTTGGGTGGGCGGTTTCTCTGGTCCCACATGAGCCAACAACGTGGATCCCGTGGGGGCTGGAGCCAGGGGCGCGTCTTCTGTGGACAGTCCTCGGCCAAGAAGAAGAGGGCGGAACCCACATCCCCGAAAGGTAACGCCCTTGACCCCTGGGCGTGGCCCTTCCAGCTCGTAGCTCCTGTGCCGGGGCTTCCCCTCCTGTGACCCCTGCCTGTCGCCGTGGCGGCCACGCGCAATCCTCGGGCCCCGCGGTCCCTGGGAGGCGCTGCCCCACCCGCGGCGCTGAGGCCTCCCACGCTTTCAAGAGCGGGGTTCGGGCGGTTGCCCCTCGGATACAATGGGGAGAGGCTGCTTCTTCATTCGTGGGTCTGCCAGTGTTGAGGACACCTCTTATTTCCCCAAAACAAAGCCCCCTCGAATGCCGAAAGCTGTGTTATATTTGCGCATAAAATGTGATTATTGAGTGCAAGTTTGAGTGAAAAAACCGACCGGTATCGCTGAAATTTTAACCGAAATGGTTGGTATTGTCTACAGAAATCACGGGGCGTAGTGTGCATTGTGACGGGCCTCATTTGAGAGCTCTTCTTCTGTGGGTTCAAATGATTAGTGTTGAGACGGCTCATATGTGCAGAGAACGCTGCTTTATTCCTTGAGGCCTTGCTTTCCTCCACCTGATACCTCATTTAAGTTTCCTTCATTTTCTCTCCTGAAACCGTTTTGAGCCTTTCAGCTGTTCTCTGTCGGTATCCTAAAACTGAACTTGCAGGATCCATTGCTGTTAAGTCCTAAGTAGTGTGCGGATATCTGCCTACTCTTGTTTCCTTCTAATCCATTCTTCACGTAAGAAATGATGGAATGGGAAATTGGAACATTGCTCATAAACGTCACTGGAACACGGTGCTTGAAGAATGAAAACAAACTCTTTACCAGAGCCTTTAAGACTCTGTGCTGTCTCGAGTCCAGTTGGCTTTCCCAGCCCCAACTTGTGCTACTTTTGCTCACCCTTGCTACACTTCAGATAGACTGGATTAACCTTAGTTAATTCTGACTCATCTGACAGAAGTCAGCTCAAATACTAATGTTCACTGTAACTTTTAGCATTTTAAGGGAAGTTTTCTATCAGGTTTTCTTTTCAATTATAAACTCGAATATTCCTACTGATCAGTTTGGGGGTATGAGTTGTAAGAGGACTAAAAATCAATAGCAGAGTGGAAGAATTGAATTTAAGCTATTTCAGTCCACAGGTATGTATTAAAGGCACCTTCGTGTTCATTACCGTGTTGATTCTACCAGGGATACAGGAGGTCTGCCTTATTTGTTGAGGCCTTTGCACTGTTTTGTTGCCTGTTATCTGTTTTCAAGGTGGGGAAACAGGAAGAAGGAAAGTACAGGTTTCTAGGCGGGTTGAATAAGTGAAGTAGCAAAATGCAAAGAGAAGAGGGGTTTAAGGAGTCTGCAGTCTGTGCAGAGAGACAGGCTAACAGTTTTGTTAACAAAATGTATTGCCTGACCATGCGGTGGTGCAGTGGATGGAACATTGGACTGGGCCGCAAAGGACCCAGGTTTGAAACCCCAAGGTCGCCAGCTTGAGCATGGGCTCATCTGGTTTGAACAGGGCTCGCCAGCTTGAGCCCAAGGTCACTGGCTTGAGCAAGGGGTTACTCAGTCTGCTGTAGCCCCCTGGTCAAGGCACATACGAGAAAGCAATCAATGGACAGCTAAGGTGCTAGACAACTACGGTGCTGCAATGAAGAATTGATGCTTCCCATTTCTCTCCCTTCTTGTCTTTCTGTTCCTATCTGTCCCTCTCTGTCTCTGTCACACAAAAAATATACATTTCTTACATCCACCAACACCAAGCATAGTGTTTGACATATAATAAGTATTTAACAAATCTTTGTTGAATGAATGAATGAATGAATCAATGACTTTCCAGCCACATTTGCAGTTCCTGTGAGTTTTCTCCTATATTCTTCCTATGTCTGTGCAGTTTTTCTAACTCTTTGAGTCCCTACTCAGTGGCCTCTAGAAGTGGATTCCTGGGATTTTACAAAGGCCTCTGTTCAGCTCCTTGCCTGAAAGTATATCAGCAAGAGAGAAAATAGGAAGACTCTTTAGTTTGCTTTCCTCCATCATACAGATCTTTCCTGTATGATGATTGTAAGGTATTTTTCCCTGCCGAGAAAGAAGGAAGGGGCCGGAGCCCCAAAGTGTGATAAAAGGCTTTATTGAGTACAGAGTGTGCATCCCGCCCGGCGAGGTTCCCTAGCCCCGCAGAAAGATGGAGGCCAGAGAAGTCACAAGGAGTGACCCATGTGAGAGATATTTAAAGAGTTCCTAGGATGGTCGTGTTAATATTACGTAGTGAAATCTCACTGGCTGGCAGACGGTGGCTATTTTCCAAAGGGTTCCTGGGAAGTTTCTTTTGGCCCACTTGGTTGTAGGCGGTCCTAGCCAAAGTTTGCTGGTCTGACCTTTCCCATTATCCACCGACCTTACAATGATATCATTATAAACAGCCTCTTTTAGCTCTGATACTTAAGTGATTTTATTCAGTGTTAGGATGGTTTAAGACCCATTAGACACCACAGAGCTGTATAACCACTCCCAGTATAGTACCTGTTCCTGCAGAATTAGGGAGATGGATTATCCCTGTGTGAAAGTGACATGTGACATTGGTTCCTGTGTGTTTTGTGGAAGTCAATGGAGTCACCTCACTACTTGACAGACCCTTCTTAAGCACACTGATATAGAAACTAGAATATGTTAAGTATCAAAAAATGCCGTGACAATAAAATCTCCAGGAATTGAAAAGGGGGAAATAGCCTGACCTGTGGTGGCGCAGTGGATAAAGCGTCGACCTGGAAATGCTGAGATTGCCGGTTCGAAACCCTGGGCTTGCCTGGTCAAGGCACATATGGGAGTTGATGCTTCCAGCTTCTCCCTCCTCTCTCTCCTCTCTCTCCTTCTCTGTCTTTCTCCTCTCTAAAAATGAATAAATTAAAAAAAAAAACCTTTAAAAAAAAGGGGGGGGAAATAATAACAGGGTTTATCAAGGAAGGCTTTTCTAAAAGCCTGTGACTTAGTTATCAAAAATTAGTTACTGTTCAGGTAGCTAGGGATGACCATTGATCCATCGGCTCCAAATCTTTAAAGAAACTGACTAGGGAGATTTTATACCCTGTAGTAATTAATTTACTCTTTAAAGCTTTTACAATATTCTTTAGAACATTGGTCCTCAACCTTTTTTGGGCCATGGACCAGTTTAATGTCAGAAAATATTTTCACGAACCAGCCTTTAGGGTGGGAGGGATAAATGTATCACGTGACCGAGACAAGTGTTAAGAATAAGTCTTAGACGGATGTAACAGAGGGAATCTGGTCATTTTTTTTAAAATAAAACATCGTTCAGACTTAAAATAAATAAAATGGAAATAATATAAGTTATTTATTCTTTCTCTGCAGACCGATACCAAATGGCCCACGGACCAATACCGGTTTGAGGCTCAGGGGTGGGGACAACTGCTTTAGAAGACTCGACATCATAAACCTGTTAAGTCTTTTTAACTTAATTCTAAAACTTAAAATCATCTTAAATAATCTGATTCTAAATCATATACAAAAACAAACCTAAATAGCCAGGAAAATTCTGAAAAATAATAATAATATTGGAAGGATGTCATGGAGCCCTAGTAGGAATTAAGCCTGATTGTAAATGTTGCTGGAGCCTGAACAGGTGGTGGCGCAGTGGATAGAGCGTCAGAATGGGACCCAGGGGACCCAGGTTTAAGACCCCCCCCCCAGCTTGAGTGCAGGCTCATTCGGCTTGAGCGTGTGGTTGCTGGCTTGAGGATGGGATCATAGACATGACCCCAAAGTTGCTGGCTGAGCTCAAAGATCATGGCTTAAAGCCCAAGGTCGCTGGTTTGAGCAAGAAGTCACTAGCTCTGCTGCAGCCCCCCCCCCCCCATCAAAGGCACATAGGAGAAATCAATCAATGAACAACTAAGGAGACTAAGGAGCTGTAATGAAGAATTGATGCTTCTCAGCTCTCTCCCTTCCTGTCTGTCCCTATCAGTCCTTCTGTGTCTCTGTCTCTGTCACACACAAAAAAGGTGTTGCTGGAGTGCAGGAAATTTGAGGGTAGTGAAACTATTCTGTACGATGCTGTAAGGGTAAGTACATGTCAGTAGAAATAGGTCAATCCCAAGAGTTACAATAAAAAGAGTGGCTCAATGTAAACTATGGACTTTAATTGACAATGATGTGTCATAGTTGGTTCATTGATTCTAAGAGATGTACCACCCTGGTATGGAATGTTTGCGTTTGGACGGCTGTGAGGTGAATGAAAGAGGGTATGAGTGAGAACTGTGTACTTTCTGTTCAGTTTTATTGTGAACCTAAAAGTGCTCTGAAAACGACTGTATTCATTAAAATTTATATATGTTGTTGGCTCTGAAATAACTAATAAGATCAATATAGCAGAGGACACAAATAAGCCAAATACCTAAAGAACATTTAGCAATAAAAGCCATTCCTTGTGTGTGTGTGTGTGTGTGTGTGTGTGTACACACATATTTAATCAGTATTTATGTGTGCCTGTTTATAGGCACTTCAGTTGGAAGTCCCTGCCTTCTGGGAGTTTACAGTCTTCATTGGGAGACCTACATGAAACAAACACAGAAATCAGTATAACAGGAGCTTATTTTCTTTGCTTTAGTCTCTCTGGATAAAAGAATTGAAATATTGCTTGTAAGTTCCAGGAAAGTAAAAACTTTCCCTTGAAACTTATTCTATGTCAGCATCATAGGGCTTGACTAAATGAATTATTTACATAATACAGGATTTTTTTTTCTTTCTTTAAAATTTATTTATTAAATTTAATGCAGTGACATTGATAAATCAGGGTACATATGTTGAGAGAAAACATCTCTAGATTATTTTGACATTTGATTGTGCTGTATACCCCTCCCCCAAAGTTAAATTGTCTTCTGTCACCTTCTATTTGGTTTTCTTTGTGCCCCTCCCCTCCCCAAACCCCTCTCTCCTTCTTCACCCCATCCACCCTACCCCCACCCCCCACCCCTGTTGCCATCACATTCTTGTTCATGTCTCTGAGTCTCATTTTTATGTCCCTTCTATGTATGGATTCATATAGTTCTTAGTTTTTTTTCTGATTTACTTATTTCACTCCGTATAATGTTATCAAGGTCCATCCTGTAAGGTATTTTTCCCCGCCGAGAAGGAAGGAATGGGGCCGGAGCCGCAAAGTGTGGAATAAGTAAACGGCTTTATTGAGTACAGAGTGCACACCCCACCCGGCAAGGTTCCCTGGCCCCAAGAAAGAAAGATGAAGGAGAAATGGAGGTCAGGGAAGTTGCACAGATTAAACCGCGTGGGAGATATTTAAAGGGTCCCTCTAGGGAAGTGGAGCTACTATGACGTGGTGAAATTTCACTGGCTGGCAGACAATCGCTTCTTTCCAAATGGTTCCTGGGAAGCTTCCTTTGGCGGGCTTGATTGTGGGCTGTCCTAGCCAAAGTGGGCGGGTCTGAGTTCCTACGTGACCATCCCTCTATCCACCTACCTTACACATCCATGTTATTGTAAGTGATCCGATGTCATCATTTCTTATGGCTGAGTAGTATTCCATAGTATATATGAACCAAAGCTTTTTAATCCGCTTGTCCTCTGACGGACACTTGGGCTGTTTCCAGATCTTCTCTATTGTGAACAATGCTGCCACAAAGGGGGGGGGGGTGCATTTCTCCTTTTGGAGACATTCTATGGTGTCCTTGGGGTATATTCCTAAAAGTGGGATAGCTGGGTCAAAAGGCAGTTCGATTTTTCAGTTTTTTGAGGAATCTCCATACTGTTTTCCACAGTGGCTGCACCAGTCTGCATTCCAACTAGCAGTGAAGGAGGGTTCCCTTTTCTTCACATCCTCGCCAGCACTTATTCTGTGTTGTTTTGTTGATGAGCGCCATTCTAACTGGTATGAGGTGATATCTCATTGTGGTTTTCATTTGCATTTCTCTAATGATTAGTGATGTTGAGCATTTTTTCATATGCCTATTGGCCATCTGTAAGTCCTCTTTGGAGAAGTGTCTATTCATCTCTTTTTCCCATTTTTTGATTGGATTGTTTGTCTTCCTGGTGTTGAGATTTACAAGTTCTTTATAAATTTTGGTTATTAACCCCTTATCAGATGTATTGTCAAATATGTTCTCCCATTGTGTAGTTTGTCTTTTTATTCTGTTCTTGTTGTCTTTAGTTGTGCAAAAGCTTTTTAGTTTGATATAGTCCCATTTGTTTATCCTGTCTTTTACTTCACTTCCCCGTGGAGATAAATCAGCAAATATAATGCTCCGAGAGATGTTCGAGAGCTTACTGCCTATGTTTTCTTCTAAGATGCTTATGGTTTCACGGCCTACATTTTAAGTCTTTTATCCATTTTGAGTTTATTTTTGTGAGTGGTGTAAGCCGGTGATCTAGTTTCATTTTTTTTGCAGGTAGCTGTCCAATTTTCCCAACACCATTTGTTAAAGAGGCTGTCCTTACTCCATTGTATTTTCTTACCTCCTTTGTCAAATATCAGCTGTCCATAGAACTTTGGCTTTATTTCTGGGTTCTCTGTTCTGTTCCATTGATCTATATGCCTGTTCTTATGCCAGTACCAGGCTGTTTTGAATACAATGGCCATGTAGTATAACTTGATATCAGGAAGTGTGATACCTCCCACTTTATTATTCTTTTTTAAGATTGCTGAGGCTATTCGTGTTATCTTTTGGTTCCATATAAACTTTTGGAATATGTGGTCTATATCTTTGAAGTATGTCATTGGTATTTTAATTGGTATTGCATTGAATGTATAGATTGCTTTGGGTAATATAGACATTTTAATGATGTTTATTTTTCCTAATCATGAGCATGGTATATGCTTCCACTTGTTTGTATCTTCCTTGATTTCTTTTATCAATGCTTTGTAATTTTCCAAGTATAAGTCTGTAGTCTCCTTGGTTAAGTTTACTCCTAGGTACTTATTTTTTTGGTTGTAATTGTGAAGGGGATTGTTTCCTTAATTTCTCTTTCTGACTGTTCATTGTTGGTATATAAAAATGCCTCTGATTTCTGAGTATTGATTTTATATCCTGCCACTTTGCTGAATTCATTTATCAGGTCCAGTAGTTTTTTGACTGAGACTTTAGGGTTTTCTCTATACAATATCATATCATCTGCAAATAATGATAGTTTTACTTCTTCTTTTCTAACTTGAATGCCTTTTATTTCTTCTTCTTGTCTGATTGCTGTGGCCAGGACTTCCAGGACCATGTTAAATAAGAGTGGTGAAAGGGGGCACCCCTGCCTTGTTCCTGATCTTAAGGGTATTGCTTTTAATTTTTGCCCATTGAGTATGATGTTGGCTGTGGGTTTGTTAAAGATGGCTTTTATCATGTTGAGGTATGTTCCCTGTATTCCCACTTTGCTGAGAGTTTTGATCATGAATGGGTGCTGGATTTTATCAAATGCTTTTTCTGCATCTATTGAAATGATCATATGGTTTTTCTCCTACTTTTGTTTATGTGATGAATCACATTGATTGATTTACGAATATTGTACCAGCCTTGCCTCCCCAGAATAAATCCCATTTGATCATAGTGTATGATTTTTTCCATATATTGTTGGATCCGGTTTGCTAATATTTTGTTGAGGATTTTAGCATCTATATTCATCAGAGATATTGGCCTATAATTTTCTTTCTTTGTGTTGTCTTTGCCTGGTTTTGGAATCCGAATTATGCTCGCCTCATAAAAGGAGCTTGGAAGTCTTCCTTCCTCTTGAATTTTTTGAAATAGTTTGAGAAGGTAGGAGTTGGTTCTTCTTTGAATATTTGGTAGAATTTCGTTGTGAAGCCATCAGGCCCCAGACTTTTCTTTGTTGGGAGTTTTTTGATAACTGTTTCGATCTCATTTGTTGTAATCGGTCTGTTTAGGTTTTCTGATTCTTCCAGATTGATTTTTGGAAGATTGTATGTTTCAAGGAACTTGTCCGTTTCATCTAGGTTGTCTAGTTTTTGGGCATACAGTTCTTCATAGTATTTTCTTACAATATTTTGTATTTCTGTTGTGTCAGTGGTTATTTCTCCTTTCTCATTTCTAATTTTATTTATTTGAGTCCTCTCTCTCTTTTTCTTGGTGAGTCTAGTTAAAGGCTCATCAATCTTGTTTACCTTTTCAAAGAATCAGCTCCTAGTTTCATTGATCCTCTGTATTGTTTCTTTAGCCTCTATGTCATTTATTTCTGCTCTGACCTTTATTATTTCCTTCCTTCTACTACATTTGGGCTTTACTTGCTGTTCTTTTTCTAATTCTTTTAGATGCAGGGTTCAGTTGTTTATTTGAGCTTTTTCTAGCTTCTGAAAGTGTGCCTGTAGTGCTATGAACTTCCCTCTCAGCACTGCTTTCGCTATGTCCCATAAATTTTGAGTTGTTGTATGCTCATTGTCATTCATTTCTAGGAATTTTTTTATTTCTTCTTTGATCTCATTCTTAATCCATTCATTATTTAACAACCTGCTATTTAGTTTCCATGTGTTTGAGAATTTTTGAGCTTTTCTGTTGTGGTTCATTTCTAGTTTCATGCCGTTGTGATCGGAGAAAGTGCTTGATATGATTTCAGTCTTCTTAAATTTGTTGAGAGCACTTTTGTGCCCTAACATGTGATCTATCCTAGAGAATGTACCATGAGCACTTGAAAAGAATGTATATTCTGCTGCTTTAGGGTGAAAGGTTCTGAAGATATCTATTAAATCGAGTTGATCTAGTGTTTCCAATAAGTCTGCTGTTTCTTTGTTAATTTTCTTTCTTGAGGATCTATCTAGTGATGTTAGTGGGGTATTGAAATCCCCTACTATTATAGTATTGCTGTTGATCTCGCCCTTTAAAACCATCAAAGTCTGCTTTATATATTTGGGTGCTCCTATATTAGGTGCATAGATATTTATAAAGGTTATATCTTCCTGTTGGATTACTCCCTTTATCATTATGTAGTGGCCTTCTTTATCTCTTACTATATCCTTTGTTTTAAAGTCCACTTTGTCTGATATAAGTATTGCTACCCCAGCTTTTTTTTCATTTCCGTTTGCATGAAATGTTTTTTTCCATCCTTTTACCTTCACACTATTTGTATCTTTTCTTCTAAGGTGTGTCTCTTGTAGACAGCATATGTATGGGTCCTGTTTTCTTATCCACGCAGCTACCCTATGTCTTTTGATTGGATCATTTAATCCATTTACATTTAAGGTTATTATTGATACGTAGTTGTTTATTGCATTTTCTTCTTTAAAGTTGTATTTCTTTTTTGCTATATTCTTTTCCCACTTTGATCTGTTTACAACAGGCCCCTTAACATTTCCTGCAGCATTGGTTTGGTTGTAATGAATTCCTTGAGTTGTTTTTTGTCTGGGAAGCTTTTTATTTCTCCTTCGATTTTAAACGATAGCCTTGCTGGATAAAGTAGTCTTGGTTGTAGGTTCTTGTTCTGCATTACATTGAATATTTCTTGCCATTCCCTTCTGGCCTCAAGTGTTTCTGTTGAGAAGTTGGATGTCATCCTTATGGGGGCTCCTTTGTAGGTGATAACTTTTTTTTTCTCTTGCAGCTTTTAATATTTTCTCTTTATCGCTTAGCTTTGGTATTTTAATTATGATGTGTCTTGGTGCAGGTTTCTTTGGGTTTCTCTTTGATGGAGTTCTCTGTGCTTCTTGGACTTGTGAGAGTTTCTCTTGCATTAATTTAGGGAAGTTTTCAGCTATATTATGATTGAAAAAATCTCTCCAGGGGTCCCCAAACTTTTTACACAGGGGTCCAGTTCACTGTCCCTCAGACCCTTGGAGGGCCGCCACATAAAGTGCTCCTCTCACTGACCACCAATGAAGGAGGTGCTCCTTCCGGAAGTGCTGCAGGGGGCTGTATAAATGGCCTCAGGCAGCTACATGCGGCCCGCGGGTCGTAGTTTGGGGATGCCTGCTATCCCTTGTTCTTTTTCTTCTTCTTCAGGAACCCCTATGATGCGGATGGTATTTCTCTTCATGTTGTCACAGAGCTCTCTAAGAGTTTCCTCTGACTTTTTGAGTCTCTTTTCTCTTTTCTTCTCTGCTTTCATGCCTTCATTCCAGTTGTCCTCTAATTCGCTGATTTAATCCTCAGCTCTATCTATCCCAGTGTTTCCCAACCTTTTTTGTGCCATGCCCCACCTTAACCTTTCTAAAATTTTTATGTCCCCCCCTATGGAACATACATAATTTTTAACATTAAAAAATTGATTTGTTCACTTAATAAACATAAATGATAGGTTCTAGGAAGAAATCACTATGAAATTGTTAAGAAAACACTGTAAGTAAAATTTCAAAACATATAATGAAAAACAGAAATTTAAATTCCAAATAATTTTAATACAGATTTTTCTATATTAATTTATTATTTTCATTTAGTGTGATCCTTGCGCTTGATGCTTGCTGCACAGAGATTTTATATTAGGTTCCAATTTGGTTAGCTTTAGTCTCAAGTCTCCACGTTGTGTTATATCCAGCCGATTTCTTTTTTTTCCAGTAAATCATTTACAGCACTAAATCCACGGAAACGGTAGCAATAGTTTTCTTGCACATTTGGTTGAATTTGGGTATTTGATTTGTTTCCTCACAAAGCCATGCCATCGCTCCTTTGATATTAAATAAAGCTTTAACTGACTCATCATTTTGCAATTCTGCAAGTTCTTCTTGATACTGCATATTTGATATATCAGACAAATCCACTAACATTGGCTGCATCATCCATGTTGGGAAATCAATTTGTTTTAAATCAGAAAATCTTTCTTTTAAATCAGCCGATAGAATATTCAAATGATTGACAATAACAAGTAAAGCGGTATCAGTTACTTCACATTTTTGGAGCCAATGAAACTGTTTAAAGTTTTTGTTGTTAATATGTTTCTGACATAACTCAATATTGGTAATGAAACCAAATATCTTTGCTTTTACATCGACAAGAGTTTTATTTGTTCCTTGAAGTTGCTTATTTAATATAATATTTAGTTTTTCAAAGATATCGGCTAAATAACTCACAAATGCTTTACCATCTATTGTTAACAGATACTTCATTTCAGGTTTGTCGCTTAAAAAATCACTAAGAGTGTCAAACAGTTCCATAAATCTTTTCAAACAGTTTCCTTTAGATAGCCATCTGACTTCAGTATGAAGTAAAAGTCTCACATTGTCTTCATTTTGTTCTTCACAAAATAGCTTGAAAAGACGCTCACATTTGGCACTAGCTTTAATAGCATTAGCACACTTTATTACTGTATGTAATACTTCATTCAGAACAGGCGAGATGTTTTTAGCTACCAAGTTTTCCCTATGAATAACACAATGCACAAGAATCATTTCTGGATTCGCATCTTTCATCAATTTTAAGCAGCCATTTTTCTTGCCCATCATATTGGGAGCACCATCTGCAGCACAAGATGTTATATTTTTCATTGTATATCATTGACATCTAAGTAGTTTTTTAGGTTATTATATATATCTTTGGAGGTAGTGGTGCTTTCTAATCTTTGACAGAACAACATTTCTTCAGCAAAATGTCCTTTATCAATATATCTTACATAAGTTTTCAATACTGCCTCACTGTCTCTCAAAGTTGATTCATCCATTTGCAAGGAGAATTTTCTTGTTTTCAGCTTTTCAATAAGTTGTTTTTCAGTATCCTCACTCATTTCATCTATTCTTCTGCTAACAGAATTGTTACTAAGTGGCATAGCTTTTACATCTTTGTCATCTTTTTCAAGAACCGTTTTAAGAAATGCTGATATTGACGGTTTTATTAAATTCACTCCTATAGTGTGATTTTCTCCAGTTTTAGCAAAGAATAAAGAAATTTGATAACTAGCCTCAAGAACACGATTATTAGTTGAAGTATGAGCAGAAAATAGAGACTTTAATGTTCTTTTTTCAAAATTTTTCTTTAAAGTTTTAAAGTAACTCAAATCTGAATTAATATGAGCACTATGTTTCGCCTTCAAATGCGCCTCAAGATGACCTCGTTTCATTGATTCGTTGGTCAAGCATTGCTGGCATAAAAGACAAAAAGGAATCCGCTCATCATGAACAGCGGGCATGAACCCAAATTTTAAATATTCCTCCAAATATTGACGAGTTTTTTTCTTGCACCATTTTACTATGGGCTATAATAAAAATAAGATCAATTAAAAACTAATATTAAAATGTGTTAAAATATATTCAATGTGACATAGAGTAAACATATACTAAAAATTCATATTTATTTAAATGTATATAACACATTTACTACACTACCAATGCAAATCAAAAGGTATCTATATTTTTTCCACTTGACAAAATTTTCTGGAAAGTTATGCTTCTAAAATTAAAATTGTCATGCATGCACTATTATAGCCCCAATAATATTTATAAAATATTATTGCTTTTTAGCCCCGATGCAAGTAGTACTTAATAAAGAGTTTAATATTGATAAAAATCAAATACCAATTATATCTATACAATATATATATGTATATTTATTAAATCAACGAGCTTTTACAACAGTTTTGACTGACACTTATTTCAAATTAACACCAACTGAATGATGTGAAACACTACAGAAGTTGTGATGGGCCAATTAGGTGAGAATAACTGCGTTGTTTAGCGAGTTTTTAAAACGTTGGGGTTCCCCGCTGCAGACAGCACGCTCCACGGTGAACCCAGGACGAAGTTTACTTGATGACGCCAATCACCCAGTTGATATTTTGGTCTCGTCTAACGAAATTATACTTAATAATTATTTACCACAATTATTTAAGAATTGCATTTTTTGTTAAATTTGGCACCGATATCTAGCATTGCACTTAAATGGTCCAGGGCGAAAGAGTTAAAGTCATGTCGAGGCCATTTTCAAATTGCCTCCCTTAACTATTGAATTGCCCCACCTTGGGGCATGGTACGCACGTTGGGAAACACCGATCTATCCTGTTTTTAATTCCTTCCATTATGGTCTTTATTTCTGATATTGTATTTGTCATCTCCGACTGATTCTTTTTTATACTTGCTATTTCTTTATTTAGGTGTTCATAATGACCATCTATTGTTGTTCTAAGATCCCTAAGCATCCTTACAATCATTATTTTGAACTCTGCATCTGGAAGTTTGATTATATCCATATCACTCAGTTCATCTCCTGAAGGTGTCTCTTGTGGTTTCATTTGGATTGCACTTCTTTATCTTCTCATTATGTTTTTGGGTGTTTTATTTGTAGTGTTGGTTGAGTCTAAGTTTGGTGTTGTCTGCCTCCAGTTTTCAGTTGTGTTATTTCTAGGTCTTCTTGGGTTGGTATCAGCTGTTATCTGTAATCCACTTTCTGATTTGGGCAGCTTTGAAGTCTTGATTTGTTTGTTTTCTTAACAGGTGATAGTCTTGTTTACTGATCTCAGCAGGGGGCTTCCTTGAAACTGTATCCAGGAATGCAATGGGTGTAACCTGAGACTCTGAAGGCCTCTTTAGCCAGATAATCTCACTGGGGGCAGGGTGTTTTCTCAGCTTCAGTTGGTGGAGGTGTATCCTAGATCTCCATGGAGACCTGAGTTACTGCCCCTCCTCCCCACTTCTTGTTTTCAGCTATGTCTTGTTGCGCTGATTGGAGCTGGATAGATGTCCGGAGATCTCTGATCGGAAGCACGTCAGCTCTGTTTTGTGAAAGGTTCAGTCCCTCCCCCAGCTATGGCCGCCTCCAGCACGGATGAGTCAGCTTTTTTAGTTTGTTTCCTGCATTCCTTAGCCCCTCACAGTCTGTCCCTCTCCCTGTCCTTTCCACTTGGGACATAAGCTGGTCTTTTCAACACACCTTGCTCCCTGGTCGCCAGGCAAGTGGCTGTGAGCAGTACTTTCTGCTCTTTTCCCTGTGTGAGATCCCCTCTGGGCTCTCAGCCTCACCCCCCCCCCCCCCGTTTCTGTAAGCAGGGGAGATTCAGGTGCTCCTTATATAGGGCAGATAAAATGTATTATGCTCACTTTGTTAAAGATGGAGGCCGTCGCCCAGGTGATATTAATGTGTGTTGAGAATCCTTGTAGCCTAGGGCTTGGTTTTGGGAGTAAGCCTTTCCCACCCTTTTTTGATGTGGGGTGGTACAATCCAATCATGCCTCAGAGACATGACTGTATTAGAGACTTCCCTATTTTGTATATTGGATTAGAGGTTGTGAAGCTACAATATAAAATGGGGGTTCTTGGTTCCTGGGAGATTATCATTAGAAGAGAGAGCAGAGGAGAGCAGAGAAAGGCCACGTGGAGGAGGCCAGGAGAAGCAGCCATGATGGCGGAGTGCTGAGTGAGATGCCAGTTTGTGTAGAGTTTGTATCTGGGATAAGGAAGGAGATGGGGAACAGAGGTGAATAAGTCTGGTGAGCTAGAAACCTTTTATTCTAGGAAACTCGGATAAGTCAGTAGCTTTGTGAGCACTGAATGTGACTGGGTTTTGGAGCCCAGTGTGTATTTTTACTTGCCCGCCAGGTGCAAGCTAGAATTAAAGACCATGGCCCATCATTTTTTGGCTCCACTGTTTCTTTACCGACTGTCCAAATCCAATGTGAACCTGCATGGGCCAGAAGGCTGCTGTGATAGTGGCCTTGGCCCGGGCTCCTGGCTTTACACCCTACCAGGTTTTTTGTGGCTTCTTCTTTGCTCCTTGGTTTTGGAAAGCTGTTCTTGCAGTTCAGAGTTGGTTTTTCATGCTGATTTTTCCTAAATTGATTTGTATTCCAGTTTGGTGGTGAGAGCTGGGTGTCTGGGCGTCCGCCTACTCCGCTGCCATCTTTTTCTCCCTCCATAATACAGAATTTTAAGCACAGCTTCGCGGTTTCATATTTCATTCTTTCTGACGGAGTTCTGTTTGGAAATTTGCTCCAAAAGAATGCTTTTCCCCCTTGGAACTTTTTTTTTTTCCCTGTATTTTTCTGAAGTCGGAAACTGGGAGGCAGTCAGACAGACTCCCACATGCGCCTGATCGGGATCTACCTGGTATGCCCACCAGGGGGCGATGCTCTGCCCATCTGGGGCGTTGCTGTGTTGCAACCAGAGGCATTCTAGCACCTGAGGCAGAGACCATGAAGCCATCCTCAGCACCCGGGCCACCTTTGCTCCAATAGAGCCTTGGCTGCAGGAGGGGAAGAGAGAGACAGAGAGGAAGGAGAGGGGGAGGGGTGGAGAAGCAGATGGGCGCTTCTCCTGTGTGCCCTGGCCCGGAATTGAACCTGGGACTCCTGCACACGAGGCCGATGCTCTGCCACTGAGCCAACTGGCCAGGGCCCGCCTTGGAACTTTTTAACCGAATCTGCCAATAGAATGAAGAGGTTGGACTGATTATTGATTTAACATATACACACCGCTATTACAAACCAGAGGTAAATGAAAATCTTAATTGAAAAGAACCTTCTTGTACTGTCATAATTCATAGTAACTAATTAACACCTTATGCTAAGGTGAATCCAGGCCTTCTGTCCCATGTGACAACTGAAAGAGAGAACCAAGTGGTTTCTTTAATTAAACATTCTTAATTGCTGTCTGAAAATGAGATTAAAGTCATGAATTATTATTATTATTATTTTTTTTTTTCTGAAGCTGGAAACGGGGAGGCATTCAGACAGACTCCCAACCGCATGTGCCTGACCGGGATCCACCCTGCATGCCCACCAGGGGGCGATGCTCTGCCGCGACCAGAGCCACTCTAGCGCCTGAGGCAGAGGCCACGGAGCCATCCCCAGCGCCCGGGCCATCTTTGCACCAATGGAGCCTTGGCTGCGGGAGGGGAAGAGAGAGACAGAGAGGAAGGAGAGGGGGAGGGGTGGAGCAGATGGGGGCCTCTCCTGTGTGCCCTGGCCGGGAATCGAACCCGGGACTTCCGCACGCCAGGCCAACACTCTACCACTGATCCAACCCACCAGGGCCAGACCATATGGTAATTCTATGTTTAACCTTTGAGAAACTGCCAGCTTGTTTTTCACAGTGTCTTCTTGTTTTTAAACAATCATCCTAAGTTTTAAACATGCATAGAAGTAGAAGAAAGTGAAGGAATTAGCCAAAAAACCTATATCCATACTGTTGTCTATGTGACAAGAGTGGGTGTTAGCCAGAGGAGGGTGGTGTGGGCTTAGTGGAGTTGGGCAAAGGGCGGGGGCGAAGGGGACTGAAAGAGACTGCTTGGGCAGAGGAAAGTGGAGTTTTACTGAGGTTTCACTTGGAACCTGTGTGGTTTGTGTAGCAATGTCATCCCAATAAATTCAATTAATAAACTATTAAATTTACCTTATTCACACTCAGGTAAAAATACAAGTGGACATAATAGTCTGGGTTTTGTTGAACAGCCATAAACTCATCCAGCTTTAATAGTTACCAGCTGATTCCTTGTTTCGTCTATGCACTGTACTTCTCCCTGTGTCACCCATCCCATATTATTTTGAAATGGACCCCAGATATCAGTTATATCATTTTACCTGTTTATTTTTAGGGTGTATTCTTAAAACATAGAACTTATATCTTATTATCATTCTTTAATATTAAATATTCTGTCAGCATGCAGATTTGCAGTTGTCTTTAAATCTTATTTAAAATTGTTTTTAAGAGTTTGAATTAGATCCAAATAAGGTCCACACTTTGCATTTGGTTGTCATGTCTCTGAAGTCTTATTTAATCTATAGGTCTTCCCTCCATGAATCTCTTAATTTCTCTTTTATTTTTTGAAGAAATAAGGTAATTTGTTCATAAGATTTTGATGATTGCATCCCCACGTGTTGTAACCTATTTTCAGTCCTTTTATTGTACATTGGAAGTTCGTCCTCTAGGCTTGATTAGAATCAGTCTTGATTGTTTTCCTTTTTGCAGGACAGTTTTGTAGGTGATAATGTGTTCTTCCATGGAGACATAACTGGCTGCCTCTTTCTGAAAGAATAGCAGTTCTCACCAGTGCCTGAAGTTTGCTGTGTCTCACAATGGAAACCCTAATTCTTCTGACTGTATTATACTTATAACACAGCTGCCTTATGGACCTTGAAATGTAAAATATTAAGTAGAATTATTTATACAGTTTTTAGTTACATGTGCATTCATTCACATGAATTTTGCTTTCAGCTTCGTATATCTATTTAGTATCCATTCTGTCAATTTAATAGAAATTAAGTGACACTTCCTGGTTGAAGCAGCTTTGGGAAAAATGGATCTTTTATCAGAATTACTGACATGAAATTTCTTATATTCTCTTGGTTTATATTCTGGCTAATTTAATTAATTTTTAATTCTTTTTCTGCAAATTAATAATATACATATTTATGGCTTTGCTTCATAGAACTTACCAGAAACTGTTCCTTACTTAAACATTTATACAGTCAGTCATCAGGTGCCTGATGGTGACACTATTTCTAAATTCATATGTGCTGTTAAGGGCTTCTTGAAGGAAAATGAAGATAATGGTGAGTTGGTTATCTTTCTTACCTGCACTTTGGCATGCATTTTTAGTGGGACTGTGGATTTTTAATATTTTCTATATTAGGCTTGTTGTATCTGATGATGCGGACATAGCAGGTTGTGGTAATAAAGTGTTTATTTTGTTATTGCTACAAATAAACAATTTTGTTTGGAAGGAGAGTTCAGTGAGAAACACGAACGGAACTGGCTCATCTCTTTTTTTAAATACTTGGATAGGAAATATATAAGAAACTAAAATAAGTTTTTCGGTTTTTTTATTTATTGCTTAAGAGGTGAGGTGAGTGTGTGGAAGGAAAGTTTAGAATCTTAGTGTTTTAGAGTGTATAAAAGAGAAAACAGAAGACAAAGGATCGGAGTGAAACAGATCGCTAATAGCAGAACTAAACGGAGTGGATTAGTGAAGTTGCACTGTCATTATATGTATTATACTTAAAATGTTTTCTCTGTGTACTTTGGGTACGAGTAAGGGAGGTTATAAACACCTCTTATGATGCACTTGCTACCTGTGCTGTAAGTCCCTCCCACAGGTGCCAGGCTCACTGAAGAAGAGGACAACCCTACACAATCCACTCCCTAGAACTGGTAGAATAAGATAATAAATTGATTGAATAAACACTTGAGAGCTTTTGGGGCCTATTATTAGGGTATGTGTATTTAGAGGTGAATAACAATATTTGTTCATTAGAAATGGACGTTTATCTAGGAACATAAATAAGCAGTAACTATGAGTCAGTGAGTTAATTATAATAAAAGAATAAATTAAGTGCACTGGGAATTTAGAGGAGAGATTGAGGAAGGCCTTACTGAGGAGTCAGTGTTTGGGCTGCGCTGCAGGGAACAGGATTTGACCAAATTGAGGAAAGGACAGCTCAGGTATTGGGAACAGGTACAAAGCACAGGGCTTGAGCTTGTGTCGTGGAGGGTCAGTCTCTGGTGCCACCGAGGGGAGTGTGAAAGGGCACAGAATTCATGTATTCCTTTTCAACAAATGTTTATATAATGCCCTCAAAGGTGACATCACTGTTCTAGGAGATAGGAACAGAAAAAAGTTCTTCTTGTCCTTTTATATTTCATATCATAGTGGCAGAGAGACAAATAAACGAGTGAATGTGTGGAATGTCAGGTGGTGTTAAGAGTTCTGGAGAATAACAGAACAGAATAAAGAGGTGAGACAATGTGGCAGATGACCAGGAATTGATCTATTAAGATATCATTTAGCAGCACCTTAATGGAAGGAAGGAACCAAGCCATTGGATATCTGGGGAAGACAGGGTAGGTAGTGTTCTAAAGCAGAGGGAATAGGGAGTGCAAAGTCCCTGAGGCTCGACTCTCCTTGGCATGTTTGAGGAATAGCAAGGATGCCAGTGTCATTGGAATGGGGAGAGTGAGTGAGATCAGAGAAATACAAAATGGGATCAGAGATGATGGCAAGGGCCAGGAGGGAGGTGGCTCATGTAGGTCCTTGTAATTCATAGTTCAAATCATTGTGGACTTCCAGTTTAGTTGGAAAGGCAGATTGATATCTGTTTATTAAGAGTCTAAATGCTATGCTTTGCATTTGGGTTTTATTCTTTTAACAAGGGAAAAACACATCCAGGTGTCTATCTTAGAAAGATGACATCTTCCATATGGAGGATCATGAATCAGAAGAGATTAAAGTGGGGAAGTAGTAATCCAGACCGGAGATGCTGAGTATCTTTCTACCAGACAGCACCTACTCACAGGAACATATTTTGCAGAAATCAGTCTCTCGCTATTGTTTGTAATTTCTCACATAATTTAAAAAATAATGGGCTGCCCTGGCCGGTTTGCTCAGTGCTAGAGCATCGGACTGGCGTGCGGGAGTCCCGGGTTCAATTCCCAGCCAGGGCACACAGGAGAAGTGCCCATCTGCTTTTCCACCCCTCCCCCTCTCCTTCCTCTCTGTCTCTCTCTTTCCATCCTGCAGCTAAGGCTCCATTGGAGCAAAGTTGGCCTGGGCGCTGAGAATGGCTCCATGGCCTCTGCCTCAGGCGCTAGAATGGCCCTGGTTGCAACAGAGCAATGCCGCAGATGGGCAGAGCATCACCCCTTGGTGGGCATGCTGGGTGGATTCTGGTCGGGTGCATGCAGGAGTCTATCTTACTGCCTCCCTGTTTCCAACTTCAGAAAAATACAAAAAAAAAAAAAAAAATGATGGGCTAATAAATCCTATGGCATAGTGGTTAAAAGCCTTAGAAGTGATTCTTGTGTTGTTCAGTTTGCCTGCTGCGTAGCCTGCGCTTATATCTCCAAGTCTTGCTTTTTCATTGTAAACTACCACCAGGGCTGTTTATGGGAGGGTGTACCTCACAGGGATCATGAAGCCATGGCAGGTGATGGGCAGAAAATGAGGGAAGTTATGGACGTGTCTTGGGAACTCAGCAATACTACAGAAACTGTCTTTTTATTTATTTTTTTTACTGAGAAAGACAGGAACAGACAGGAAGGGAGAGAGAATTTCAATTTCATTCTTCTTACAGCTTGTTGTTGTTTTAATTCCCTTTTTCTAGATACCATCAGTTACTGATGAGACAAATGAGTTTTTATCAGTAGAGTTTTATTTATTTTATTTATTTTTGCTTTTGGAAAGTAGAGTTTTATTTTAATATAAGTATCTGAGCAGGCCTTTTGTAAGTTCCACTATTGCATCTAATTGAAGACTATGCAAAATTTCCCAGAGACAATGAATTTTGATTTCCTATTAGATGATTCTTTATAGTATGTTCCTAAGAAAACACTGTTCTCTTCAGACTTATTTATTTTTACATTGCAGTTGTGGTTTGGTAACTCGTAAATGTTACTCTGAAAATTATATAACTTTTTCTAGGGTATGTGCTTCAATTATTTAATTCTACATTCTCTGTTTTATAGACAGACTTATTGGTGTCCACTGCACCCATGGTTTAAACAGGACTGGCTACCTCATGTGCAGGTGAGTTGTAACCACTACAGGCAGATCACATCTAAGTTTTGTTTAATTACTGATATCAATTAGTTGCAAAAAGTGCAATCATTATATAAATGTATGGAGTAGAAAGCAATATTGCCCACCACCCACAAATTATCACCAGTAGTAATTTAGAGCATATTTTTTCAGACTTTAAAAATGCATATATATTAGTGCATATTTAAAAGGCTGCATTATTCCTTTGTTTACTGATGAAGATAAAATCAGAAGATTTTGATATTATAAAACATTAAATTAGGCCCTGTCCGGTTGGCTCAGTGGTAGAGCGTCGGCCTGGCGTGCAAGGGGTCCCGGGTTCGATTCCCAGCCAGGGCACACAGGAGAAGTGCCCATCTTCTTCTCCACCCCTCCCCCTCTCCTTCCTTTCTGTCTCTCTCTTCCCCTCCCGCAGCGAGGCTCCATTGGAGCAAAGATGGCCTGGGCGCTGGGGATGGCTCCTTGGCCTCTGCTCCAGGCGCTAGAGTGGCTCTGGTCGCAACAGAGCAACGCCCCGGAGGGGCAGAGCATCGCCTCCTGGTGGGCAGAGCGTCACCCCCTGGTGGGCGTGCCGGGTGGATCCCGGGCGGGCACATGCGGGAGTCTGTCTCTCCCAGTTTCTAGCTTCAGAAAAATCAAAAAAAAAAACAAAAAACCCATTAAATTAATGAACATTATTCTATGAACATTTTCAACTACATATGCTATTGTCTCAGCTAATTTTTCACTGAGACAGAATTATTATTTATTTATTTTTTTGGTGAGAGAGAGACACAGTCAAGGACAGACAGACAGGAAGGGAAAGAGATGAGAAGCATCAACTTATAGTTGTGGCACCTTAGTTGTTATTGATGGCTTTCTCATATCTGCCTTGACCAGGGGGCTACAGTCGAGTTAGTGACCCCTTGCTCAAGCCAGTGACCATGGGTTCATGTCTGTGATTTTGTACTCAAGCCGGCCTTGATCAAGCTGGTGATCCTGCACTCAAGCTGGATGAGCTCGCGCTTAAGCCAGCGACCTTGGAGTTTTGAACTTGGGTCCTCAGCATCCCAGGCCATTCTTCCAGCACTGTGCCACTACCTGGTCAGGCAAGAGGGAAATTCTTAATGAAAAACCTGATGTTCATATTATTTTTTGTGGTTGTTGCTACAGTATACTGATTTGTGTTTGTTTATTCAGAAAATATTTATTGAGAATTTGTTGTTGTAAGCACAGTGCAGGGTGCTAGCCAAAACACTTGTTAGTTTGTGAGCAAATACACTTGACCGGCCCTTTAGGAATCTAACAGTCTAGAGAGAATAGCTATTCACGAATCACAGAAATGCATATAGAATTAAACTTTGACAAGTGCCAAGGTGGAGGGGAACATGGTATGAAGATGCATATTAATGGGGAAGATTTGACCTCTCTGTGAAGATTAGAGAAGCTTTTTGTGGGGAGGTTTGATTTGCTATCTGAAGGAATAGTAGATATTAAGAAGACAGGGGCATTGGGGAAAGAATTATGGGTATAAGGAAAAGTAAGACCCTATAACGGGGTCTGGCTAGGAAGGCTAGGCCATGGTGGAAGTATGGCATTGAAATAGAACTGGAAATATGGGTAGGATCTAGATCATGCAGGCTTATACTTAAGGTTTTTTACTTTATCTTAAGAGTAATAGAGGCCCTGGCCGGTTGGCTCAGCGGTAGAGCGTCAGCCTGGCGTGCAGGGGACACGGGTTCGATTCCTGGCCAGGGCATATAGGAGAAGCGCCGATTTCCTTCTCTACCCCCCCCTCCTTCCTCTCTGTCTCTCTCTTGCCCTCCTGCAGCCAAGGCTCCATTGGAGCAAAGATGGCCCGGGCGCTGGGGATGGCTCCTTGGCCTCTGCCCCAGGTGCTAGAGTGGCTCTGGTCACTGCAGAGCCAAGCCCCGGAGGGGCAGAGCATCGCCCCCTGGTGGGCAGAGCTTCCCCCCTGGTGGGCGTGCCGGGTGGATCCCGGTCCGGCGCATGCGGTAGTCTGTCTGACTGTCTCTCCCCGTTTCCAGCTTCAGAAAAATACAGGAAAAAAAAAAAATAAGAAAAAAAAAAGAGTAATAGAAAATCATTGATCTTTTTTCATTGAGGGTTAATGTAGAACATGATCATTTGCATTCTCAACCTATCTATTTTGTACTATGTGGAGAATACACCTCAGAGGCACAGGGAGAAAGCACGTAGACAAGTTAGGAGGCTTTTGTGGACATTGAACCTAATGGTGGTTTGGTCCTGGTGTGGTGTTCATTTTGGGAGAAAGATCTGGACATTCTAGAGCTTTTTAAGTGATGTTATTGTTAAGATTTGTGGTGGGTTGAAAATGAATGTAAGGAAAAATGAAGTAATGGTGACTCGTAATCTTCTGACCCATCACTTGGTTAAATAATATTTTTTAGGGATGCTATTAATATTTTCCTTAATTTCTCTTTTGCTATATGTTCATTTCCTGGTAAATATGCTCATATTTTGATTTTAAAAATTACTTGGATTTTATCAAGTACATTTTTAACATCTGCGAATTCTGTTTGGTATTTTCTTCTCTTTTATTTATTAAATTGTTACATTAATGTAAGAAATTTTATTAATAGATTTTAAAGTTTCTTTCATCCTTGGAACAAAGCCTTTTTGTGAGCATGGTATATCATTCTTAATTATCTTTAATTATCGGATTAGATGTGCTAATATTTTCTTAAGATTTTTATACTATATTGGTAAGTGAAATTAGACATTTTCTGAAAAAGTTGCTTTTTTAAGTATATAAATGACTCAAGTTATGTTGTTTTGTTAGATATTTGATTGATGTAGAAGGCATGAGGCCAGATGTTGCAATTGAATGTAAGTATGAGGGTTATAGATGTTCTTTCCTTTTTGTAGAAGTTGAGGTAGAAATGTAGATGAAATTCTCAATTTCTGGAAGAAAAGAAAAGTTTGTAATTTATTTCTTCTGATATGAAATTATCTTTAGGCAAAACACTATGTTGGGATGTATCTGAAATAATTGATCTAGAACAGACTTAATAGATAGACAGTGGATTTCAGCTCTGATCTGCTTTCTCTGGGAGAGAAGTGCTTTTTGTAGTTATGTCTAACAGTTCTTCCACTCCTCAGTATTCAGTAGATGCCGGGGTCATTGCATAGAAAGACAGAACTACATTGAAGATCTTCGAAATGGTCCCTTCAGAAAGTAAGTTGCATTTTTTTGTGTGAGGTTTGTGGTTAGGGAGATCCGTTTTTATGTCATTTAAGTTGCACATGCCTATTCTTCTTGTAGCTTGTTTACTTGCTCAGGGAAACCTAAACAGATAGGAATGAGGAGAGGATGGGATTGTTATTTTTATGGGTCAAAATATATATATACTAGATTGGCTACTGACTTTGGAAACCAGTTAATATTCTGTGTAAAACCATTCTCTTTGAGGGATTGAGATTCCAGATCCAGGGCTTCCAGATCAAGTGGTTTTGAAAACTCAAAGTATTTGATGGAACCAGTCCGCACTGCTAATAGGCTGTACACCGAGGACCTAGGAATAGCATGTGTCAGAGCCAAGGTTACCCAACACCGTCTTGGCATTTCCACACCCAGAGCCAAGGTCTGCAGCAGTCAGTAAGGTATCTCTGCTATCCCTGTTTCTAGAAGTGAAATAGAAGTCAATAGCATTAAAAATTAGTGCAAACACATTGTGATAATGGTTAGGAACTGACATTTTGCATTTCTGGCTAGAAAATCAAATGTGGGATGGGAAATATATGACTTTTCAGAAGCAGTTGGGAAGGAGACTTAGAAATTTTTATTGCTTCTAAACTCAGGTTAAGCCAACAATTTGATGTCACTACCAGAGAGATTCTTGCTTTCTTTGGCTATGGTAATAGTGGTATAGTTTTCAGCATAAAGAAGTTTGATTTAAAGAGTAAATATAACTTACAGGGAAAGTAGTAAAAATTCCAGTTCAGAAACTTGGAAGGGATTCGAACAGTTAAATCAGAAAAATATTTCCCCTTGGGATATAGAAAAAAGTCTCAGTACAGTTAAAATAGCAAGGTTCAGTTCTTTGCCTGTTAATTTAGCAAGGTTTTGATAGAGCAGTCAGCATAGAGGTTGCCAGGCTGGACCTGGATTTGCACAGCATTCCTGCCGTCACTCCCTGTTTGATCTGGGGTAAGATTTCTAAATTTCTCTTTTCTCATCAGTCAGATGGAAATTTTAATAATACCTACCTTGTAGAGATTGTTTTTGACTATCATGTGAAGTAAAATAATACGTTATCTCACCGGTCAAATAGATGTCATCATTTTGAGAAGATGTAAACCGTTTTTTTTTTTTTTGTAAATGCTGCTTATGTTGACAATGGCACTGAAAATTGGTATGGTCTTTTTGAAACAGTATTTTAAAGCCATAAAAAATGCTCCTACTTTGTAATTCCACATTGAGACTAAAGATATAATTTAAAATGTAGTAAAGTTATATTTATGTAATCATTCAGCACATTTCTCAAACCTCCCTACTACATAGCAGACACTTGACTAGGTGCTCTGGATACAGTCGTATATGTTCTGAGATGTTATAGTGAGAAAGCATGTAGTAACTTACATTTCTTTCTTATCTTTTTTCTTTTTTAGGGTGAGAGTCAGAGACAGACTGATAGGGACAGACAGGAAGGGAGTGAGATGAAAAGCATCAATCCCCCCCCCCCCCCAACCTAGATTGTCCAATATTTTGGCATACAGATCTTCATAGTATTTTCTTACAATACTTTGTATATCTTGGGTGTCCGTTGTTACCTCTCCACTTCCATTTCTTGATTACCTTTTCAAAGAACCAGCTCTTGGGTCATTGATCCTCTGTATTTTTTTAGATTCTGTGTCATTTATTTCCGGTCTGATCTTCATTTCCTTCCTTCCACTTCCTTTGGGTTTTATTTGTTGTTCTTGTTTTGGTTCTTTTATTTTATTTTATTTCATTTTATTTTATTTTTGTTAAAAGAACATTCGAGGCAGACCTAAGAGAAGTCTAGAGTTCAAATGAGGTGGCCTGAAATCTTTTTTTTTTTTTTTCTGAAGCTGAAAACGGGGAGAGACAGTCAGACAGAGTCCCACATGCGCCCGAATGGGATCCACCAGGCACGCCCACCAGGGGCGATGCTCTGCCCACCAGGGGGCGATGCTCTGCCCCTCTAGGGCGTTGCTCCAGAGCCACTCTAGCGCCTGGGGCAGAGGCCAAGGAGCCATCCCCAGCGCCCGGGCCATCCTTGCTCCAATGGAGCCACGGCTGCGGGAGGGGAAGAGAGAGACAGAGAGGAAGGAGGGGTGGGGGTGGAGAAGCAAATAGGCGCTTCTCCTATGTGCCCTGGCCGGGAATCGAACCCGGGTCCCCCGCACGCCAGGCCGACACTCTACCGCTAAGCCAGCCGGCCAGGGCCTGTTTTGGTTCTTTTAGATGCAGGGCTGTTTATTTGAGCTTTTTCTTGCTTCTTAAGATATGCGTATAATGCTATGAACTTCCCTCTCAGGACTGATTTTGCTGTTTCCCATAGATTTTGCATTGTTGTTGTATGTTCATTTTCATTTGTTTCAAGGAAATTTTTTATTTCTTCCTTGATCTTGTTGTTAACGCATTTGTTATTTAATAACATGCTATTTAGCCCCAAATGTTTGAATATTTTTCAGTTTTTTATTGTAGTTGATTTCTAGTTTTATGCCATTGTGATCAGAGAGGATGCTTGATACAATTTCAATCTTCTTAAATTTAAATTTTTATTTATTTATTTTTTACAGAGACAGAGAGTGAGTCAGGGAGAGGGACAGACATGGACAGACAGACAGGAACAGAGAGAGATGAGAAGCATCAATCATTAGTTTTTCATTGTGCGTTGCAACACCTTAGTTGCTCATTGATTTCCTTCTCAAATGTGCCTTGACTGTGGGCCTTCAGCAGACCGAGTAACCCCTCACTGGAGCCAGCAATCTTGGGTTCAAGCTGGTGGGCTTTTGCTCGAACCAGATGAGCCCACGCTCAAGCTGGCGACCTCGGGATCTCAAACCTGGGTCCTCTGCATCCCAGTCTGATGCTCCATCCACTGTGCCACCGCCTGGTCAGGCAATCTTCTTAAATTTATTGAGACTCGTTTTGTGTCCTAACATGTGGTCTATCCTAGAGAATGTACCATGAGCACTTGAAAAGTAGCTTACATTTCTAACAGTGAAGAATAGCTATGCAAATTATGTCCATACTATGACATTTTATAAAGCTATGAAAGGTGATAACTCACGGTAAGTCAAAATAATTGGTTATGATTTAACAGTAAAAAGAAAAATGGAAAAGACGCTAGGGGGAAAAGATAAAAAAGGATATAGTAACCAGGGAAATTAGATTAGGTAAGATTGAGAGGTATAGGAGTAGTGGTGGGTATATTTTCTTTTCTCAGATTTCAGGGTTTTTTTTTTTTTTTGATTGTATTACATTTACCAGTCTTGCTTCTGAACATATTTAAATTTAAATTTTCCAAATTTGTTGCACATACCAACCTACTACGAATGGACCGAGTGACAGTTACCACCCTGGAAATCTGTCTGCAGACTGCAGAACTGAAGACAGCTCATATGACTTTTTATAAGATCAGGTCATATGAGGATTATAATCTGTTTGTTTCTCCCTAATGTTTAATGATCATGAAAAAATATATTGATACTTTTCTGATAAATTTGCAGTATTTGCAATAGTAAAGAAAATGATTTGTTGTTCCAGTCTTAATTTTTTTTAAAAGATGTTATTTTGGAACTGATAAGGTAATGAGAACATTCCTTGTACATCATTTTTAAAAATTCTATCTTTCCTTCGAATTTCTTTTGACTGGGCTTGTCACATGATTATGTGTGTACAAAAATTTTTAGTCATGTTCTATTTTGCCATGCCGTATACTAATCCAATCTTAAAGGGTCTTTTTGGTTTTTTACCTCTGACTTCAAGATTTCTATTAAAATCTACCTAAGAGACAATCTCTTTGGAACCTAATCATTATTTTCAATAGTTGCAGTATTTTTGTGATTATACATTTATTTCTTTGGCATTCTATTCTGGGATTTGATCAACTTTCTCTCACTGAATTGTCTGCCATCAAACACAGGAGTGGATAAACTTTTAGGAATCGATTGGTAATTGGGAAAGAGACTAGTAAACCAGAATCCTGGTCGTTTACCTAACAGGGTAAATGTTATCAACTGTGTAAAACTATTCAGAAAACTTGAAAACTTTTATAAAGGTTGAGCCTTACCTGTGGTGGCGCAGAGGACAAAGCATCAACCTGGAATGCTGAGGTCATTAGTATGAAACACCAGACTTGCCTGGTCAGAGCACATGTGGGAGTTGATGCTGCCTACTGCTACTCCTCCCCCCTTCTCTCTCTCTTTCTCTCCTCTCACTGTCCTCTCTGTC
Source organism: Saccopteryx leptura (assembly GCF_036850995.1). NCBI lineage: Eukaryota > Metazoa > Chordata > Mammalia > Chiroptera > Emballonuridae > Saccopteryx > Saccopteryx leptura. The sequence goes on from NC_089505.1 coordinate 248,943,928, forward strand.
TATAAATGAATGAATATAATAAAAAATGGTTGCTTAAGGAACAGAATAGAAGATGACATCTAAAGTCTGGGTTTTCTGGGAAGACTTGCATGGCTCGTTGTGTTTTTGATTCTCTGCTGAAAAGAACTTGCTGGGATCATTCTCCACATCCCTCTCACAGTGGAGTAGTCCCTTCACCTTGACTCTTTCTGAGTTATCTCTTCTGCTCCTCTACTTCTAGAACACACATGGATCTCTTGGGAGTCGTTAATTATTTTTAGTTGCAGAGGAAGCCAGAAATCTTAGCTACAGCAAATGTCACCACCATGACATCAAAAGTGTCTGTAGATATTTGATGAATACTTGAGCAACTTGGCTTCATTTTCTAAAGCCTCTTATTTTGAAAATTTGTATCAGAATGTCTTACACTACATGTAACAGTTGTTTTATCCATTCTCTTTTTTATATGAATATGTTGAACTTGACCTTAAGGAAATGCTATAACTCAGCTACTCCCTGGGCTGTGTCTAATTAGCTCAGTCAAGTTGCTACTCTTCATCTAGGTCAGGAGTCAGGAACCTATGGCTCACGAGCCAGATGTGGCTCTTTTGATGACTGCATGTGGCTCGCAGACAAATCTTTAATAAAAAAATAATAACGTTAAAAATATAAAACATTCTCATATATTACAATCCATTCATTTCCTACCGCTCATGTTCATGGTTGTGGGTGGCTGGAGCCAATCACAGCTGTCCTTATGGACAACACCAAATTTTTATTGGATAATGCATAACATACACAGATCATTGTATGGCTGTCATGGAATTACATTTTAAAATATGTGGCGTTTATGGCTCTCTCAGCCAAAAAGGTTCCCAACCCCTGATCTAGGTGATGGCTCATAAAGTTTTTCTCTGCCTGCCACATTTAACAGAGATGCAAGTGTTGTTGCTAAAAGGCTGGCTCACTTGAAAAGAAATGGGAGCAAGAGAACTGGTGAGGCAAAAAAGAACAAGCAGGGACAGGTATTGGAATCCAGCTAGTCTATTAGTTGTAAGGAGTTCTTCAGTAAGCAGTTTCTAAGGAGGACATTGGCAGTAGAAGTGCTATCATATCAACACTGCAACCCTCAGAAAATCTTTCTTTACCCTATTGTCCCCTCTGTCCTGTTCCTCTTCTATTTCATTTACCAGCATGGCCTGTTAAACACTAGGCTCCATTTTCTATCTTGATCTCCTTTATCCTTCAACACACTATACTTCTGTCTTCTACGCACAAAATACCGTTGAATGTTTTCTAGTAAGGGGATCAGCAACTCCCATTTTTTTTTTTTCTTTCATTTTTCTGAAGCTGGAAACAGGGAGAGACAGTCAGACAGACTCCCGCATGCGCCCGACCGGGATCCACCCGGCACGCCCACCAGGGGCGAGGCTCTGCCCACCAGGGGGCGATGCTCTGCCCATCCTGGGCGTTGCCATGTTGCGACCAGAGCCACTCTAGCGCCTGAGGCAGAGGCCACAGAGCCATCCCCAGCGCCCGGGCCATCTTTGCTCCAATGGAGCCTTGGCTGCGGAAGGGGAAGAGAGAGACAGAGAGGAAAGCGCGGCGGAGGGGTGGAGAAGCAAATGGGCGCTTCTCCTGTGTGCCCTGGCCGGGAATCGAACCCGGGTCCTCCGCACGCTAGGCCGACGCTCAACCGCTGAGCCAACCGGCCAGGGCCAGCAACTCCCATTTTTAAAAGGTCTTTAGTGTTCTATTTCAGCTTTTTGAATGTATATTTATTAAAAGTAACTTAGTAATTTAACATTCAAATAGTTCTACCAAGATTACCATGAAAAAGAATACTCTCTCACTTGACCAGGTGGCAGTGTAGTGGACAGAGCATCGAACTGGGAAGCTGAAGACCCAGCTTCAAAACCCCAAGGTTACTGGCTTGAGCCCGGGCTCATCAGCTTGAGCTGAAGGGTCACTGGCTTGAGTGTAGAATCATAAATATAACCATGTGGTCACAGGCTTGAGCCCCAAGTTCGCTGGCTTGAGCTAGGGGTCACTGGCTCAGCTGGAGTCCCCCCAGTCAAGGCACTTATGAGAAAGCAATTGGTGAACCACTGAAGTGCTGCAACAACAAGCTAATGTTTCTCATCTCTGTCCCTTCTGGTATGTCTGTCCCTCTCTGTCCTCTCTCTGTCTCTCTTTGTCTCTGTCTTTGTCTCTCTCTTGCTTAAAAAAAAAGAAATGTCTCCTGCCACCATCCCTGCCATACCTGATTATCACTCCCCAAAGGCAGTCACTAAGTATTTTTGCATTATCTTCTAGTATTTGCTTCCTTACTTAAATACTATGCTTGTATTTCCACTTCCTGATTTTTCAATATGATATTATCTATTGACTTCTTACTGTGGAAAATTAGGATTTAGCCTTTTCTCATCATCTACGCACAATACATGCTTCTGTTACCTCAGTTTTGCAGTAGTTAATTTCCACCTTTTGGTTAAATCCTGCTAATGGAAAGTTATTTACTAGGTAAATACCACTCACCTCTGAGCCATAGTATACCATGATTATTTCCTTTTTTATACCACTCACCCCCCATTCTTGCCTCATTTGTTTGCTTATCATTAATTCATCCTCCAAATCTCTTTACACCACTGTAACATTTCACTCTTTCTCTCTCTTTTGTTTTTAGGGAGGAGAGAGAACAGGAAGTGAGGGTGAGAAGCACCAATTCATAGTTGTTTTCACTTTAGCAGTGAATTTTTTGCCTCTCCTATGTGCCTTGGCTGGGGTCGAGCCAGTGACCCTCTGCTCGAGCCAGAAACCTTGTGCTTTTCATGCAAGTGCCCTTTGGGATCGAGGTGGCAGACTTGATCGTTTGGACAATTCCCCTGCTGAAGCCAGTACCTCACACTGATGGAGCCTGCAACCTCGGGGTTTTAAACCTGTGACCTCAGATTTCAGGGTCAATGATTTATCCACTGTGTCACCACGGGTCAGACTGTAACATTTTTCTTAATGTGGATAAGATAAACACATTAGATTCTTTTTCATTTGAGAGCTTTTCTGCCCTGGCCTGTTGGCTCAGCAGTAGAGAGTTGGCCCAGTGTGTGGAAGTCTCAGGTTTGATTTCCTGTCAGGGCACACAGAAGCAACCATCTGCTTCTCCACCCATCCCCTTTCTCCCTCTCTCTTTCTTTCCCACAGCTTTGGTTTAAATGGTTTGAGCAAATTGCCCCCAGGTACTAAGAATGTCTTTATCGGCTCACCTCAGGTGATAAAAATAGCTCGGTTGCCAAGCAGCAGAGCAGTTGCCTCAGATGGGCAGAGCACCTGCTGGGTGGATCCCAGTCAGGGCACATGCGGGAGTCTGCCTCTCTGCCTCCCTTTCTTTCATTAAATAAATAAATAAATAAATAAATAAATAAATAAATAAATAAATAAATAGATCTTTCCTTGAACCCTCCTGACCTGTTCCAGCTTGGGCTCTATATTAGTTTGTAGTGCTGCCATAACAAAATACCACAGACTGGGAGGTTTAAAGAATAATCTTCTTTTCTCACAGTTGTGGAGGCTAGAAGTCTGAGATCAAGGTGTTGGCAGGGTGGGTTTCCTCTGACACCTCTCTTCTTGTTTATAGATGGCCTTCTTCTCCTTTTGTCCCCACGTGGTCTTCCCTTTGTATCTGTGTCCAGATTTCCCCTTCTTATAAGGACTCTAGTCATATTAGATTAGTGCCCACCCTATAACCTCATTTAAACTTCCTCTTTAAAGACCCTATCTCCACATACAGTTACATTCTGAGGTCCTGGGGGTTAGTGTGATTACGGCATGAATTTTAGGTAAGGCACCACTTAGCTCATGATGTGCACCTCTCTATACCTGGGGTATAGCTCTAGCCCTGGGATTTCTTCTCACCTTCACCATGGTCATTTATTATGCCCTCTTCTGTGTCCTGGACCCCATGGCTGTTGCTTTCCTGGCTTATTTCTTGTTTGCTGGAGTATATCCTCCTGTAGCTTTCCAAGCAGAATTAATGGGCTGTAAGCTTTTTGAGACTTCTGCGTGTCTGAAATGGGTTTATTATTCTTTCACTGCATTGATAATTTGATAGGCTATAAAAGTATAAGTAGACACTTTTATTATTCTTTGCTACAATCGTTGCTGTTGAAACCCTGTGCTCTTCTGATCTCAGAGCTTTTATCTGTGACATGCATTTTTTCTGTCTGAACGCTTTAGGATCTTTATCTCAGATGTCATGATATGCCTTAGTGTTGATATTTTGTTATTTGTAATACTAGATTCTTAGCCCTTTCAGTCTGCCACCTTATGTGCATCTGAGAAATTTTTTTGCTTCATCCTATTTTATTTTTCAGGAACTTCTATTAGTTGAATATTGAATTTTCTGAACTGTATCTCTATGTTAATATTACATGTTTTCCATATTTTCCAATTTTAACCTTTCTGCCTTTTTAAAAAACCAAGAGAGCCCTGGCTGGTTGGCTCAGTGGTAGAGCGTTGGCCTGGAGTGCGGGGGACCCGGGTTTGATTCCCGGCCAGGGCACATAGGAGAAGCGCCCATTTGCTTCTCCACCCCCCCTTCCTCTCTGTCTCTCTCTTCCCCTCCCGCAGCCAAGGCTCCATTGGAGCAAGGATCGCCCCCTGGTTGGCAGAGCGTCGCCCCTGGTGGGCGTGCCGGATGGATCCTGGTCAGGACTGTCTCTCCCCGTTTCCAGCTTCAAAAAAATACAAAAAAAAAACCAAAAAAAAAACACGAGAATTTCTTCAGCTTTATTTTCTACCTTTCTATTGACTGTTTAGATTTTTTGCTCTCTCTCTCTCTCTCTCTCTCTCTCTCTCTCTATATATATATATATATATATATATATAAAATTTTCACATGTTATATTTTCAGGTACTTTATTATTTTAAATATTAAATAATTTTATTAATTTGGCAAGAAAAATTTTTATCAAGTAATTATTACTACTAACTGTGACAAGTACTCATCAATACCCCTATTTCCTATCCTAGTCCTCATCCCTGTTTTTACATATCTAAAAAGTTCTTTGAAGTTCAACTGACTAATTTTTTTTATTGAGGAAAGATATACAAGGCCAATGATGTACATACTATAGGAAGACATACTTGTAAATTGATTCTCTTTCTTTATTGAATGTACTGTCTGTCCTCTCTCTAAAGTTATCAATTATTTTTAGGTTTCTTCCATTCCCTGCATCAGCTCTTTCCCCTTTTATGTCTTGTTTGTTGATGCCTGTCTCTCATGCGGGAGATGTCATTGAAATATCTGGTAACCTCTGCTCATCATTCTGTACTTAGGACTGAGCCACTCAAAGCTGATGGGAGCCCTGTTTGTGTCATGGTAGATTTGTAATAAAGTGGGAGGCTTGCTTGTTGTTTACTGTCCCCTTGCTGTACACATTTAGGTTTCATTTTTCTTTAGTCTGTTACCATCTTTGATAAATTCTTTTTTTTTACAGAGAGAGAGCAGAGAGAGGGATAGAGAGGAATGGAGAGAGATGAGAAGCATCAATCATCAGTTTTTCATTGATTGATTTCTCATATGTGCCTTGACCGTGGGCCTTCAGCAGACTGAGTAACCCCTTGTTCGATTCAGTGACCTTGGGTCCAAGCTGATGAGCTTTGCTCAAACTAGATGAGCCCGCGCTCAAGCTGGTGACCTCAGGGTCTTGAACCTGGGTCCTCTGCATCCCAGTCTGATGCTCTATCCACTGCACCACCGCCTGGTCAGGCGTGAGTTTTTAATCTGTAAAAATTCCTTATAAATCCTGGCTGAATAGTTCAGTTGGTTGGAGCGTCATCCTAAAGCGCATATGTTGCCAATTCAATCCTTGCTCAGGTCATATAAAGGAACAGCTGAGGAACAGCTTCTCTCTAAAAGGAAAGAAGAAATTCCATTACCATCATTTTTTTTCCTTCGGTGACAGAGACAGAGTCAGAGAGAGGGACTGAGAGGGACAGAGAGACAGGAAGGGAGAGAGGTGAGAAACATCAATTCTTTGTGTGACTCCTTAGTTGTTCACTGATTGCTTTCTTATATGTGCCTTGACCGGGGGGCTACAGCAGACTGAGTGACCCTTTGCTCAAGCCAGCGACCTTGGGCTCAAGCTGGTGAGCCTTGCTCAAACCACATGAGCCCGGGCTCAAGCTGGCGACCTCGGGTTCTCGAACCTGGGTCTTCCACATCCCAGACCGATGCTGTATATACTGCACCACCGCCTGGTCAGGCGTTAAGCTTGATTTTTATGCGTCATTTCCTGGGTGTGTAACCATTGAATACCCTGAGTCATAATTTGGTCCTACAGTCTCAACCACACACACTCCTATTGTTGAGGCAGACCCCATCTAGGATCTTGTTGAACCGCTTTTCTCATATACTTCCAATAACTGCCCTGTAATTAAATCCTAGAAACAAGCTTGTTCATGTTATTCTCCTCTTGGAAATCTTGAATGGGTCTGGGCTTTCAGAATCCACTTACAACTCCTTGTCCAGGCCATCTGTGATCTGATTTCCAACAGCTTTTTCTTTTTTAATTATTGTTTACTCAAAATGTGTTTTAATTTTAAAATATCCAGCATTCACTCTCAACTCAAAATTCAGATGCATTTTAATCTCCCTGCCTACAGTGCACACAGTGCTCACAGTGGGTCAGGGAGAGGGCCACTGTGGGAGGGACATAGACACAGAAAGATGGGAGGAAGTGTAGGCTGACAGGAGACTCAGACCCAGGCCCATTGTAGTGAGCCCCTCGAGGTGGCTGGGGGTACAGGCATTGCCTAGGATTGTCTTGGTCCCTGCTTGGACCACTGGCGTGCCCTAGGCTTCATGTTCATTCCTGACGCACCATTCCGTGAGATTCCAGGTGGGGCTCTGTGTCAAGGTGAGGCCACAAGGGCCCTCGGCCCAGAATAGGGAAACACAGTCTGCCTTGGGATTGGAAGGGCATCAGGCAGGTTAATGGGTTGAGCAGATTCCTTCAGTGCAGGACTCCAAAACCCCAACTGTCCAGATAGGGTGGTCACAGTCCGTTTGTCTGTCTTCTGGAGGCTTTTGAGCCAAAAGGTGACTACCATATCAGCTGGTAAATAATGTACCTGCCTGCATTTTCACTGAGCTGAATGATCTTCACCACCTATGTCAGGGTGAGAGTAGGGCTGGGCAGAGCCCCCAGGGACCCAGAGGAAATCTGGGGGCAGCCGTGACTCTCCGGCTGATTTTTCCTGGGTTGTGTAACTGTTGAGTACCCTGAGTCATTATTTGGTCCTACAATGTCGACCACACACACTCCTACTGTGGAGGCGAAACCCATCCAGGATTCTGTCGAACCACCTTTGTCATATACTTCTAGGAATGCCCCAGAATTAGGTCCTAGTAACGAGCTTTCATGTTATTTCCCTTTTGGAAATCTTGAATGGCTAAGGGCCTTAAGAATCCACCTCTAACAAATCATCGAGGCTTCAGTGAATGCTTTCAAGCTGATTTCTTAAAAGCCTCTGCTATATTCCACTACATTCTTCATTCTGCCAGCTATTTCCTGAGTCCATTGTGTTGTGCGCATTTATGCTGCTGTGTCCTCAACGTTCAGGTTGCTTGCTTGGCTGAAATGGCTCCCTGTGCTGTCTCTGAGCAAATCATGCTCGCTTTTGAAGCCCCACCTTTCCAGGAAAGATTACTCCCCAGCAATGCTTCCCCACAGGTTTCTTTCTTTTTCTAAAAAATACCTGTGTCACTGCTTAGCATTTATCTCATTTATCTCCTGTTACATGAAAGAGGTTCTTAGTGTGGTCTCAGATTCCTTCAACACTCTCCTCCTCCCTGAAGGTGTCTTCTACCACCTGATGACACTCTTTTTTTTTTGCCTTAGCAGCAAAGCATATAGCACTCCCTGAATTGACTAGAGCCTAGGTTAAACTGGACCTGCATTGCCTTGAAATCCCACATCAAACCCTCTCTTCTCAGTCACACCTTCACTTTAGAGGTAAATGTCACACTACAGGCCACAGAATCTGGCTCTCTGAGCTGCTGCCCAAGAGGGAGATGATCAGTAGTGTGGAGGAGTCAGTTCCCAGAGTGGAGGAGTAGGAGTGTGTGTAGTCGACTTTGTTAATGGATCCCAATAATAGGAGGAGCTTGGCAGGCTAGTTTTCACCCTTCCCCCCTTCTGTGGACCACTCAGGATGGTTTTCCTTTCCAGGGTGAGTCCACCTGCTGAGTGTCTTGGCTCTGGCTCAGTGTGAAGTCTGCCGCGAGATAACCCAATTATGCCATAATGGTTTGCATCTTTTCTTACTTTTCTTCTCTTTTTTCCTCACCCTAACCACCCAAATAAAAACCCGGCAATTTATTGCTTCAGGCTCTGCCCTCTAGATTATTTCTTAATAAATATGGCAGTCATAGTTTTATTCATTTGACCTATGCGTAAGAGAGTGGAAAGTATTAGAGCTCTCCCACTGATTAGACATTGAGATCCTACCAATATTTATACCAGGGGTGAAGAACCTATGGCTCGCAAGCCAGATGTGGCTCTTTTGATGGCTGCATCTGGCTCGCAGACAAATCTTTAATAAAAAAATAATAACGTTAAAAATATAAAACATTCTCATGTATTACAATCCATTCATTTCCTACCACTTATGTTCATGGTTGCAGGTGGCTGGAGCCAATCACAGCTGTCCTCAGGGGCAACGCCAAATTTTTATTGGATAATGTGTAACGTACACTGGTTGTTGTATTGGCTCTCACGAAATTACATTCTAAAATGTGGTGTTCATGGCTCTTCCAGCCAAAAATGTTCCCGACCCCTGATTTATATACCTCTTCAAATACAGACATATCAGTTACATCCAAAGTAACAGTTTTTTAAGAAGTACAAGTTATTTTCAAATGGCATGGGAATAGTTTTTGGAACCTGAATGTCTTTCATGACTCGTTTGTTCAGCTAGCACTTCCAAGAAAGTCTATATATGGCCAAGGAAAACAAGGTTGATATTCTTATGAAAGTTCTCAGTTAACACTTCAGATCAGTTTTTAAATTAATTTTATGATGCATAATCTCTGTTCCTCTGCATTTGTAGGTAAAAAAAAATCATTTTTACTTCTGAGATAACTTTCTGAAAAATGATAAAATTTATCCTCTTTTGTGTGTATGTGTGTCAGAGACAGAAAGAGGGACAATAGGGACAGACAGACATGTAGGGAGAGATGAGAAGCATCAGTTCTTCGTTGTGGCTCTTTGTTGCAGCTCTTTAGTTGTTCATCGATTGCTTTCTCATATGTGCCTTGACTGGGGGGGGCTACAACAGAGCAAGTGACCCCTTGCTCAAGCCAGAGACCGTGGGCTTACGTCAGCAATTTTGGGCTTCAAGCCAGCAAACTTTGGGTTCAAGCCAGCGACCGTGGGGTCATGTCTACGATCCCACGCTCAAGCCAGCAACCCTGTGCTCACTTGGTGAGCCCAAGTTCAAGCCGGATGACCTATGCTCAAGCCAGCGACCTCAGGGTTTAGAACCTGGTTCCTCTGCGTCCCGGTCCAATGCTCTTATCCACTGCACCACTGCAGCATCAGCCAAATTCCTCCTCTTTTAGTGTATAGTTCTGTGAGTTTTGTCCATTGCATTCAGGTTTGTAGTACAGTTACCAGTTTCATCACTCTGTCACGTCACTTTGTAACCAACTGCTCCCACCAACCTCAGACCCTTGCAACAACTGATCTACTTTCATTCGCAATGTGTTTACCTTTCCTAGAATGTCATGTAAATGGAACCAGACAGTACTTATAGTCATTTGAACATGACAGTTTGTTTAGCATAATTAATTTAAGATTCATGTCACTGAGTGGATCAGTATGGCACTGCTTTTAATGCTGAGTTAGAATTCTTCTATGGTTATATCACTATTTGTTTATCCATTTACTAGTTGAAGGATTGGATTATTTTCACTTACTGACTTTGACTGTTTTTTTAAAGATTTTGTTTATTGATTTTACAGGTGTGGGGGGGAGAAGGAGAAGCATCAACCCATAGTTGCTTCACCCTTTTTGTTTATTGATTGCTTGTCATATGTGCCTTGACCAGGCAAGCCCAGGGTTTCGAACAAGGGACATCAGCATTCCAGGTCAATGCTTTATCCACTGCACCACCACAGGTCAGGCAGCGGTTACTGACTTTTACAAAGATGCTATTATCCTCCCCCCAAGTATTCCCCTTTCCCACTCCAGACCTATTACCCAAGTAACCACTGATCTGCTTTGTTTCTCTATAGAATAGATTTATAGTGAACCACACAACATGCACTATTTTTATGTCTGGCCTTTTCTAATCAGCATATTACATATTTTGAAATTCTTCTCCATTATTGTATTTAGCAACAGTTGATCCTTTTTATTGTCAAGTGAAGTGCATTGTATGGACCTACAATTAACTTATACATTTACTTTTCCTTTGCGTTTTATGTATTAATTTTTAGAACAAGAGAAACAGTGTTGTTATACTTATTTATGCATTCATTGGTCAACTCTTGTATGTGCCGTCACTTAGCTTTGAATCAAAAAGCTGTGCAGGTTGGGATGATCAACTGAGCTACCGGGCCAGGACTTGTTTATCCATTTATTTGATGAATATTTGGGCTGCTTCCAGCTTTGGCACTTATGAACAAGCTGCTATGAACTGAGAGAATGTTTTTAATGTCTGTTTTAAATCCAGTTTATTGAATAGATTATATTTAATAGATATATAATTTAGTCTGTAAAATGTTCTTTTAAAAATAATAATTTGGCCCTGGCTGGTTTCTCAGTGGATAGAGCATCAGCCTGGTGTATGGTGTTCCTAGGTTTAATTCCCTGTCTGGGCACACAGGAGAAATGACCATCTGCTTCTCCCTTCCCTCCCTCTGCCCCTTCTCCCCTTTTTCTCACCCTCATCACCTCCCACAGCCAGTGGCTCGAGTACTTGAGCATATCCCTGGGCATTGAGGATAGCTCTGTTGGAGCACATCAGCCTCAGGTACTAATCAGTACTCGAGTATCCCCCTGGATGTGGTTGGCCAGGTGAATCGCCGTCGGGAAGCACGCAAGAATCTGCCTCACTATCTCCCATCTTCTCACCTAAAAAAAACCCCACAAGTAAATAATAAAGTACATGATTTGATACTTTTCGACAAATTCATACTCCCCAGTAACACAATAACAAGATACAGAATATTGGATTCAATGAAGAGATTGATACGGGGTCCTTTCCTGTCACTGTCTCCCACTCCCCCTTTCGTAACAAGTACTGATTTGCTTTTATTCATTCTAGAATAAATTAGTAATTTTGAGAGTTTTGTAAAGTTAGGATGATACAGTAACATGATTTTAAAGTCTTGCTTTTTTAAAAAAGTCATCATATGGGTGTATAATAGTATCCCATTGGTTTTTGGAATTTGCATTTTTCTGAGACTAATGACGATCAGCATAATTTTTTGTCTGTGAGACAGAGACAGAGAAAGATAAAGAGAAGGACAGATAGGGACAGAGAGACAGGAAGGGAGAGTGATGACAAGTATCAGTTCTTCTTTGTGGCTCTTTTTCTTTTTCATTGATTGCTTTCTCATATGTACCATGACTGGGGGCTACTCGCAGAGCAAGTGACCCCTTTCTCAAGCCAGTGACCCTGTGCTCAGGCCAGATGAGTCTGTGCTCAAGCTGGTGACCTTGGGGTTTTGAACCTGGATCTTCTGCATCCCAGTCCCACACTCTATTCTCTGCACTACAGCCTGGTCAGGCATGATTGTCATCTTTTCATGTGTTTATTGACCTTTCATATATCTTTTGTTGAAGTGTCTGTTCAAATGTCACTCAGTCGTTTTTTTGAAATTTGTTTATATGTATATTTTATTGACTGATTTTAGACTGAGAGAAAGAGAAACACTCAGTTCATTTTCTACTTATTTGTGTGTTCATTTGCTTCCTGTATGTGCCTTGACCAGGATGCCATATGCAACCTTGGCAGTTCCAGAGGATGCGCTGTTTGAGCAAACCAGCTAGGGCTTGAAACATTCTGAATTAGGTTTTCTCCTATTTTATTTTTTGCGTTCTAGGAGTTCTTTATATAATCTACATACCAAACTTATGCCAAACACTACATACCGTGTTCTAGTCACATGTTTCTCTTTGCAAGTCCTTAAATAGGCTAAGGCCTTATGTCTCTTTAGTCTCTTTAAATTCCCTTTGTTGCCTGGAATGCTGTATTTAATTGAATAATACAGCCTTAAATTTATGGGATTACTCCTCTCCTGGAGCTGTTTTGTTATTTCTTGCTGTTTTGACACATCTTTAATTACTTTAATAGACTACAGTTTTTTTTTTTCAAGACTTTATTAATACTTTTTAGAAAAGAGAAGGAGGTAGGGAGAAAGAAGGGGGATGAGCAGAAAGCATCAATTCCTTTTGTGCCTGGACCAGGCAAGCCCAGGCTTTTGAATTGGCAACCTCTGTGTTCTAGGTTGATGTGTTATCCACTGTGCCACCACAGGTCAAGCATTTTAATAGACTACAGTTTTCAGTGGTTGTTTAGACACAAACTGTCCCCTGTTATTAGATAATAGTTTTTCAATATTTTTCTGTTAGAATAAGGATATCTTATTACATAAATTCTCAATTTCTAATTGATTACTGAGAAAGAGTTCTAGAAAGGGAACTATCGAAATCGATTGATTATATGAACCTATCAAATTGCTTCACTCAAACTTATTAAGACTTTGATTGAAATTTTTTTAGAATTCAAATTTTTCTGTGCTTTGTTTTTCCATCCAAGGTTATAGTTATGTCTCTCTAGTATTTTAGTTGTGTCTTATGCTTCTTTTAAGTCTAATATTATTGATTCTTTAATAGTCTGCCCTCTGTGCTAAAATCCATGTGTGAAATACTGATCGTTGGGTCGTGCCATACCTTTTGTGTAAAGTAATTTTCTTCCTTTATATGTGTGTGGAGGTTATGCTAAAATACAAGTAAAATGATGAGCTCCAAAGGTGAAAAGGCTGAGTGGAAGTGCGGTTTCGTTAATACTGTAGGTAAACTGTGGTCTAAGAATTTCTGGTGTTCTCCCTGTTGTGCACAGGGAAGCTGCTCCTCAGAGGTGTCTCTGAGCTCGCCTCATCTGTCCAACCGGGGATCAGGCAGCAACCTTGATCCTTTGCCAAGGAGAGGAAGCTACAGAAAGCTCAGCAGTGTTAGAAAGATAATATCTCATGAAGCTGCCAGATGTGCTATGAGGATAAATTTTTCTAGATAACATTTGTGTCGTGCCAGTATTAAAGTTATTTCCATTTATTTGTTAACAGGGATGTTTTGTTATAAACGGTAGTGTTAACTTAACCAAGAGAAGTGTTTCAGTTTTTGGTTGTGTGTCTTAGAATCCTGCTTACCTATGAAATGCAGTCAACACATCAGCTGGACCTCTTTCCAGGATGCAGGGTGACTGTTCTGTTATTTAAAGATGTGAAAAATGCTGGAGACTCGAGGTGAAAGGCCATGGAAGGTTCTATTGATGGTTCATTAATAAACCCTACAATGGTAAGTACTATTGATTCGGGACATTTCAGAACATGTTAGTTTTTCATGAGGTTATTTTTCACAGAAGTCTTGTCCTTTTGTCCAAGCTGTGGAGTGGAGTCAGATTTGAGGCAGCCTTGAATTAAACTGAATAGAAGCTGAAGGGTCAGGCCCCTACGCTAGGAAATAGGAAAGGTAGTGGCCTGGCTTCAGAATGACAGGTGCCCATCTCTGCAAAGAAGGCATTGCATGGTGCCGAGAGCACACACTGTGGAGTCAGCTTACACAGACTTCATCTCCACTCTGCCGATTATATGACTTTGCCCAGATGGTAGCCACCTTTATATATACAGTGTTTACTCTGTTCCCGGCATCATCCTAAGGGCTTTAGATGTACTGATCACCTAAATCCATGGAGTGTGTGCTGATTACCTGCATCTGACAGATGAAACACTAAAGAATTTGCCCGAGTTCTCTTGTTGGTGAGTGTCAGAACTGGCATTCATACCCAGAGATCCGTCGCCTTCATTTCCTCATCCACTGCTGATGAGTAAGAATACAGATTTCATAGGGTTAATTTAAGATTTTAAAAAGACATTGCAAGTATGAAATGTTTAGAATGTAATCTTTGTGATAATACTAGGCCTTGGTAAATGTTATATTTAAATTTTTAACTGTTTAAGAGTTTTGAAGCTTTAAAATTCTATGATTTTCTGAAACCCAGGTGTTGCGATCTGTTTTGAATTTTATGAGTTTTATAGGAATTGTTGATGAGGTTATAACAGCCTGACCACGGAGTTTACCATCGGAATGAGGGGTGTGCATCTGCAGAGTACCCCAGATTCTGTGTGTAACTAATTCTCTGTGTTCTCTTCAGTAGATCATCGATCAATTTCAGATACTTGTGGCAACAAACAAAGCAGTTCATCTCTACAAACTAGGAAAAATGAAGACGAGAGCTCTAGCTACTGAAATTATTTTCAACCTGTCCCCAATAACAATGTAATTAATATGGATTTTTACTCATTTTGACTTTTCTTGACCTTGTCATAATAAGGCGTGAGTTCTTCAGCGTTGAGTGGTGGGCTAAATTCCCATAAGCCTATTGTTAATAACAAAACAGAATAATAGTGAAGAGAGGTTGACATAGAGTTGAAGTTTAGCACTGCCTTTATTAGAAAAATAAGCTTTGGAGTCACTACACATATGATAAAAGTTTCACTAAGTGAAGTGTGGATAATTTTATGTAAATAGGAACAGAAAGATTTCTCTAAATGATACTGAAATAAAACTGATAAAACAGTAGGTGTGGATATTTCTGTGCTGTCATATGCATCCTTTAATCTCTTTAAGGATAGAATTCATGTCTTTTCCATATAACAGAAGCCAGCCTGGTACATAGAACAGCCCTTATCACATGCTTATTCACACACTCAGTGCACAAGAAGTTTGTGGTTGAGATACTGATAGTAATCAGTTATTGAGCTAAAGACTGTTCTTTTGTGGCACATGAAAATAAAAAATAAACTTTGCTGATAAAGTTTTCATATTTCTAATCTACTCTTATTCACACCATTAGGTACAGATATCATCAAAAGAAAAAATTGGAAATGTGTAGTACGGTTTAAAATATAGATATTTGAAATAGTTACAAAATGCATGGTAATAGAATTCTTCAGGTAGTTACTGTTTTTTTTTATATCATTTGAAATAAACTAACTTAATAAACATCTATTGAGTTTGTTCCCATTGCACTTACAGTGTCAGAAAGAGAAGAAACAAGTGTATTTCTGAGATAGGCAGATGAACAAGATAGAAGTTCAGTTGATAATGATAAATGGTTAATGGGAATAATAATTCACATCTCTGGGAACAGCGAAGAACATCACATCTCTGGGAACAGCAAAGAACAACTGATTCTGTAAGGAGGGTGCTGTGGGGAGTGACATTTGAACTGGACTTTGAAGAATGAGGACATTCCAGGCAGAGAACAGAGTGTGAGCAGAGGCAGAGAAGTGTGAAATGGTGATGGGATCTCCAAATAGTCCTGACTGGCTGGGACTCGGGAGTATGTGGCTGAGGGTGCTCTGTGGCCAGAGGCAGGGGTTGTTTGTGTGTCAAGCTGGAAGTCTGAGCTTGACTCCATAGGAATGAGGTGCCCCTTAGAGCAGAGTGCTCTAGAGGGGAACTGGTGGTGTTAGGAAGGAGTCGTAAGATATAAACGGTAGGCAGAGACCCTTGGGATATGAAAATAAGAACCCCAGCAGGGAAGACAGCAAATGGGAAGGTGCTTCTAAAATAAAACTACTGATTTTTGTCTTTTGTTTCCCTAGATTTCATGAGCTTTGAAATCATTTGGTATCTCAGCAAATGACACTCAATTCTGATTGTATACATTGAAGATGGAAAAAAACAAATAGATCAAGTAGACCTAATATCTCAAGTAGAGGGTCATCCAGTTTCTCTGAAAAGTCTTCTGGAAATAAATATTACAGGTGCAAAAAGGTTAGTAAGGCCACATTTGTAGAGTGGGATAGATGAGGTCTAGTAGTAATGTGATGCTGTTGTCACCAATGCTGCTATTTTTTTAACTTTTAGGAAAGATTAATATAATAAAAATTATTTCATAAATAATATCACATACACAAAATTGGAAGATGCAGGCTTATGTGGAGGGGATTGGGATAAATGTTGATGGACAGATATTTTGGGTATTGTCTTGGAGAATTATTTGTACACCTGAAACCTGTATGATTTTGTTATCCACTGTCACCTCAGTAAACATAAAAAAGGAAAAAACTTATTTGATAAAAAGCATTCTCTAAGAATGAACTGAGAATTAAATATCAATCTTACAGAGTACATTTGTAATATAAATAAATGAAGTATGAAGTTAATGTCTAGATGCATGCTTTTAAAATAGGTACAGATTTGATTTCTTTGTTTAGAGAGTTACCACCATAACTGCAATTTAAAGGGCACTTTTGGCCTAAGTGACCAATTGCCATCTACTGTGCATTATTTTCATCACATTTGTAATTTCATGCCATTATCCCAATAATTGAAGGATATTAAATTTCACTTACATATGTTTGTATAATAAAACTTAGTAGTTCATGGATAATTAGCATATTTTATCTTTTATTTTCACAAGAAGTAAATATTGGGACAATATTGGATGGTGTCATTTGTAGAATGTCAACTAAAGATGTTTTGTGAAATGACAAATACTAAAATTTTTTAGCATTTATAAAAAACTGATTTTTTTCTGATTATAAAGTGTATATATGTTCATCATAGAAAAATTTATGACACAAAATGCCATAAAAAAATAGAAAAAACCTTCATATCCTACCTGTTCTTAGGTTTTTGTTTTTTTTTGTCTGTTTTTTTCAGAGACAGAGATCAGAGAGAGGGATAGACAGGGACAGACAGACAGGAATGGAGAGATGAGAAGCATCAGTTATTAGTTTTTCATTGAGCATTGCAACACCTTAGTTGTTCATTGATTGCTTTCTCATATGTGCCTTGATTGTGGGCCTTCAGCAGACCAAGTAACCCCTTGATCGAGCCAGCGACCTTGGGTCCAAGCTGGTGAGCTTTTGCTCAAACCAGATGAGCCCGCGCTCAAGCTGGCGATTTCGGGGTCTCAAACCTAGGTCCTCAGCATCCCATTCAAATGCTCTATCCACTGCGCCACCACCTGGTCAGGCTGTTCATAGTTTTAAACATAATCACTGTTAGAAGGTGACAGAGAACAATCTGACTTTGGGTGGTGGGTATGCAACATAATTGAAGGACAAGATAACCTGGACTTGTTATCTTCGAACATATGTATCCTGATTTATTGATGTCACCCCATTAAAAAAATAAAATTATTAAAAACAAAACAAAACAAAACAAAAAAACATAATCACTGTCAATATTATGTGTTATTTTACTTCTAGTCTATTTCCATTAAATTGTATTTTGCTTTTATATAATCGGAATAGTAATTACAAACATTTACTAGATGTCTAGATGGTGCTAGGTTTTGCCTTAGTGATTTTCCATGCACCAGCTCATATCCCTGCCCTTAGTTCAGATACTCCAGCATCCCTCTTCCAAGGCCTCCTGGTTCTGTTTTACATGAAAGAACTAATTTCATCTCACAACACATTAGGGAATAGATACTGTTAATACCCGAATTTTGCACACAGAGACTAAAATAACAGTAACTTGCTCAAGGTCTTACTGCTAGTGTCAAATCCTGTTTGCTGAATGCTTTGGGTTTTTTCTCACTTTGTTATTATTGTGTCAATCAAGGTGAACTAGGTTAGGGTTGAGCAAATCTTTTTATGAAGGACTGGCTGTTCTCTGTGTGCTCTGTTTTGCATTTACTCATCTCTTGCTGTTGTAGTGCAGAAGTATCCACACAATACATAAATGATGAGTGTCAGGAATGACCCAAGGGCCATGTGTGTGAAGTTCTGGGGTTGATTAGGCTGCAGTCCTGGACCCTGAAGCTGACTGACTTCATGTGACAAAAGTTTGTCTTGCTCACTCTCCAGGGCCAGTGTGAGTCAGTGGGACGATTCATTGCTGTGACTCAGGGACCCAGTCTGCTCAAGGCTTCTGTGCAATATGTGCTCCATGTTGTTTTGCTGGGAAGGTGACAGATGGGGGAGATTTTGTTTTCTAAATTTTAGGAAAGAAGGTAAAGGTAGAGGCAGAGGGGAAGGAAATAATATATATTCCTGAGCAGAGCCTTCCTGTAGACTTCACCTGCCCACAGGCTTTTTCATCCTCTCATGGTGGCCAGATGTCCTCTCTCCATGAGCTCTAAAGAGGGGGTTGTTGTGTTTTGCCTTTTTTTATTTTCTTGAATTTATCAGGGTGACGGTTCACAAAACCATACAGGTTTAAAGTGTACAAGTCAATAAAACATCTCCACATGCATTTGCACCCAATGCCCAAGGGAAAGTTCTGTCCCCATTTATCCCAGCTGTGCCCATGTGCACCTGCCCCCACCCATTTCCCTCCTGCTATCACCACACTATCGTCTATGTCTATGCATTATTTAGATATCGTTTTTTTGCTTGGTATCTTCATATTTCATCCAGTTCCCCCCCAAACCACCTTCCCTCTGACAGCTCTCATTCTAAGTAATCTTGACTCCATTTCTATTTTGTTGGTAAGTTCATTAGATTGTTCGTTCCACATATGCGGAGACTGTATGGTATTTGTTCTTCTCTGCCTGGCTTATTTCACTTAACAAAATACTCTCCTGCCGCAGGGACAACAAGTTACTTGGAGACCAGAGCACATGCTCCAGGGGTGGAGGGGAAACAACAGCCTCGGTCAGCAGAATGAAGGACGGAAGTCCAGTCCCTAGCCTTACTCAGATATTTATTAGCCGGTACAAATAACTCTTGGAAACTGCACAAGTTTTCAGGGGGTGAAGTAAAGGACAAGCAACATGCTGGCTTCTAATCTTTGTTCTGAGAGCCTAAACATTTTCTATTAGTGAATCTCATCCTGCTGTTTCCAGCACGTACTGCTTTCAAGTAGTATTTCATTGTTTAAACATATGACAGCCTTGTTATCCACTCTCCTTACTGATGGGTACTTTGGCAGTTGCAAATAATGCTGCAGTAAACATAGGGGTGCGTATGTTCCTTGGAATTTAGTACTGCAGTTTTCTCCACATACATTCCCAGAAGTGGGATTGATGAATGAAAACACAGTTCCATTTTTATTTTTTGAAGAAACTTCATAGTGCTTTTTATAGTGGCTGCATCAGTCTACATTCCCACTAACTGTGTGAGAATGTTTTCTCCATATCCTCCTCAGCACTTGTTTGTTGATTTCTTGATGACAGCCATTCTGACAGGCATTAGATGGTATCTGATTGAGGTTTTAATTAGCATCTCTGATGATTACTGATGTTGAGCATTTTCTCATAGGCCAGTTGGCCACCTGTATGTGCTCTTTGGAGAAGTATCTCTTAGGTCCTTGGCCCATTAATTGAGTTGTTTGTCTTCTTACTGTTTATTTATATGTTTTTTATGTAGTTTAGACACTAACCCGTTATTATATATATTATTGGCAAATATGTTCTCCCATTCAGTGGGTTCCCTGTCTATTTTATTTATGGTTTCTTTTGCTGTGTAAGAGCTTTTTAGTCTGATGTAGTTCCATTTGTTTATTTTTTCCTGTTTTTCTTCCCCAAGGAGATATATTGGCAAAAATATTACAATGAGAAATATCTGAAATGTTACTGCGTATTTTTTCTTCTTGGACTAAATTGAATTCTTAAATTCATTTTGAGTATATTCATGTGTATGGTATGAGTTGGTAGTCTAATTTCTTGTTTTGTTTTACATGTATCTGTTCAATTTTCCTAACACCATTGATTAAAGATACTTTCTTTACCCATTGTACGTTTTTGCCTGGTGTGTCAAATATTAATAGTCTGTAAAGGCTTGGCTTTATTTCTGTGCTCTCTATTCTGTTCCAGTGATTTATATGCCATTTCTTGTGTCAATACCATGCTGTATGGAACCCTAGGCCTTTTCATATAATTTAATAACAAGTAATATGATACCTCCAACTTTGTTCTTAATATTGCTGAGAATATTTGAGATCTGTTGTGGTGTCATAAATTTTTTGGAATATTTGTTCTGGATTTGTGAGATACGCCTTTGGTATTTATAATAGGAATTATGTTGAACCTGTACATTACTTTGTGTAGTATGGGCTTTACTATGTCAATTTTGCTATTCATGAACACAGAATATGCTTCCACTTATTTGTCTCTTCTTCAGTTTATTTCCTGAGCATCTTATGATTTTCCATGTACACGCCTTTTACCTCATTGGTTAAATTTATTCCTAGGTACCTTATTTTTTGTTATTATTGTTGTGATTGCAATAGTAAATGGGATTGTTTTCTTAGTTCTCTTTCTGATCGTTCATTATTGGTGTATAAAAATGCCACCAATTTCTGAATATTAGTTTTGTATTCTGTACTGTGCCAAATTTATTTATTATATCTACTTTTCTGGTAGAGTCTTTAGGGTTTTCTGTGTACAATATAATGCCCTGTGGAAATGATGAGTTTTACTTTCTCCTATTCTGTAGGATGCTTTTTATTCCTCTTGTCTGATCCCTGTGGCTACGACTTCCAGGGCTATGTTGAATAAGATGGTGAATGTGGACATCCTTGTATTTTTTCTGATCTTATGAGAATTGCTCTTAGTTTTTTCCCATTGAGTATGAGGGTGGCTGCGGGTTTCTTTTATATGTCCTTTATTAAGCTATGATTCCTCTAAGCTCTCACTTTGCTGAGAGATGTTTTATCTTAAGCTGGGTGCTGGGATTTTACAAATGCTTTTTCTCTGACTCTCTTGATAAGACCATGTGATTTTTATCCTTTGTTTTGTCTATGTGATATATCATGTTTATTGATTTGCAAATATTGTTCCAACCTTGAATCACCACAATAATTTTAGTAGATTATGTGTCTGAACTTTTTAATATATTTCTGGATCCAGTTTGCTCTTATTTTGTTAAGATTTTAGCATCTGCCTGACCAGGCAGTGGTGCAGTGGATAAGGCATGTCGGACTGGATGCAGAAGACCAGGTTCAAAATCCTGAGGTCACCGCTTGAGTGCGGGCTCACTGGCTTGAGTGTGGGGTCGCTGCCTTGAGATGGATAATAGACATGATTCATGGTCACTGGCTTTAGGCCAAAGGTCACTGGTTTGAAGTCCACAGGCACTGGCTTGAGCCCAGGATTGCTGGCTGAACAAGGGGTCAATCGCTCTGCTATAGTACCCAGGTCAAGGTAGATATGAGAAAGCAATCAATGAACAAATTAAGTGCCGCAACAAAGAATTGATGCTTCTCATCTCTCTCCCTTCCTGTCTGTCTGACCCTACCTACCCCTCTCTCTGACTCTCTGTCTCTGTTAAAAAGAGGAAATAAAAAAGAATTTTATCACTTATGTTAATCACACATATTCTTGGCGTATAATTTTTGTATTTTGTAGTGTTTTTATCTGGTTTTGGAAATAGGAATATGCTGGCCTCCTAGACAGAAAGCCTTTTCTCCTTTTGAAATTTTTGGTGTAGTTTGAAAAGGGTATGTATTCGTTCTTTGAATGTTTGGTAAAATTTGCTTGCGAAGCCCTCCAGTGTAAGACTTTTATTTCCTGGGACTTCTTTGATTCCTGCTTTAGTGTTTTAAGTTGTAATTGGTCAGTTCAGATTTCTTATTCTGTGTAATTGAATTTTGGAGGATTGCATGTTTCTAGTATTTTATTCATTTTGTTGGCATATAGTTGTTCCTAGTATTTTCTTACAATCCTTTGTGTTTCTGTGGTGTCAGTTTTTCTGTTTCATTTGAATGCTTTGTCCTTTTTTCCTTAGGAGTATTGTTAAAGCAGGGGTTGGGAACCTTTTTGGCCATGAATGCCAAATATTTTAAAATGTGATTCTGTGAGAGCCATACAATGTGTTTAACACTAAATACAAGTAAATGTGTTCATTTAATGTAAGATCAACACTTTTAAAGTAGAATAAGTCTTCGAATTCTTTTTAATAACATTGTTATGCTGTTTTTAACCAATGATGAATGAAGTATTCTCTTACCATGTATAGCGACTTCTGATACTACTGCGTGGTTTTTGCAGGATTACTTTGTAGGTCTGCTTGATAAGTGGGTGAGGTTTAAGCTTCATGCAGGCGTTTGAGACTTCTACTCCATTAAACGTGATAATAGGTTGGTCTAAACAGTTCTTCAGCTGTGAAAAAGACTGCTCACATGCATACGTAGAGCCAAACATTCGTCCAGTACAGCAGTACTCACAGGCTGCAGGTGTGGTATGTGACAGAAGCACATTCCAAGTTTTGACAATCAGGCCGTCCATGGGTTGAAGTTTTTTCATTTCTCCCTACTTGTGTTTGCTCGCCAACTCCTGCTTGCTGTCGTGCATAGTCTTTCAAATCTTCATTCAGTGACTTGAGCTTATTCAACCATATGTCTGAGGCCTTCAGGTCAGCAGTTTGTAGCTCTAATTATCTGGACGGAGACAGCAGGGATGTAACTCAGGTCGGCGCTGTCCACTGCACACCTCGAGTGGATGGGTGATGAACTTAAAAAGACGAGGTGCCTCACGAAATTCTCCAAAGCGAGCTTTGAATGACTGTAGGAGATTAGAAGTGAAGCTGCTAGCTGCTGGAGATCAAGATGTTGAGCAGGGTCACTTGCTGTGCATGGCATCTTTAAACTCTCCTAGTTTTTCAAAGTTTAGTAAACGAACTGTTTCAATGTCAGGCATGAAGAGTTCCAGCTTGCTTCAAATGCAAACACGTGCCTTGTTGAATTCGATATGACTGAATTTCCAACGTCTTGTATTTTCACATTGAGCTGGTTCAGGAGGTTCGAGTCAGTCATGAGAGAGAATGTTAAGAGCCACCATCAGTGTAAGCTAAATCAGTAGCTTGACGTAAGCTAACTTCAGGTTGCTTGACGTTTTTCATTTCAATAAAAGTGCTGATTTCGACTCAGCACAAAAACCGCGAAACAGTCTTGAGCACCCTTCCTCTTGACAACCAACGCACATTGCTGTGCAGAAGCAGGACCAGGATATTATTCTCAACATTCATGCAGCAGTGTTTTAAACTGGCGAGCATTTGAAACGCAGGGGCAACAATAAAGTGGACCACCTGAATGACCAGTGACAAGCACCTCACCAAGCTGTCTCACAACGCACATTCTGAGCACAAAGCGCCTCCTGATATAGGAGTGCAGTGAAAACTTAGGATGGGACTCTTTTCATGTTCTCATAAGAGAGCCACTAATGAAATCCTCCCCTGTTTATTCCCACCATGCAAGAAGAGCACCATCAGGGACACACCGAAATAAGTTTATCCCATCGGTAGATTTTTTTTTTTAGCGAACTCAGTGAAAGACTTGAAAAAATTCCTCCTCTGTTGTTGTATTTTCATAGGCAAAACAGCAAGACCTTCCTCACATAGTGTGGTCACGACAGCATACCTTGCAATCACAGCTGAACTTGGGATAAATGGCTTACGTCTGTGGACCTCAACTAAAGCAAGAGAAAGAATGTCCTGCATTTATATCCTTCACTTGTGTTGCCCTCAATCTTGATTTGCCATCAATGATGTTATACGATCGGTTGAACAGTTTCTTTGCCAGACAGAGGCATGTCCTACATATTTCATTTTATTATCTTGTCTTTATCCGAAAAGATAAAGTTGTTAGGTCCAAAAAAAGTTGTTGGGTCCAAACACGGAGTTGCTGCTGACTAGCGTGCAGTGTGCACAGTAGCTCTTGACATGCTTTCTTCCTGCTGTTCCCCACTGGTTATTTCAATGCAAATGTAGTATGATGGGTGTCGAAGTACCGCTTTATATTTGACCGTTTCATCGATGCATTTTATCATTGCATATTAGACACACTACAGAACGTGCTCTCTCCACAAAGGTGAATTCCTCTGTCCATTCCTGCTGAAAAGTACTATACTTCTCATCTTTTTTCTTTTAACCACCTTCTTTGTTAAAAGGGTTTTTGCAATTAGCTAGCTAACTACTTGATTAAAAGGAGGGAAGTTTACTTCCTGACCTCACAACGACTCATGTATGTTATGCATTATGCAATAAACTTTGGTGTTGTCCCAGAGGACAGCTGTGATTGTCTCCAGCCACCCTCAACGATTAACATGAGCGGTAGGAAATGATGGATCCTAGTACATGAGAATGTTGTATAGTTTTAACATTATTTTTTTTATTAAAGATTTGTCTGCGAGCCATGTGCAGCCATCAAAAGAGCCACAACTGGCTCGCGAGCTGTAGGTTTACGACACCTGCTCTAGACAAAAACCTTAAAATGACAGTAATGATCCTGTGCTCAAGCTGGCAACCCAGGTCTCAGGCTGGCCTGTCCATGCTCAAGCTGGCAGCCTACGCTCAAGCCATCGAGCCCTTCCTGTTGCTAGCAACCTCGGGATTCTGATCTTGGACCCTCAGTGTGCCAGCTGATGCTCAATGCACTGCAACTGCATGGGTCAAGGCTTTTTTCTGATTTTATTATGTTTTTTCCTTCAACTTACCCTGGGCTCTGTTGGTGTTCTTTTTCTAGTTCCTTTAGTATAAACTTAGATTGTATTTTGGAGATTTTTCTTCTTGAGGTAGGCCTTGTAATGCTATGAACTTCCCTCTCAGGACTGCTTTTGCTCTATCCCATATATTTTGGATGGTTGTGTGTTTATTTTATTTTGTCTCCAGGTGACTTTTGATTTCTTTTGTTTATATCGTTAACCAAATTATTGTTTAATAACATGTTATTTCATCACTGTGTGTTTGAATGTCATGTTTTTATTGTAATTGATATCTAGTTTTATACACAACATTGTGGTCAGAGAAGATGCTTGATATGATTTTTATACATTTTCTAATGAATATTTTATTGATTTTAGAGAGAGAAAGCGAGAGAGTAGGAGACAGACAGTAACAATCTGTTTCTGTATGTGCCCTGAACAAGAATTGAACTGGCAATTTCTATACTTCAGAAAAATGCTCCAATCACCCGAGCTATGCGGCTAAGGCTTATTGCATTGTCTTGAATTAATTAAAACTTATTCTGTGTCCTTCCCTGGCCAGTTGGCTCAGTGGATAGAATGTTGGCCTGGTGTGTGGATTTCCCAGGTTCTGTACCTGGTCAGGGCACACATAAGAAGCGACCTTCTGCTTCTGTTCCCTTCCCTTCCCCCTTCTCTATCTCCCCCTCTTCGAGCCGGTGGCTCAATTGCTTTGAGTTTGACCTGAGCCATTAGGGATAGCTCATTGATTTGAGCTTAGCCTTGGTATAGGGTTTGCTGGGTGGATCGTGGTCAGGGTGCATGTGGGACTCAAGCTCTTTATCTCCCCTCCTCTCTCTTAAAAAAAAAAAAGGCTTATTTTGTGTCCTAACATGTCATCTGTCTTTGAGTATGCTTCGTGTGCACTTGAGAAGAATATATGTTCTGCTGCTTTGTTGTGAAATGTTCTGTGAAGATCAATTAAATCCATCTGATCCAGTGCATCATTTAAGGTCAATGTTGCATTGTTGATTTTTTTGTCTGGAAGATCTAGCCACTGAATTCATTGGAGTGCTAAAATCCCCTGTTATGGTTCTAATGTTGTCTGTCTGTCACTTAATTTCCACTAATATTTTCTTTGTATATTTAGATGTTCCTGTGTTGGGTTACGTATGTTTACAAGGGTTATATTCTCTTGTTGGATCAATCCTGTTAGTATTATGTAGTGACCTTCTTTGTTCCTTGTTGCAACCTTTGTTTTGAACTCTATTTTGTAGGAATACAAGCATTGCTATGCCAGCTTTTATTTTTTTCCATTTTCATGGAATATTCTTTTGCATAACTTCACTTTCAGTCTGTGTATATCTTTTCTTCTTAGGTGGGTTTCTTGTAGACAGTATATACATGGGTCATGTTTTCTTACCCATTTAGCTACCCTGTGTCTTTTAATTGGATGATTTAATTCACTTGCATTAATGCTTCTTCTTATTATTATTTTTTTTGTATTTTCCAAAGTGAGAAGCAGGGGGGGGGGGAATCAATCTTGCATGCCCACCAGGGGGCGATGCTCGGCTACTCTGGGGCCTTGCTCTGCTGCTATGGGAGCCATTCTATCACCTGAAGTGGAGGCCATGGAGCTATTCTCAGTGCGGGGGCTAACTCTGCTACAGTGGAGCCTTGGCTGCAGGAGGCGAAGAGAGAGATAGAGAGGAAGGAGAGGGGGAAGGGTGGAGAAGCAGATGGGTGCTTCTCCAGTGTGTCCTAGCTGAGAAACAAACTTGGAACATCCACACGCTGGGCTGATGCTCTAGCACTGAGCCAACCAACGAGGGCCTAGCTTAATAGTTATTATTAATATTTACTGCTATTTTATTCTTTATATATATATATGTTCCTCTTTGTTATTGTTGTTGTTGTTGTTCTTCTTCTTCTACTTTTTCTCCTACTTCTTCATCTTCTTCCTCTTGTTTATCTTCCTGCTTCTCCTCCTACTCCTCCTCCTCTTCTGCTGTAAGCAGATCCTTTAACATTTCCGGCAGTGCTACTTTGGTGGTAATGAACTACGTTTGCTTTTTGAGGTTATTTGGCTTGGGAAGTTCCTTATTTGGCCTCCAATTTAAAATGATAGCCTTGTTGGAAAGAGTAGTCTTGGTTATAGGTACTTGATTTTCATCACTTTGACTATTTTTTGCCAATCCCTTCAGGTATGAAGAGTTTGTTTCTGTTGAGAAATCAGCCGACAGACTTATGAGAGCTCCACTGTAGGTAACTAACTTTGTCCCTCTTGCTGCTTTTATGATTCTCTTTGTCTTTATCCTTTGCCATTGCAATTATGATGTGTTTATTTTTATTTTTTGGGTAAGGAGCGGGGAGATAGTGAAGTTGACTGTTGCAATTGCCCCAAATGAAATCCACCCAGCAACCCCATCTGGAGCCGCTGCTCAAGTACTGAGCTGTTTTTAGCATGTGAGGCTGACGAGCTGTGACTAACTGAACTATCCTCAGCGCCTTGGGCCATGCTCGCACCTATTGAGCCACTGGCTGCCAGAGGGGAAGAAGGAGAGAAGGGGAAGAGGGAGAGGGGAGAAGCAGATGGTCTTTCTCCTGTATGCCCTGACCAGGAATTGAACCTGGGACATCTATACAGCAGGCCAACACTCTATTCATTGAGCCTCTGACCAGGGCCTCTGAAGTGTGGGTCTCTTTATTTATCTTTATTTATTTTTTATTGATTTATATTTTAGTGAAAGGAGGGGAGATAGATAAACTCCCACATGTACCCCAACTGGGATCTACTGACAACGTTTGTCTGGGCTGATGCTTAAACCAAACAAGCTATCCTCATTGCCTGAGGCTAGCA
This sequence comes from Saccopteryx leptura, assembly GCF_036850995.1. Lineage (NCBI taxonomy): Eukaryota > Metazoa > Chordata > Mammalia > Chiroptera > Emballonuridae > Saccopteryx > Saccopteryx leptura. The sequence continues at coordinate 248,971,415 of NC_089505.1, forward strand.
CTCGGACCAACTGAGCTATCTTCAGCACCCAGGGACAACGCTCAAAGCAATTGAGCTACTGGCTCTAAGGGGGAAGAGAGAGAGAAAGGGAAGAGAGAGGGGAAGAGATGCAGATTGTCGCTTCTCATGTGTGCCCTAACTGAGAATCGAACTATGATATCTGGACTTGGATGAACACTTTATTCACTGAGCCAAGAGCCAAGGCCTTTACATTTTTGTTAATTGCAATTCTGTGTTTCCTGAATTTGTGTAACATTTTCCTATACCAGCTTAAGTAATTTTACAGTCATTATTTCTTCAAACAGGTTTTGATCCCCTCCTCATTCCTTCTTTTTCTGGTACTGCCATGGTATGGATGTTATTACACTTGATGTTGTTATAAAGATCCCTTTGACGTTCTTTGGTGTTTTTCTTTCCTTTCTTTTTTATGTGTGTGTGTGTGTTTGTGTGTGTGTGTGTGTGTGTGTGTGTGTGTGACAGAAACAGAGAGAGGGACAGATAGGGACATACAGACAGGAAGAGATAGATGAGAAACATCAATTCTTCATTGGAGCACCATAGTTGTTCATTGATTACTTTCTCATATGTGCCTTCATGGGGGGTTGGGAAGCAGATCAAGTGACCCCGTGCTCAAGCCAGCGGCCTTGGGCTCAAGCTGGTGAGCCTTGCTCAAACCAGATAAGCCCAAGCTCAAACCGGCGACCTCTGCGTTTCTAATCAGGATCCTCCATGTCCCAATCCGATACTGTATCCATTGTACCACCACCTGGTCAGGCAGACTTTCTTTGTTTTAATATTCTTTTCTTTTGGATGCTCTGCTCGGGTGCTTGCTTTCATCTTTTCGATAAATAGCTGATTCGATTCTCTGCCTCATCTAACTTGTTACTGATTCCTTCTAGAGTATTCTTTGTTTCAGATCCTGTGTTCTTTATTTCTGATTGGCTTCTTTTTATGGTTTTTATGTCCTTTTTAAAAATTAGTGTTTCTTTGTTTAAGTTTTCACTGAGATCACCTATTCTTCCCCTGAGGTCTTTAAGCATTCTTATAACTACTGTTTTAAGCCCTACTTCTGATATTTTAATTACTTCTATTTCATTTCATTCTTTTTCTCAAGATTTCTCTTGTTCTTTATTTTGAGGTATGTTTCTTTGTCTCCCCCATTTTGTCTCTGTGTAATAGGTAGATCAGCTATGGCTCTCAGACTTGTTATGATGGGTTTATGAATTTGATGTCTTGGTGGGCTCAGTGCTGCTGTCTTCCAGATCACCTGAGCACATTGTTCCAGGAATGATTCTTCTGGGTTTTGTGTACGTGCTGTTGTAGTTATTCTTGAATGCTGTTGGCCATTTCTTGGGAGGAGTTAACCCTTTAGGCTGTTTAATAATAAGGATAAACCTCAATCACTGTGTTGGGTCCCTGTGCAGGGACTGCCCCCCGAGGCAGCGTTGTTCCCAGGAGGGAATGGTGCTTGCCAGTCTCTTTCTTTGGGTGTGCCACTTGTATGGCCAGTTGGGTCAAGGTCTGGTATTTCCTGTAGCCCAACACTGATTGTGTTGGTTTTTGGGTGTGCTTATGTAGGGTTCAGGGACAGATCTGTGTCAGGTGTTTGGTGTAACTGGCTTTGAGCTACCTGTCAGGAATTATCATGCTATTCACTATTTGTGGCATCTGCTGAGCCTGGGTGTGTTTAGGAGGGTCGACTTCCTCCAGCATAGATCTGGGAACAGATTTATGAAAGTTCCAAGGGTATTTGAGGTCCACCTCTACCTGATACCTGACAGCTACACTGCCACCCCTCAGGGTTTCCTGGTCTTCCTCCAGAACGTTCTGAAGAAAAACTGGGTGCCACTCGCCATCCCCTCTGCAGGAGCAAGTTCAAAAGAGTGATACCACCTGGGACTAGGGAGAAGATATCAAAAGAGTCTCCTATTGAGGGTGGTACTAAAGGACCCCACAGGAAAGGGCTAAGCACTTTGTCCTGGTCTCAGACAATAGCTTCTGAGAGATACACACTGAGAATGTCTCAACTCTGTGTAATACTGATCCCTGCAGAGATGAGATGTTGGAAGGCATATTTAGTCTACCATTTGTGGCAGAACCAGCAGGTCTGTAAGGGGGTGTTGGGCACTTCTTTCTCTTCCCAAGCAAAATCTTTCTGCCTTCAAGAAAGGTCCTGTTCTGAGCAGCTTTCTAATATCTTCGTGGGACTTAGCTCAGCAAGGCAGGGCCACTAGCTGTGAGAGAGATAGGCCAAATAAGTCTCCCATTGGGAGAATAGTGAGGCCTGAGCTTGCAGGAGAGATAGTAGTGGTCCCTTATGATGTAGCCACACATTTCAGCTTTTGCCCATCTTATTCAGGACAAACCTTTCCTGGAAATGGGCTCTGAAATTCCCAGCTCTGTGCAGCGTCTGCTTCTCCTGACAGACTGAACTCAGCACAGTGAAGCCACAGGGACTGGAAGGGCGGGCCAAGTGACTCAACAGGTAGGGCTGGTGGCGCCTTCTGTGCACTTGAGGTGGGAAAGATTGGTCCCATTTCCAAGCTTCACAGACCAATCACTGTCTGAGTCTCTGCCAAGAATTTCTTCAGAAAAAGAGCTCCCCAATGGAGCCTGCTGGTTCAGCCCGCAGACCCTTCTGCAGGACCCAAGCATGGTGGAGTCCTGCTAGAAGTCGTTGGATGACTGGGCAATGCAATTGCCTGCTGGTACTGTAACTATAAGAGTGCTCGACCCTGGGAAGGCACATCTGTTTCTTGCAGACTCCCTTCTCTCCCAGGTGAGCCAAATTTCCCCTGCTTTTTGCCACCAGATGCTAGGTGGATGACTCACTCCTTCAATGAGAAATCAGAAAAGACCGGCTCACAAAACAGATGATAACTGGAATCATCTGTTTAAAAATGAGCTAAAAGCCATGAGGGAAAACAGTGGAAAAAAATGAAAGACCATGGCGATGGAGGGAACGGGCAGTTATTACCTAAAGGGGACAGAATTTCTGTTTGGAATAAAGAGAAATGTTCTACAAATATTTAATAAATGCTGAGAAGTGTTACTATGGTTGTTTGGTTTGTGTTGATCTCTTTCCATGATGGGTTGGGGAGATTAAAAAACTGTTCTGCTCCCTCCATCTTTCTGAAATCCTGCGAAGTCTTTTGACTTAATTATTTTAAATTTAAGTGGTAGTAATGGTTGCATAATAATAACATGATGTTGTTAATATGATTGAATTGTATACTGAAAAGTAGTTAAAATTGTAAATTGAGTTTTACTGTAATAAAAAATAATGAAAGAACAACATAAATCAGAAATAGGTGATATGATAGAACACAGGACAGAATTAATGACAAAAGAAAAAATCAGAAATAAATTAAATGTACAGGAAAGAATGAACAAAATGGGTAATACCTTAAGAAAAGAATTTTTTATTTTTAAATTTTTTTAGCGAGAGAGTTGAAGGGTAGGAAAGACAGGTACAAACAGATAGGAAGGGAGAGAAATGAGAAGCATCAACTCATAGTTGCTGCACCTTAGTTGTTCATTGATTGCTTTCTCATATGTGCCTTGATGGGGGGGGGCGCTGGGGGCAGAGAAAGGGCCGAGCTGAGCCAGCGACTTCGACATTGGGCTTCACCCAGTGACCTTTAGGCTCAAGCCAGCGACCATAGGATTATATCTATGATCCTAAGCTCAAGCAAGTGACCCCATGCTTTAGTCGGATGAGTCCGCACTCAATCCGGTGACCTTGGGGTTTTGAGCCTGGGTCCTCAGCATTCCAGGCTAACATTCCATTTACTGCGCCACTGCCTAGTCAAGCAATAACAAATTTAGAAATCAAAAGAAATTTTAAAAGGATCTAGAAAAATGGCAAATATAAAAGGTAGGCAAAGAATCCAGGTTATTTTTGAAAAAAGTAATACTAATACATATATGGGCTTCATATACCATAAAAGTAACATTTCAAATTAGTGGAACAGACCCTGTCTGGTTGGATCAGTAGTAGAGCATCTGCCCAGCATATGAATGTCATGGGTTTAATGGAGAAGCTATCATCTGATTATTCACCCACCCCCCTACTCTCTCTCTCCCCTTTTTTTCTCCCTCCTGCAGCCATGGCTTGATTGGTTAGAGGGATTTGCCAACCCTGTCCTCAAGGTGGCACCGTGGCTTCAGCCTTAGGCACTAAAAATAGCTTGGTTGCTAAGCAATGGAACAATGCCCTTGGTGGTCAAAGCATTGGCAACAGACAGGGTTACAGGGTGAGTCCTGGTAAGAGTGCATGCTGGAGTCTCTCTCTGCCTCTCCTGCTCTCACTTAATTTAAAAAAAAATAAAAAATACTAGTGAAACATATTCATCAATAAATTGTGGTACACATATGTTGGATTATAAGTAATTTTCTGCAGGACCCACAGCATGTCAAATGAAGTAACTCTAAGGGAGGAGGGAAATTAGTGGTTGGGAACTTCAGGTAAAGGGTTAATTTTTACTGAATACCCTCTGACAGCTTTGTAAAATTCTATCATGTGAATCTATTACCTTTGAAGTTCAACTAACTGAGTTCAGACCGCAGCTCCCCCAATAGCTAACTCTTAATTTTGGGCAAACCCTTGACACTCTTCAAGCCTATCTCCTTATCTGTGAAATGGGATGAGTATGTTAGCCTGGTGCTGCGTGGCACAGAATAAACTGTTGATAAATGTAAATTACTGGTAGAAACAACTAAATGTCAACTGATGAATGGATAAAGTGGTAGATCCATTCAACAGAATAGTATACAGTAATTGAAAGTACAGTACTGACACGTGCTAAAACATGGGTAACTTTTCTACATGGTAATTGAAAGAAGCCAGACAAAATGGTCACACATTGTATTCCTTCATATATATAAATATGAAATCTCCAGAAAAGACATCCATCTAGACAGCGGATAAGTTGTCTCCAGAGGCTGGAAGGAGAAGGAAGCATAGTGACAGCTAATGGTTAAGGGGCTTCTTTCTGGCCTGATGGAAACATGGGTTAGATCAGGAATAGTCAATGTTTTTATACCTACCACGCACTTTTGTATCTCTGTTAGTAGTAAAATTTTCTAACCACCCACTGGTTCCACAGTAATGACGATTTATAAAGTAAGGAAGTAACTTGACTTTATAAAATTTATAAAGCAGAGTTACAGGAAGTTAAAGCATATAATAATAATTATTTACCAAGTACTTTATGTCGAATTTTTGCTAAGTTTGGCAAAATAAATTTTTATAAAACAACTTATTATAGTTAAATCTATCTTTTTATTTATACTTTGGTTACTCTGTTACCACACATCATGAAAGCTGAAATGCCCAATAGTGGGCGGTAGGGACCAGATAGACTAACACTGGGTTAGATAATGGTGATGGTTGCACAAGCTTGTGACTGTGCTAAGTGTCACTGAAGGGACAGTTATAAATGAATTTTATATTATGTAAATTATATATCAATTAAAAATATTTTTAAATGCAAATTACCCAGATTCATATGGTGATGATTTTCAACTATACCCTTTCCTATTCCATTCCCTTTCATGCCCCACCCCCACTATTGCCCACACTTACTTCCTCCTGCTGCCTGGCAGAGGCCTCCCAAGGAGGGTATCAGATCTGACACCTGCAGAACAAGTGGAGACCCAGTGTACATTTATGCCTATTGCTTTTCCGAGGTGGAAGTGGATGTTTCTAGCAGATATTTATGTGGGCTTCAGTTGATGGGGGAATTTAGACAAGGTGGCACATACAGCCCGGGTCAGGGTAGTGGCCCTGTCTGCCTCTCAAGTTAATATCTAGACATCTCCTAAGCCAGCGGTTCTCAACCTGTGGGTTGCGACCCCGGCGGGGTTTCCTAAAGCCATCAGAAAATATATAATACATATCAAGTATTTATATTCCAAATCATAACTGTAGCAAAATTACAGTTATGAAGTAGCCACCAAAATTATTTTTTGGTTTGGAGTCACTGCAACATGAGGAACTGTATTGCGGGGTCACAGCATTAGAAAGATTGAGAACCACTGTCCCAAACGTTGATCTCATGCACCAACAACCTCTCGATGCTGTGCTCTGAAAGTCAGATTGGCCACCTACAAGCACTAGTAAATACTAAGGACATTGGAGACTGGCCTCAAATTGAGGCTTTCTTCAACCACATGCAATGTGACCTAAGCCCATTGCTGACCCGCATGAGTAAAGAGACGCAGTGATGCTGGCCATGTGTGTTGTGAATAGTAGCTGAAGGAGTGCACTAGAGGGCCTGCTGCATAGTTGTTGAGTAAATGGTGATTGTTATCCCAACCCTGTTTGGGTGGGCCTCCTACTGCTGCAGCTGTTTCCTGCCTAAGTCCCCGACCTTGGTCACTGGCCCCCAGGTTACTGTAGGTAGATTCCCCTGATTTGTACTCACCTTCCCCAATGACAATCACATGGATAAGGTAACCCAAATGTGGTTACCTTTTGGAAATGTGTCCTAACTCTGTTTTCTGAGATAATTGTCTGGAGCTAATGAATCATAAGGCCCGTCTTCACGAGACACTTTTTACCCTTCTCCTGGTTGCCTTGGACTCTTCCTATCCCATCTTCAACTCTGTCCAGCATTTATCCTTTTACCCCTAACCTCATCCCCTGCTTCATCTGACACATTGCCCCCCCTCGCTTGCTTCTCCATAAACTGGTAACTTATCTCTCTTTTGGACTTTGGCCATGGATATTCTTACTTTTTCCTCTGTTCTTACCCCCTGTGCATTATTCAACCTTCCAACTTGCAATTCTTTATTCTCAGGGAGCCTTTTATTCCCACTCCCACCAAAGAAAAATTACAAGTAACAGCATTTCAAAACTCAAGAAGCTCTTTCATTACTCGTCTACTAATGCTATTGTTACATCCCAGGAGACAGACCACAGCAAACCCAAAGTGAATTATATAAGTTTTATTGCAAACCTGCGCAGGGACTGCAGGCAACCCACGCAAGGGAACACTGCAGCCCTGAGCTTCTAAAATGGCTCCTTTTTATAGAGTGGCTATCTAGGCTGAGCAAGCAAGCAAGCAGCATTTACAAGGGCGGGAGAGGTATGATTAGCTGACCTTATTCTTGGCTAAGTCTCCAGGGTAGAGCTTCCTGGATGTTGGGTACATAGAGTTCTGTGGAAAATATTGCTACATTTCTAATGGTTGTTTATCTTTTCTTCCTCCAGCCATGTACTGGATGTCCTCAGTTTTCATGTCTGGTGGGTTGCACCGCTTGTCCTAAGACAGGGGTCCCGAAACTACGGCCTGCTAGCCGCATGCGGCCCCCGGAGGCCATTTATCCGGACCCTGCCGCACTTCCAGAAGGAGCACCTCTTTCATTGGTGGTCAGTGAGAGGAGCATAGTTCCCATTGAAATACTGGTCAGTTTGTTGATTTAAATTTACTTACTCTTTTTTTTTTTTTTTTTTTTTTCATTTTTCTGAAGCTGGAAACAGGGAGAGACAGTCAGACAGACTCCCGCATGCGCCCAACCGGGATCCACCCGGCACGCCCACCAGGGGCGATGCTCAGCCCACCATGGGGCGGATGCTCATGCCCATCCTGGGGCGTCGCCATATTGCGACCAGAGTAGCCACCTCATAGCGCCTGAGGCAGAGGCCACAGAGCCATGCCCAGCGCCCGGGGCCATCTTTGCTCCAATGGAGCCGATGGCTCCTGCAGGAGGGGAGAGAGAGGACAGAGAGGAAAGCGCGGCGGGGAGGGGGTGGAGAAGCAAATAGGCGCTTCTCCTATGTGCCCTGGCCGGGAATCGAACCTGGGTCCTCCGCACGCTAGGCCGACGCTCTACCGCTGAGCCAACCGGCCAGGGCTTAAATTTACTTATTCTTTATTTTAAATATTGTATTTGTTCCTGTTTTGTTTTTTTTTACTTTAAAATAAGATATGTGCAGTGTGCATAGGGATTTGTTCATAGTTTTTTTTATAGTCCGGCCCTCCAATGGTCTGAGGGACAGTGAACTGGCCCCCTGTGTAAAAAGTTTGAGGACCCATGTCCTAAGATGTCACAGCTATTACTTTATTTAACATTATTAAGTTTTAAAATACATCAAAAAAGAGAAATTTAGAACTATCTATGAAAAAAAGAGCTGGTATCCAAAGTGGCACCAACAGTTCTAGCGTGTCTTATCTTGCATACCCATAGGAGAGAGAAATTTCCATTTACTCTTCCCTGGCAATGAGATATTTCCCCAAGGCGCAGTTATGGGCAACATTCTCATGCTCAAGTTGAGCCTTCCTCTTCCTGGCCTCCCGCTCTGGCCTCTGCCAGTCTGCGATGGGCATTGACATGACTGGCCCATGAATATCAGGTTTCTTCCATGCAATTTGTTGTAGAGCAAAGTCTTTGAGTAGATACTGATTCTGAGGCTTGAGTGGGGTCTGGGGCTTGGTCACAGAAGTGTGAACAGGGTCCCTCTGGAACGATGTACTAGATGATATTCTGTAGGGTGCAGGCCTAGAAGAGGCAGACTGAGGGACACTAGATCTGGTAGGGTTGGTCCGGCCTGGCTGGGCAAAGTCGGTCAAAGTTGGCCCAGCCGTTCTGGCAGGAGCTGCCAAAGATGCAGGAGTCAGCTGGGATGAACCAACTGCAGTGGGCTGAGCTGAATTAGAACCATGGCAGGCAGTATTGGCTAAATCTGGTTGGGCTAGGTAGGTAGAAATTGGCACAGCAGGTCTGGCAGGTATCTGGGCATCGTTTGATAGTTGCGGCTGGCTGGTGGCCTTTGGGGTTGCTTGAGTTTCCCAAGGCCCTGTAGGAAGAGAGTTGTGTTTTCTTATCAAGCTTCTTCCCCAGAGCATGAAACACCTGCACAGACTCCAGCATGTGCATAGCTAGGGAGCTTCGAGGCTTTCTGAAGGTCTCTTGGATCATCTCAGGTTGATTTCTCCTCCGCTTCATCTTGGGAATGGTTGGCTTCTCTTGTGCCTTGACCTTTTTCCGTGCTTGATTGCAGTCTTCAGCTTTTTTTCGAGTTCTTTTCCTTGGTTCTTTTTGCCTTTTCCTGCTCCTGGCCATTACATTTGCTGTGCCTGCTGGATGCCCGTTTCTGGGGTTTCCTGTTGGAATCCTTGGCCATGTTTTCAGGAGCTGCATCACTGGCTGCAGCCTTGCACATCCCCACTTCTCCCACAAACACGCAGCCAGGTATCTCAGGCTGGAGTTTGGCCTTGGGAGCATCACTGTTAGGCTCAGAGGCTGTACGTTTGTTCCTCCTGGCTTGAACAAAGCGAGTCTGTGTGACACTTGACCTTCTCTGCAGTTCATTGAACTGGATGTCTCTGGTATCTACGGTTTTGCCCACTATGGGGAATTCAGATTGATCATCCCCCAAGGAACTTAACAGCTGTGGAAGGTAAATATCCTCCACCATTGCAGCGCTGTCTGCCAAACCATGATTAAGCTCAGTCCCCTGTTCAACTGTCTGTTGGTCCACGAGACTCAAGCTATTGTTTTCCAGCCCAGTGCTTTCACAGCCCAGGTGCTCCTCTTGGCCAAGGGGATCAACGCAGGCCAGGAGCTGGTGGATAGCTGGGATTTCTAAAGGGAGCAGTGGAGGATCTTGGTTTTCTGTTGGCTTGGATTTAATATCATCAGAATTCTTCTTCTTTTTTTGTTCTTGGCATGGAGCTGGAGGCATTGCCAGAAAATCACTAGGACTATAGACTGGAGTAACCTTTGAAATGTCCCCTGGCTCGGATGGTGGGTTATTCTCAGGTGTCTGTATATTTTTATTTCTGCAGGACGTGGGCAGTTCTGGAGTTGGTGGTAGACAAAAAGTTTGGACAGGAGGTTGCAGTCCCAGGGAAGACTCCATCCCCGGGGATGTCTCCATCACTACGAAGGAATCAAGGAGAAGTCAGTCAGTGTTGGTAAGTGCGATGCTCCCTCTATCACCAGTGCAGCACTCGTACCCTTCCAACAACGGGAAGAACATTTCTACTAGTCCCTGTTAGGGATCAGAGAGCGCCCTACACTAAGAGATAGGAGGCAAGTGTTCTAGTTCTTACTGGTCACCTTTAGATCTCCTTGTTTTTTGATATTCTTTATAATTCACAGAGTTTTTGTAATTAAAAAGAAAGAAAAAGTAAAAGTAAAGGTGATATTTAAAATGTTTTGCAGGCCTAGCTTCCTCGTAGGGCACCCTTTTCATTCTCTCACTCTCCTGAGTGAACAAGAACACTTCACACCACAGAGTAGGAGAGGGAAGGGAGCTAATCCTAATGAAATCTATAAGCAAGGACAGACTGTTAGCATGCTTGCTATGGACAAGATCTTGGAACACAAAGGGTAGACTCCTGGCATAAAAGTAAGAAAACTTTTGCCCTGGCCCGAAAGCTCATTTGGTTAGAGCATCGTCTCAACCTGCTAAGGTTACCGGTTCGATTTCCAGCCAGGGCACCTACAGAAACAGATTGATGTTTCTGTTTGTCGGTCTCTCTCTCCCCCTTTTCTTTCCTCTCTCCTTAAAATCAATACAATAAAATTTTAAAAAAAGAAAAGAAAAATTTAAGCTGCTACTATCAAAATAAGACATCTGAAGTGCCTTCCAATGGGACAAAAGCAATAAATCAGGGAAGGAAGTTCATTACAGTGTACAGTACAGGGGTCTAATACAGGAGGGCCATGAAAAGTGTGCCATCTCTTGGTATGCTCTTGGGGTTCTCATACATAGAGCATACGTGGCCATTACAGTGTCCCCCCTTCCCACCTCTATCAGCTGTCCTCAGCTAACAAAGCCTCTTAGGTTTAAGGGCACTGACTGACGGTAATAGTTATTAAAGGCACAGGACAGAAATTCTACCTATATGTGTACTCACAAGTTGCCAGCTCAGAATGATCCTGGTTTTGAATGCTGACTTCGTCCATCTTGTTGGTTGTACTCACCTTGCAAACTTGTGTCTATGATGGGTTGAGCAGACGCAGAGTAGCAGATTGCAGAGGTAGAGGCTGATGGTATCACATTTATGGGCTGAGCCTCCTTTAGTACCATGAGCACATGTGGTTGAGGGGCAGAGGCCCTGCTCTGTGTGTAAAACACGGAGCCATGGGATTACAGGTAGGTGCCCGGTTCTCCAGAGAGTAGGGACCCCACTGTGCCTTGATTATAGTAATACACATGACTTCCTTCCTGGTAGGGGACTGACAGGCTGTGTCCCTGATTTGGTATCTGAGGCGGTGCCCCCTGGATGAAGCTGGGATAAAGTGGTGGATACAGGGGAACCATGTTATTGGCATCTAGAGTTTTAAGACACTGGGATGCCATGGCCGTGGAGGACACAGCTGTGGCCTGCTCAGTGACAGAAACAGTGAAGTATCTGAGTGATGATGACTTCATCTCAGTGCCTCCTGGGAGAGCCCACTCAAAAGTACCAGCATAGGAAGCAGCTGAAGTGGAGACCTGCCTCTGGCCAGCAACTCCAGACAGCATAGTTGTGCTAGAATGCTGGTAAAGGTGGGCACTTCCCATGAGTGGCTGGAAAGAGGGGCCGGAGGCTGTTAGCAGTAGCCATGCTGAACTGCCGGCTGGAGCAGAGGCCCCAGAGAAATTGGAGACACTTCCTGTTAGGGAGGCTGCATTGCTCACTACAGGAAGAGAGATCTGCAGAGAATTGGAGATTCCAAGTAAAGGTGGATTTTGGAAAGTTTCTGTAGGGAAGAAGAGTGTGATGGAAAAAAAAATCAGTGAGATTGATAAATTCTCACTATGTTTGAAGTATGGCATTACCTTAAGATTGTTGCTATCACAAAGCCTCCAATGGCAGTCCTCACTGAGATACCAAAAATGAAACAGTTTGTGATGGGAGTGAGTGCCAGAGCTGTTTGCTGCTCTTCTGTATTCACTTCTGTCTCCCAACGTGGGCAGAAATGTGCAGAAGACCCAAGTGGTGTGGTTCCTACACTGTTCTCTAGGGTAGATGCAGTCACTTGCTGCCCTATCTGTCTCTCTACTGAGCCTGCACTAGGGATTCATGTGTCTGCTCTTTCCTAGAGGCGAAGCATTGAGAACCAGGAGTCTTTGGAGAGCGTCTGTTCTCACAGTCTCATATGTGAGTGAGGAAACGGAGTCTCAGAGATATCATATGGGCTTCCTCATGCTCTGAATTATGTTAGTATTATCAGCAGGTTACATAACAGAAGGATCCCAACTTCCTTTTCAAGACTCTGCTCTGAGCGCTATACTGTGAAAAGCTTGGAACAATAGAACTTAGAATACAGGTGCTTTTCTTGTGCCTAGAAAACAGTGTAGGTAGTGCCCTTGTAATCTTCAGTGTCTCATTTTGCCTGCAGAGACCACATGCCACTCACTAAAATTCAGGTGTAGCTTAGTCCAGTTGGTCGTGGGTCATTCTTACTCTTTTCAGACCTGGTTTCTGATCCTACCTCATAATGTCTATCTGAGATTTAGTTTCTCAAGAAGTGCTTTTGAAAGAAAAATGTTATTTAAACTAGTTAGCTTTTGGTACTTATGTGTGAAGTAGTTATAAAAGTAGCTACATAAGGATTCATATCAATAGTGATGTATTACATACGATTTATATGGGTAAAATTATAAGTTCTGGAAACACAAAGAGAAAAGTCATGAAAAACGTATCACAGAACTAAACAGAAACGTAAAAGTATGAATGAAAACTCAATCATAAAGCAAGCATCTAATCATAATACATTTACAATAAGTGAAATTGTATTATACTTGCAATATTACATAAGTGGACATACCTCTCCTATTTTAGTAACTACTATTAACCAAAAAGCTGCCCACAGTGGCAGGTGATTTTGAAAGAATTCCTAACTAGTACGTACAGACAGAAAAAGATATATATCGGTAAAAACTGAATAACGAGCAGCAAAATGTAATAAATGTAGATGTGTAGGTAGTTCCAGTGCGTGTAGACAAATATTTTCTTAAAAAACTGGTATAGTTACAAACAACGACTCTTATACGGGGTGAATATCCTAAATATATAAAGAAGTCACAAAGCTCTGAAACAAACAAGCACACAATGCAATTAAAAAAAGGGGAGAGGACCTGAATGGACAGCTCTTCCAAGTGGCCATACAATTGGTCAGTAGATATATGAAACGATACTCACCTTCACCAGCTATTCGAGAAATGCAAATCCAAACTACAATGAGATACCACCTGTTGGATTGGCCATTATTAACAAGACAGGTAATAGCAAATGTCAGAGAAATTGTAGAAGGAAAGGAACCCTCATTCACTGCTGGTGGGAATGCAAATTAGTACAACCGTTATGGAAGAAAGTATGGTGGTTCCTCAAATAATTAGGCATAGAATTACCATATGACTCAGCAATCCCTGTCTTGGGTATCTGTCCCCCAAACTAAAAAAACATTGTTTTGTAAAGACATATACACCCCCCCCCCGATGTTCATCACAGCATTATTCACAGTGGCCAAGACATGGAAACAGCCAAAGTGTCCCTTGATAGAGATCCGCATAAAGATGATGTGCTACATATATACAATGGAATACTACTGAGCCATAAGAAATGATGACATAGTGACATTTATGACAATATGGATGGACCTTGAGAACATTATACTGAGTGAAATAAGTACATCAGAAGAAGCTGAGAACTGTATGATTTCACACAAAGGTGGGATATAAAACTGGGACTCATGAACATACATAGATCAAAGTGAAGTGGTTACCAGGGGAGGTAACATGGGTTAGGGGAACGAGGAGGGCGGTGGAGGAAGGGTGTAAAGAGGGACAAAAATAAGGTGATGGAAAATGATTTGATTTGGATGATGGGTATACAACATAATCAACAGTTCAAATGCTATAGAAATGTTTACCTGTAGCCTATTTACTCTTATTGATCAATGTTACTGTGTTGAAGTTAATTTTCAAAATAAAATTTAAACATGGAAAAAAAATGAAAGAAACACTGGTATAAAGCAAGAAGCAAATGAAGTGTAAAGGAATTCCATGAAGGTGCTCATTCATATATTTCTTTATATTATTGAGCAAAGAACAGATCTTAAGTCTATTAGAAATCTATATATTATAGATATCTTGCCCTGGCTGGCTGGCTCAGTGACTGGAGTGTCAGTCCAGCATATGGATGTCCTGGGTTAGATTCCCAGTCATGGCACATGGGACAAGTGGCCATCTGCTTTTCTTCCTCCTTCCTCAGCCCCTTCTCTCTCTCTTCCCCTCCTACAGCCAGTGGCTCCATTGATTCCAACGTTGGCCTGGGAACTGAGGATGGCTCGTTTGTTAGAGCATCAGCCTCAGGCGCTAAAACGATCTCGATTGATTCGAGCTTTAGCCCCAGATGGGGCTAATGTTTATTTTATTGATTTTAGAGGGAAAGGAAAGGAGAAAAACAGTGAGAGATAAGATCATTAATCTGATCCTGTGTGTGCCCACACCAAGGATCACACAAGCAACCTCTGCGCTTCGAAACTATGCTTTAATCAGCTGAGCATGGCATGGAGGTTTTTATGGTGTTCTTAAAACATAAATTACCATTATCTTTAAGATCCAGGAAAGTGTCATACCCAAAACCTTAGAAAACATTACCACCGGAATCCAAATTAAAAAATAAATGTGAGGATCCACAGGGGACACCGTAAATTTGGTTTAGATAAATGTGAAATGAGAGGTGTGGGAATTGACCTTTGTTTGTTTTCTTAGGTAGCTAAGATCTAAAGACATGGTGTTGGTTTATCGGTCTGTTGTGTTTGTGTGGAAGAAAATACCTGTGACGATGAACAGCAGCTTTGATTTAAAACATACTTATCACACACAGGAATCAGTCTTTCTGATTCAAGTTAGGACACGCACTGTTAAAAAAATCTTAATCTTATTTTTAACAGACAGAGCATCGACATCATTTAAAAATCAGAACGATGTGCAACACTGAAATTCTGTTTCATCCAGCGCCTAGATAGCCAGCTTTGTGAGTTTCCTGTTCATTGGAGACATCATTTCTAAAACATACTTTTAAATGTTTATGCTTCAAAGTGCCAAGTGCCAGTTTTCAGAAAGGCAATAGACAAACACAAACAACTGTCTATGTTTTTTGGTTCAGCTGCTTTGCCTAGTGATACCCTATTCTGGCCTTCCTTTCTTGTCTAGTTTATTCATGTAAGCATTTGTTAAAATCAACTTAGTTGTGCTGTCCAAAGAGCAGATTAGACCCTACACTCTTCTTCTGCTACAATTGAACATCTTTGGTTCCCCTCAACATTCTGTTCCAACCACCTTTTTGGCTCCTGAGAGCTCCTCCAAGCTCTCTTCTTCATCCGTTCAGCTTCCCCTCCTTCATTCTGCTGCTTCCCTCCCTCCTGGTGCCCATTGCCCTGTGCTGATGAACACAATCCTCAAGTTTCTTACATTTAAATACTTGCCTCTATATAGCCCATTACTCTCCATCTTCTCTCCCTGTTTTCTCTTGTCACCTAGTTTGGATAGAAAACTTCAAAATTAGGTGAATATTATAGTTTGAACAGCACTACACTGAAAACACTGACGTTGAAACATTAATCATGGGAGAGGATTACACATGAGACATCTGGGATATATAGTGCTAGTTCTCTCCACCATGCCAGTTTTCTCTCTGCTTCTCTTAAAACATGTCAAGAAGTGTTGATTTCATTTTCTACATAGGTGCTCTTTTAAGACGCTGTGTTAGAAAAGTTAGGGATTAGCGAGAACAGCCTATCTTACCCAGTGATTAATAGATGAGGGGAAAAACAACTTTTGTGAGAGTCACTGACTTCTCCATGGTCACATAGCCAGTAAATGTCAAAATCAAAACTGAAATCAGTTTTTCCAATTTCTAGATTACTACTTTCCACTATTATTTTATATTATCTAGTTTACACTCTTAAATATAGGGGCAAAAATTATCTAATAATATCTTTATTAAGTTTTATTCATTACCTGACATGATAAAGAAGAGGATATATCAGCAATAGATTCAACGGATGAGGAGACAATACTTGACGTCTGACTGGCTAGACCCAAAGAGCACATGTGTCCAGTAGGAAGGTCACTGGTCACTAGTTACTGGCCACTGGTAAGTTGCGATGATCTAACTGTATTTACAAATCCATGGAGACTCCAAGGTTCTCTCAGATGGTGATAGGTTTGATGGAGAATTATGTCACAAAGCAGGCAGTTAAAAGGGCTGAGAGAGCCAATTGATTGGTCGGATTGCCAACAAGATAACAGGATTGGATGGAGGGGTGCGAGGGTGTGATCATCTCATGTTCCCAGGGCTCTTTTGTTAGGGAAATAGTCTCACTCTTTCTTTCTTTTCTTTGCTGCCTCACTATTTCTTAATGACATTCATTAACAAAATTAACTAGTAGTTACTTATATTTTCTATGATATAGCATCTAACATACATATCTTTCATTACATATAGTACATTGTTAGTTTCTGTAGAAAGAAAGAAATGGGACAGGTAGGTTGCAGAGTTATATTTGTCCTGAAATTACATCAGTCCAGCTTGAGTGATTTGACAGCAACCTTTGAGGAGCAAAGGAAGGGGATTCAGGAGTTCTTTTTGTGAAGTAGTTAAAAAGCAAGTGAAGTTTGTCGAGTGCATTTTCGGGAGAATGATGTGGTCCAAGGCTGTTTCAGTTTGTTCTCGAGTGCTTCCTTTCTTAGGCTGGGCTGGGTAGGTTGGACTTGCTCTCCATTTTCTTCTTCATTTTGGCATTGTTTCTGAGAGCAGCTTTGACCGTGCATTCTTACACTCATGGATGTTGCTTCCTGTCAGCTTCCAGCAGCAGGAGTCTTCTTTTCAGTGTCCAGTGCTTCCCTGAATGGACTCTGCCCATGAGGAGCAAACACCGAAGAGCTAGGAGTCAGCTGATGAGAAACCTTCCTTCCTGCAGCCTTTGGTTACAGTTCCTCTGCCATGATTTGCTACCTGTCATTCCTTGGGCCATGTAGACATCCTGCCATCCTGCTCTTTCACACGTGCGACGCATTCGTGAGATTTTCCTTTTCTCCTCTTTACCTAAACTCTATGCTCTGTGGCAGTTACTGTAGTCTCCTGCCCCCTGGCAAACAGCCAGTGCAGAACTTTGGGCTCCTAAGGTTCCCTGTCTGCCATGCTGTTGCCTGGCCAGGCAGAAAGGAAGGGCAAGTCAGAGAAAGACAGTGACAATCATGAGGAATAGGGAACGGGGAACATGAACGTGGACAGGAAAAAAGGTATTTATGTGGAATTTTTGCTCTCTGTGAGAAACAAATTGACACCATTTGGTTTCACTTTGTATTAACATATCAGAGGTTGTTTCCAAGCCTTTTACGCTTGGGGAGTGGTGAATAACAAATTATTTTGGAACCAAGAAGGCAGAAATAACCCTAAGCGTAAGCAAATTAAAGTGAAATCATTGGCATTTAATCATTCAACAGTTAGGGTAGATCACTGTTTCAGGGACCCGCAGAAAGTTCTGGCAGACTGGTCTATGGAATAGAGGTTGGAAAACACTATATACTGCAGCAACTGCCATGAATTTGTTCACTAGCGAGAATTACCTTAAATAAGATTTTCACTTTGTTTCATGTCATATCACCTCATTTACATGATTCATTGCTATGTTTTTAGAATATGGATTATTTTTATGCTCTCTGTCAGAGCTCTGGGTTTCTCCTTATCTTTTCTTCCCAGTCTTATTTTTGAACGTCCCGCCCTTGTAAGACACATTGTGTGTAGTTTTCTTGATGACTTTATTTAGAAGCATCCTGAACTAACTTGACCCGAGAGATCTTGTGGAGAAACTTTAAAATGGTCTGTGAAGCAGCCTTTGTGGTGAGTTACACTGTGCACCCGAGCAGGGGAACAGATGTGTGCAGCCAGCCC
The DNA here is from genome assembly GCF_036850995.1 of Saccopteryx leptura. NCBI lineage: Eukaryota > Metazoa > Chordata > Mammalia > Chiroptera > Emballonuridae > Saccopteryx > Saccopteryx leptura. Next base: position 248,989,321 of record NC_089505.1, read on the forward strand.
CCGTGGCCTGCATTGGCTCTGTTCTTCTTCCCTTGCTTAGTGCTTTCCTCACGTACCACTCTTGTCACTCTGAGTGAGAGCTGAAGTGCTAATGACTTGCACACGGTGGTACAAAAGTAGGTATCCAGTTGTTCGTATGGAAAATAATACAACAATTAATGAATAGAAGTGTAAGAATAAAACCTGTTTTGTGTACTTACAACTGAAACCCTGTACTTGCCCCTTCCCCACACCTGCTCTTATATGGAGTAGCTGGTTTGGAGAGCAAATCTATAGATCTAGTCCTTCTTCTTAATGGTGAGCTGTTAGGAGGACCTAGGTCAGACTTTTGTGGGGCTTTTTTAGTGTCAATGAGTACGAAGTGTGTGATGCCAGATGCCAGGAGCCCACGGGAACATAGCTCATAGATTGGATCTCCAAAATGACACATGTCATTTATAGGCCTACTTTTCCTATTTGAGACATGTGTGTTTTCATTGATGATGTATGCTATTTACCTAAGGAGAAATTTTGAGCGGTGTTGCGGTGCAGAGAGACAGCTGAAACTTACACTGATTTTTCAAGGAGTTCCCCCTCAGACTGCCGACTTCCATGATACAATATGTGCTCAATATCTGCGGAGCAGACCAATGCGTCCTTTTACTGAGTTCCCTCAGAAAGGAAGGGAATCTATACGTACTGCAGGGTTGGTGGTGGAAGATGGGAGGAACTGTGGTAACACAAGTCTGGTGGCGATAAAATAGTTACATGTTAAGGTATTGGTTCCAACATTCGGTTCTATCTTGACAAACCCTCATTAGGCCTTTCCTGGTCCCCAGCATGTATATGTTCTCTCCATAGTTCCAGCCAGTTACCTTCAGCTTCTGGCTCACCATCATCTTAACTTCTGCGGATATCGTCAGTGTAGGAGAAGGAACCTAAAGGAATTTAATCCAACATTCAGAAACAGCATCAAGCTCCACCCTGACCTTAAGCCTTCTTCTTTTTTTCTTTTTTATAAATAAATTTTTATTTTTATGGGGTGACATCAATAAATCAGGGTACATATGTTCAAAGAAAACATTTCCAGGTTATCTTGTCATTTAGTTTTGTTGCATACTCATCACCCAAAGAGAGATCGTCCTCCATAACCCTCTATCCAGTTTTCTTTGTACTCCTCCCCCTCCCCCTCCCCCTCCCCCTCTCCCTCTACCTCCTTCCCCCCCCCCCCATAACCACCACACTCCTGTCCTTGTCTCTTAGTCTCGCTTTTATGTCCAACCAATGTATGGCATCCTGCAGTTCTTGCTTTTTTTCTGATTCGCTTATTTCACTCCGCATAATGTTATCAAGATTCCACCATTCTGTTGTAAGTGATCTGATGTCATCATTTCTTCTAGCTGAATAGTATACCATGGTGTATATGTGCCCCATCTTCTTTATCCAGTCTTCTATTTTTTTTACAGTGATTAAAAACCTTTAAGCAAACTCTTGGCCAATACAGCAAGAATCCATAAAAGAGTAATGTCCTTAACATGTTCACCAAGTCCAAGTTGGCCCCATCACCATGCCAAATCCCTGAAAAATGCAACCCAACCACAGTTCAGTCTGTTAGGAGCTGTCACAGGGAGCAGGAGTCCAGGAAAAGTCCACATCCAGGAAAAGTCCGCATGGTACTGGAATTGTCACCATTCTATACTTTGCGCTCGTGTCCAAGTCCCAATGACCGCTGCTTCTAGCTGGTAATGATTCAGGTAGACTGGAAAAGCCATTTGCAGCATGCGTGGATATGGAGCTTCTGTTCTCTGCCTGGATAGATGAGACCAGGTTGTTTTTCCCTGGAGCTCTGCGACTGTGGCATGGTAAAGAGAACCTTGAGATACACTAAGCTGGGTGGCAAAGGTAGATTCATAATAGAAGCTGGAAAAAGGGGGAAAGAGAGCTCTAAATTAGGAGTAGGTCCCAGCCTGAAATATGAGTGGGGCATTGAGGTAGGAGGGATAAAGGAAACACTATATATTAAGCAAAGCAGCAGAAAATAGGACTATCAACACCCACAACAGAGACCTTAAGCCTTCTTTTATTGGAATATTGTCTTGTCTCATAGACCAACTACCTGCATTTTTTACCCAATGGGATAATAACTAGGACTTGTCTTGATGAAGCATACCCAGTTCATCTACCTCTGGACTCTTCATTACTCTCACTTTTGATTTAATTAAAGACTGGAATTTCTCAAAGCCCCCCTATATTGTAGCTGGGTGATACCAGATGCTAGTAGATTTTAGAGTATCAAGTACTTTGTTGTTTGGAGCTCCAAATATCGCTGACTCCTGTATTTTCCACCCAGTGTACTACATACCTATTATGGCATTCTGTTACTTTGTGCTAGATCTACTCCCATCGAAAGTTCTGTTCTTTGCTAGTCTTCTTTTCTGGAAACCCTGTTGTCCCAGGTCTAGATTTATTGTGTTAACCATAAACAAATTTTTCCCACCTCAAGCTTTGTGTCATTTAGCAAATTGTAAGTACAAGACCAAATACTGTTTTTCTAGTTTGAGATAGATTTATGTCACATTTTGTATATTTTTATTTCTACAGATATTTGTGCCAATATTTATTTTTGGCCACTACATGCCAGAATTCCAACAGAATATTTTACGTTTTGGCACCGAATTTGAATGTGCCTCACCATAAGTGTGCAAAGTGTGCTGTGCTAACTTACAGCTATTTTTTTAAATATCAGTTTCTGAATATAAACCCAGTTTGAACTATATGGAAGTGTTTAGAATTGTTAATGCCTGTGGATATACACTTGGTTAGAATATGATAGTCACAGAAATGTGAAAACTAGTGATCTTTTTACCCATTCATTCATTTATTCATAACTGACCTTTCTGACTCTGACTCTGTTACCCTGATCTCAAATGGTTGTGAAGCTTATATATACACAGTAACTTATATATATATATATGTATGTGAAGCTTATATATATACAGTAACACTGTATGTAAGATACTTTCAGAGATTAGAAACTAAAAGTTAAAAATCAAAAGTCCTTTCATATTATAATTACATTTTGCTTATATAATACATATTATAATCTACATTTTAACCTGATATTTGGTATTCTATTCTGCCTTCAGACCTATGGAGGTCTTGCTGCCCTTTGCTGTTTCACATGGAGCAGAATGGAGAGGTTTTCTAACCGACACAGATCTCTATGCGCAGTACTGTGCAAACCGCAAGACTTGAATCCCACTCTTGCCTTTTTCCGATATTTTTTTTTATCATTTTTTAAATTAAAGTTAATGCAGTGACATTGATAAATCAGGGTACATATATTGAGAGAAAACATCTCCAGATTATTTTGACATTTGATTATGCTGTATACCCCTCACCCAAAGTCAAATTGTCTTCCGTCACCTTCTATCTCGTTTCTTTGTGCCCCTCCCCTCCCTCCACCCCTTTTCTCCTTCCTCCCCCCATTCCCCCCTCCCCCCTACCCCCAACCCCATTGCCATCACATTCTTGTTCATTTTTATGTCCCATCTATATATGGATTCATATAGTTCTTTGTTTTTTTCTCATTTACTTATTTCACTCCATATATTGTTATCAGGGTCATCCATGTTATTGTAAATGATCCGATGTCATCATTTCTCATAGCTGAGTAGTATTCCATAGTATATATGTACCAAAGCTTTTTAATCAACTCGTCCTCTGACGGACACTTGGGCTGTTTCCAGATCTTCGCTATTGTGAACAATGCTGCCACAAACAATGGGGGTGCATTTCTTATTTTGGAGCATTTCTATGGTGATTTTGGGGTATATTCCTAAAAGTGGGATAGCTCGGTCAAAAGGCAGTTCAATTTTCAATATTTTGAAAAATCTCCATACTGTTTTCCATAGTAGCTGCACCAGTCTGCATTCCCACCAGCAGTGCAGGAGGGTTCCCTTTTCTCCACTTCCTCGCCACACTTATTCTGTGTTGTTTTGTTGATGCGCGCCATTCTGACTGGTATGAGGTGATATCTCATTGTGGTTTTCATTTGCATTTCTCTAATGATTAGTGATGTTGAGCATTTTTTCATATGCCTGTTAGCCATGTGTATGTCCTCTTTGGAGAAGTGTCTATTCATTTCTTTTTCCCATTTTTTGATGGGATTGTTTGTCTTCCTGGTGTTGAGATTTACAAGTTCTTTATAAATTTTGGTTATTAACCCCTTATCAGATGTATTGTCAAATATGTTCTCCCATTGTGTAGTTTGCCTTTTTATTCTGTTCTTATTGTCTTTTTCTGTGCAAAAGCTTTTTAGTTTGATATAGTCCCATTTGTTTATCCTGTCTTTTATTTCACTTGCCCTTGGAGATAAATCAGCAAATACATTGCTCCGAGAGATGTCGGAGAGCTTACTGCCTATGTTTTCTTCTTCTTTTTTTTTTTTTCATTTTTCTGAAGCTGGAAACAGGGAGAGATAGTCAGACAGACTCCCGCATGCGCCCGACCGGGATCCACCCGGCACGCCCACCAGGGGGCGGTGCTCTGCCCATCCTGGGCGTCGCCATGTTGCGACCAGAGCCACTCTAGCGCCTGAGGCAGAGGCCACAGAGCCATGCCCAGCGCCCGGGCCATCTTTGCTCCAATGGAGCCTTGGCAGCGGGAGGGGAAGAGAGAGACAGAGAGGAAAGCGCGGCGGAGGGGTGGAGAAGCAAATGGGCGCTTCTCCTGTGTGCCCTGGCCGGGAATCGAACCCGGTGCCTATGTTTTCTTCTAAGATGCTTATGGTTTCACGGCTTACATTTAAGTCTTTTATCCATTTTGAGTTTATTTTTGTGAATGGTGTAAGCTGGTGGTCTAGTTTCATTTTTTTGCAGGTAGTTGTCCAATTTTTCCAACACCATTTGTTAAAGAGGCTTTCTTTACTCCATTGTATTTCCTTACCTTCTTTGTCAAATCTCAGTTGTCTATAGAGCTGTGGGTTTATTTCTGGATTCTCTGTTCTGTTCCATTGATATATGTGCCTGTTCTTATGCCAGTACCAGGCTGTTATTAGTACAATGGCCTTACTCAAAGGCCAACTTGATATCAGGAAGTGTTATACCTCCCACTTTATTCTTCTTTTTTAAGATTGCTGAGGCTATTCATGTTCTTTTTTGGTTCCATATAAATTTTTGCAATATGTGATCTATATCTTTGAAGTACGTCCTTGGTATTTCAATTGGTATTGCATTGAATTTATAGATTTCTTTGGGTAATATATACATTTTAATGATGTTTGTTTTTCCTAACCATGAGCACGGTATATGCTTCCTCTTGTTTGTATCTTCCTTGATTTCTTTTATCAATGCTTTATAATTTTCCGAGTACAAGTCTTTAGTCTCCTTGGTTCAATTTACTCCTAGGTAGTTTATTTTTTTTGGTTGTAATAGTGAAGGGGATTGTTTCCCTATTTTCTCTTTCTGACTGTTCATTGTTGGCGTATAAAAATGCTTCTGATTTCTGAGTATTAATTTTATGTCCTGCCACTTTGCTGAATTCATTTCTCAGGTCCTTTTTGACTGAGACTTTAGGGTTTTCTGTATACAATATCATATCATCTGCAAATAATGATAATTTTACTTCTTCTTTTTCAACTTGAATGCCTTTTATTTCTTCTTCTTGTCTGATTGCTGTGGCTAGGACTTCCAGGACTATGTTGAATAAGAGTGGTGAAAAGGGGGCACCCCTTCGTTGTTCCTGATCTTAGGGGGATTGCTTTTAATTTTTGCCCATTGATTATGATGTTGGCTGTGGGTTTGTCATAGATGGCTTTTATTATGTTGAGGTATGTTCCCTGTATTCCCATTTTGCTGAGAGTTTTGATCATGAACGGATGCTGGGGTTTTTTTTTGTTTTTTTTTTTTTACAGAGACAGAGAGAGTCAGAGAGAGGGATAGACAGGGAAAGACAGACAGGAATAGAGAGATGAGAAGCATCAATCATTAGTTTTTCGTTGCGCATTGCAACACCTTAATTGTTCATTGATTGCTTTCTCATACGTTCCTTGACCGCGGGCCTTCAGCAGACTGAGTAACCCCTTGCTGGAGCCAGCGACCTTGGGCTCAAGCTGGTGAGCTTTTGCTCAAACCAGATGAGCCCGTGCTCAAGCTGGCGATCTCAGGGTCTCAAACCTGGGTCTTGCGCATCCCAGTCCAACATTCTATCCAGTGAGCCACCGCCCGGTCAGGCCGGGTGCTGGATTTTATCAAATGCTTTCTCTGCATCTATTGAAATTATCATGTGGTTTTTCTCCTTCTTTTTGTTTATGTGATGAATCACATTGATTGATTTATGAATATTGTACCCGCCTTGCCTCCCCAGAATGAATCTCACTTGATGATGGTGTATGATTTTTTCCATATATTGTTGGATCCGGTTTGCTAATATTTTGTTGAGGATTTTAGCATCTATATTCATCAGAGATATTGCCCTATAATTTTCGTTCTTTGTGTTGTCTTTGCCTGGTTTTGGAATCAGGATTATGCTCACCTCATAAAAGGAGCTTGGAAGTCTTCCTTCCTCTTGAATTTTTTGAAATAGCTTGAGAAGGATAGGAGTTAGTTCTTCTTTGAATATTTGGTAGAATTCACTTGTGAAGCCATCAGGCCCCAGACTTTTCTTTGTTGGGAGTTTTTTGATAACTGTTTCGATCTCATTTGGTGTAATCAGTCTCTTTAGGTTTTCTGATTCTTCCATATTGATTTTTGGAAGATTGTATATTTCAAGGAATCTGTCCATTTTATCTAGGTTGTCTAGTTTTTTGGCATACAGTTCTTCATAGTATTTTCTTACAATATTTTGTATTTCTGTTGTGTCAGTTATTATTTCTCCAATCTCATTTCTAATTTTATTTATTTGAGTCCTCTCTTTTTCTTGGTGAGTCTAGTGAAAGGTTCACTGATCTTGTTTACATTTTCAAAGAACCATATCCTACTTTCATTGATCCTCTGTATTGTTTCTTTAGCCTCTATGTCATTTATTTCTGCTCTGATCTTTATTATTTCCTTCCTTCTACTAGCTCTGGGCTTTACTTGCTGTTCTTTTTCTAGTTCTTTTAGATGCAGGGTCAAGTTGTTTAATTGAGCTTTTTCTAGTTTATTAAGGTGTGCCTGTAGTGCTTTGAACTTCCCTCTCAGGACTGCTTTTGCTGTGTCCCATAAATTTTGAGTTGATGTATGCTCATTGTCATTCGTTTCTAGGAATTTTTTTTATTTCTTCTTTGGTCTCATTTTTAATCCATTCGTTATTTAACAACCTGCTATTTAGTTTCCATGTGTTTGAGAATTTTTGAGCTTTTCTGTTGTGATTCATTTCTAGTTTCATGCCATTGTGATCAGAGAAAATGCTCGAAATGATTTCAGTCTTCTTAAATTTGTTGAGAGCACTTTTGTGCCCTAACATGTGGTCTATCCTAGAGAATGAACCATGAGCACTTGAAAAGAATGTATATTCTGCTGCTTTAGGGTGAAAGGTTCTGAAGATATTTATTAAATCGAGTTGATCTAGTGTGTCCTTTAAGTCTGCTGTTTCTTTGTTAATTTTCTTTGTTGAGGATCTATCTAGTGATGTTAGTGGGGTATTGAAATCCCCTGCTATAATAGAATTGCTGTTGATCTCGCCCTTTAAATCCATCAAAGTCTGCTTTATATATTTAGGTGCTCCTATATTAGGTGCATAGATATTTATAATAGTTATATCTTCCTGTTGGATTTCTCCCTTTATCATTATGTAGTGGCCTTCTTTATCTCTTATTATATCCTTTGTTTTAAAGTCCATTTTGTCTGATATAAGTATAGCTACCCAGATTTTTTTTTCATTTCCATTTGTATGAAATGTATTTTTCCATCCTTTTACCTTCAACCTATGTGCATCTTTTGTTTTAAGGTGTGTTTCTTGTAGATAGCATATGTACGGGTCCTGTTTTCTTATCCATGCAGCTACCCTACATCTTTTGACTGGATCATTTAATCCATTTACATTTAAGGTTATTATTCATATATAGTTGTTTATTGCCTTTTTATTCTTTAAAGCTGTATTCCTTTTTTGCTATATTCTTTTCCCACTTTGATCTGTTTACACCAAGCCCCTTAACATTTCCTGCAGCACTGGTTTGGTTGTGATGAATTCCTTGAATTGTTTTTTGTCTGGTAAGTTTTTTATTTCTCTTTCAATTTTAAATGATATCCTTGCTGGATAAAGTAGTCTTGTTTGTAGGTTCTTGTTCTGCATTACTTTGAGTATTTCTTACCGTTCTCTTCTGGCCTCATGTGTTTCTGTTGAGAAGTCGGATGTCATCCTTATGGGGGCTCCTTTGTAGGTGATAACTTTTTTTTCTCTAGCAGCTTTTAATATTTTCTCTTTATCACTTAGCTTTGGTATTTTAATTATGATGTGTCTTGGTGTAGATTTCTTTGGGTTTCTCTTTAATGGAGTTCTCTGTGCTTCTTGAACTTGTGAGAGTTTCTCCTGCATTAATTTAGGGAAGTTTTCAGCTATTATATGATTGAACAAAGTCTGTATCCCTTGTTCTTTCTCTTCTTCTTCAGGAACCCCTATGATGCGGATGTTATTTCTCTTCATGTTGTCACAGAGCTCTCTAAGAGTTTCCTCAGACATTTTGAGTCTCTTTTCTTTTTTCTTCTCTGCTTTCTTGCCTTCACTGAAGTTGTCCTCCAACTCACTGATTTGATCCTCAGCTCTATTTATCCTGTTTTTAATTCCTTCCATTGTGGTCTTCATTTCTGATATTGTATTTGTCATCTCCAACTGATTCTTTTTTAATATTTCAATATCCTTTTTTATACTTGCTATTTCTTTATTTAGGTATTCATAATGACCATCCATTTTTGTTCTAAGATCTCTAATCATCCTTACAATCATTATTTTGAACTCCGCATCTGGAAGTTTGGTTATTTCCATATCACTCATTTCATCTCCTGAAAGTTTCTCTTGTGGTTTCATTTGGATTGCACTTCTTTGTCTTCTCATTATCTGTGTTTGGGTGTTTTGTTTGTAGAGTTGGTTGAGTCTAGGCTTGGTGTTGTCTGCCTCCAGTTTTCAATTGTGTTATTTCTAGGTCTTCTTGGGTTGGTATCAGCTATTAATTGTAATCCACTTTAAGATTTGGGCAGCTTTGAAGTCTTGATTTGTTTGTTTTCTTAACAGGTGATAGTCTTGTTTACTGATCTCAGCAGGGGGCTTCCTTGAAACTGTATCCAGGAATGGGATGGGTGCTGATTGTTGTGCTGATTGGAGCTGGAGAGATGTCTCGAGATCTGTGATCCGGAAGCAATTCAGTCTTCTGTTGTTTGGAAGGATCAGTTTCTCCCCCAGCTAGGGCCGCCTCCAGCACGAATGGGTCAGCTTTTTAGGTTGTCTCCTGCATTCCTTTCCCCCTCACAGTCTGTCCCTCTCTCTTTCTCCTTTCCATTTGGGAGATAAGCCAGTCCTTTCAACACACCTTGCTCCCTTGTCGCCAGGTAAGTGGCTGTGAGCAGTATTTTTTTGCTCTTTTTTCTGAAATGAGAGCCACTGTGGGATTTCAGCCTCACACCCCCCCCCCTCCATTCCTGTAAGCAGGGGAGATTCAGGCACTCCCTACCAGGTTTGTTGTGGCTTCTGCTTTGCTCCTTGCTTTTTGAGAGCTGTTCATATAGTCCAGAGTTGTTTTATCACGCTGATTTTTCCTAAATTGATTTGTATTCCAGTTTGATGGTGAGAACTGGGCATCTGGGTGTCTGCCTACTTCGCTGCCATCTTTGTACCACTCTCATTTTATTAGTTTTGTACTCTCTGGCCTTTGGAAGTGGATTTCTGAGATTTTACAAAGGTCTCTGTTAATCCTCTTGCCTGAAAGTACATCAGCAAGCGAGAAAACAGGGAGATTCTTTTTTTATTTTCTTCCACAAAGCCACAGATCTTTCCTGTATGCTGATGTAATTATAAACAGCTTATTCTAGCTCTTGGTACTTAAATCATTTTATTCAGTGTTGGGATTGTTTAAGACTCAGTAGACACAAGAGAGCTGTATAACTGCTTCCAATGTAGTACCTGTTCCTGCCGTAGAATTAGGGAGATGGATTATCCCTGTGTGTTTCATCTGTACTTGTGTCACCCTATTCCGTATTATTTTGAAGTAGATCTTAGATATCAGTCATACCATTTTACCTGTAAATTTTATATGTATATCTAAAATAGAGGAATTTCTTTCTTTTTTTTTTTTTTTAACATTTTTTTAGTTTTTATTTGTTTATTTTAGAGAGAGAGAGAGAGAGAGAGAGAGAGAGAGAAGGGGGGAGGAGCGGGAAGCATCAACTCCCATATGTGCCTTGACCAGGCAAGCCCAGGGTTTCGAACCGGCAACCTCAGCATTTCCAGGTTGACGCTTTATCCACTGCGCCACCACAGGACAGGCGAGGAATTTATTTCTTAATGTCATTCTTTAATGCTAACTATCCAGTTGAAATGCAGGTTTTCATTTATATTCTAAATCTCATTACAAAGTTATATATGAGAGTTTGAATTAGATGCAAATTAGGTCCACACTTTGCATTTGATTATGAGGTCTCTGAAGTCATATTTATAGTTTAGTCTGTAGGTTCTCCCTCACGTCTGTCTCCCTTTCTCTTATTTCCCCTTTGAGTTTTGTTTTCTGTGCTTTACTGAATTTAGAGAGAAGAAGGCACAGAGAGACAGAATTATCAGTTTGTTTCTGAATCTGCCCTGACTAGGGATAGAACTGGTCATGTTTGCATATCAAGACAGTGCTTATTCCTTAGGATGTGAATGGTGGGTGGAAGAAAAGTTTAGAGTCTCTATGTCTTTGAGTGTATAAGGGGGGAAAAGCAAAGGTTCGGAGTGAGTCAAACCCTGAAAGCAGAACTAGAGTGGATTGGTGGAGTTGCACTTTATTGTACATACTTACATTCTTTCTGCTATTATTCCACCTTGGGAATAGTAAGGAAGGTCTTGATCACATTTTATTTTTAAGTTTCAGACAGGAAGACCTTTAGAAAGCAGGTGTTTTCTTGTTCCTTCTTTATGAGATACCTTACTCTGTTTAAAAACAAATAGTAGGCCCTGGCCGTTTGGCTCAGTGGTAGAGCGTCGGCCTGGTGTGCAGGAGTCCTGGGTTCGATTCCTGGCCAGGGCAAACAGGAGAAACGCCCATCTGCTTCTCCACCCCTCCCCCTCCTCTTCCTCTCTGTCTTTTTCTTCCTCTCCCGCAGCCTAGGGTCCATTGGATCAGGGTTGGCCCAGGCGCTGAGGATGGCCCTGTGGCCTCTGCCTCAGGCACTTGAGTGGCTCTGGTCGCAAGAGAGCAACACCCCAGATGGGCAGAGCATCGCCCCCTGATGGATGTGCCGGGTGGATTCCAGTTGGGTGCATGCGGGACTCTGTCTGACTGCCTCCCCATTTCTGGCTTCAGAAAAATACAAAATGAATAAATAAATAAATAAATAAATAAAAATTTTAAAAAATAAAAACATATAGTAATAGCTTTTGTAATTTAAAGAATCTGTTGCTGCTCTGGGCAATTTGCTCAGTGGTAGAATATCAGCTTGGCATATGGATGACCTGGTTTCGATTCCAGGTCAGGGAACACTGGAGAAGTTCCCTTCAGCTTGTACACCCCTCACCTCTCTTTCTTCTTTCTCTCTCTCTCTCTTTCTCCTCCTTCTCTCTCTCTCTCTTTCTCACTCTCTCTCTCTTTCTCTGTTGCATTCTCTCTCCTCTTGCAGACAGGGCTTGATTGGAGCTAGCTGGCCTCGAACCCTGAGGATGGCTCTATGTCCTGCACCTCAGATTCCAAGATCTCAGTTGCTGAATAACCAAGTGATTCCCAGATGAGCAAAACGTTGCCCCCTAATAGGCTTTCTGGGTGGATCCTCATGGGATCGCATGGGGGAGTCTATATCTGCCTCCCCTCCTCTCACTGAATAATAATAATAAAAAATTAAAATCTAACATATTGTAAATATATGTGTGTATGTGAGAGAGAGAGAGAGAGAATATATACTCAAAGAGTAGAGGAGAAAGAATAAAGATGATATGGGAACTTGGGGATGGAAAGAAAGCGGGATGATTCAGTGGGTTTTAAGGTAAATTTTTGAACTATTCTCTTGCTCTTAATGTAGGCACTAGTTTGTAAATATCTTAAGCCCTGGTCACAGATCTCCCCTGTACTTTTTACCTTGAAAGGCTAGACTTTCCCTGAGATAACCACAGCGTCTATAGAGCAGGTAAATTATCTTTTTTGTATAAACTATAGACGAAGAGTCATTACATTGAAGATGTTAGGCTGCAGCTGCTGGCCTGCTTGCTGCTTCCAGGCTCCTGGGTGTGGTTCTGATACACGGTGTTTCATCTGTTCCCATGAGGGCTAGAAGATGCGAATGAGAGTGTGAGAACGTGTTTCTAAATCCTGGTGGTTCTCCTGTTTCACAGGCTGACCCCATGTTGGTCTCGGCTTGTGTTGTGCTGACTTCACTGTGTCTTGCCAAGCTCCCTGCCATTGTGATCTCAGGACCTGGCTTATGATGCACTTGCTACCTCCACTGTAAGTCCCTCCCACAGATACCAGGCTCGCTGAAGAAGAGGAGACCCAACACAATCCACTCCCTAGAACTGGTAGACTCAGGAGATAAATTGATTCAATAAACACTTGAGGGTCTTTTGGGTTCATTGTTAGAGTATGGGGATTTATCTAGGAAGATAAAACGTTCAGTAACCATGAGTCAGTGAGTTAATTTTAATAAAATAAATAAAGTGTACTGGGACTATAGAGGAGATACTGAGGAAGGCCTTACTAGGGAGTCAGTGTTTGGGCTGGCTGTGGGGAGCAGGATTTCACTAGATTAAGTAAAGGACAGCTCAGGTATTGTGAACAGGTACAAAACACTGGGCTTGAACTTGTGTCCTGGAGAAGCGGCCTCTGGTGCCTTTAGAGGTTAGTGTGAAAGGATATAGAAGTTATATGTTCATTTTCAAGAAATATTTATATAGCACCTTCGAACGTGAAGGCACCATTCTAGGAAGGAGGAACGGAAGAATGTTCTTGCTTTTCTATATTTTATATAGTATTGGGGGAGACATAAGTAAAAAAATATGCAGAATGTCCGATGGTGTTAGATTCTTTGAAGAATAACAGATCTCATTAAGACTTTGATTGAAATTGTTTTAAAAATCAAATTTTTGCAGTGCATTGTTATTTAATAATGTGCTCTCTCTGCTTAAATTCCATGTGCGAAATGCTGATCTTTGAGTCATGTCACACATTTTGTGTAAAGTTATTTTCTTCCTGACTGTGTGTGGTTTGGTCACGCTAAAATAAAATTAATACAGTGAGATCAAAAGTTAAAAAGGCTGAATGGAAGTATGGTTTTGTTCGTAGCATGGAAACCTTTGGTCTATAGAATTCCTGGTATTCTGCTTCTAGTTGTCTGTCAGGGCAGCTGTCCATCAGCCATGCGTCAGAGCTCACCTCGTCTGTACAACAACGTAATTAGTATGGATTTTACTCATTTTACTTCTGTCGACCTCGTCACGATAAGGGGTGTGTTGATCTTCACTGTTGAGTTGGAAGCTAAATTCCAGTCAGCCTGCTGTTCATAAGAAACCAATATAATAGTGAAGAGATGTCTAGAGAGAGAGTTGAAGTGTGGCACTGCCTCTTACTAAAAAAATAAGGTTGGAGTCACTAACATATTAGTAATCAAAGGTTTCGCCAAGTTAAGTGATGACAGTTTTATGTGCATCGGATCAGGAGGATTTCTCTAAATTATACTGAAATCAACAGATAAAACAGTAGGTGTGGATATTTCTGTGCTGTCCTACACATCTTGTATTCTTCCAATAAACTCCTTGAGTATAGAATCGACGTCTTTTCCATATAACAGAGCCAGCCTGGTTCATAGAACTGCCCTTATCACATGCTTATTCACACACTCAGTGCACAGAAAGAGTTTGTGGTTGAAGTACTGATAGTAGTCAAAGTGATTGAGGTATGGACGGACACGAAAATAAAAAATAACCCAAACCTTGCTAATGAAGTTTTAATATTACTGCTACTATTAATTGCACCATTGGGTATTAATATCATTAAAAGTAAAATTAGGAAATGTGTGGTATGGTTTAATCTCTAGATGTTTGAAATATTTATAAAATGTGTGGTAATAGAACTCTTCCTTTCAGGGAGGAAAAAATTATCAAATTATTGGGGGGGTTGTGATCATTTGAAATAATTTAAGAAACCATTTAATTCAATAAACATTTATTTTGCTTTTCCTGTCCCACTAACATTACTGGAAACTGAAGTAATAACTATATTCCTAAGGAAGGCAGATGAGCCTGACTGAGTGGTGGCACCGTGGGTAGAGCATCGGACTGGGATGCGGATGACCCAGGTTCGAAATTCTGAGGTCATGGGCTTGAGTGCGGGCTCATCTACTTGAGCACAGGGTTGCTGGCTTGAGCGTGGCATCATAGACATATCCCTATGTTAGCTTAAGCCCAAAGGTCACTCACTGGATTGAAGTCCAAGGTTGCTGACTTCAGCAAGTGGTCACTAACTCGGCTGTAGTCCCCGCCCTCTGGTCAAGCTACATATGAGAAAGAAGTCAATGAACAATTAAGGTCCAGCAACAAAGAAGTGGTGCTTCTCATCTCTCTCCATTCCTTTCTGTTGTCTGTCTGTTTCTATCTGTCCTTCCCTCTGCCTTTCTCTATGTCACAAAAAAAAACAAAAACAAAAAGATGACAAGACAGAAATTCTAATGCTCTAGGATGAATGATTCACGTCTCTGGGAACAGCAAAGAACAACTGATTTTGTAAGGAAGGTGCTGCGGGGAGTGACATTTGAACTGGACTTTGAAGAATGAGGACACTCCAGGCAGAGAACAAAGTGTGAGCCGAGTCAGAGAAGTGTGAACTGATGATGGGATCTCCAAATAGTCCTGACTGGCTGGGACTCGGGAGTACGTGGCTGAGGGTGCTCTGTGGCCAGAGGCAGGGGGTCTTTGTGTGCCATGCCAGAAGTCTGACCTTGATTCCATAGGAATGAGGTGCCCCTTAGAGCAGAGTGCTCTAGAGGGGAACTGGTGGATGTTAGGAAGGAATCGTAAGATATAAATGGTAGGCATAGAGACCATTAGGATATGAAAATAAGAACCCCAGCAGGAACACAGCAAAAGGGAAGGTGCTTCTGATATAGAAACTGCTGGGTTTTCTGTCTTTTTCTTTTTTTCCTAGATTTCATGGGCTTTGAAAAAAATTGGTATCTCAGCAAATGACATTTCAGTTCTCATTGTTTACACTGAAGATAAAGAAGAAAAAATAGATGAAGACGACCTCAGGTAGAAGGTCATCCTGTTTCCCTGAAATAACAAATATTACAGAAGTCAAAAAGGTAATTCCACATTTGTAGAGTGTGATAGATGAGGACCAGTCGCAATGCTGATGGCTGTTGCTCACCAATGCTGCTATTTCCTTGTGTGTGAAGATTTAAGAAAGATTAATGTAATTAAAAATTAGTTCAAAAATAATTACAGATGTAAAAAATTGGAAGAGGTAGGTTTATGTAAAATGGTGGTGGAGGGAATAGGGGTGATAAATGCGGATGGACAGACCTGACTTAGGTGGTGAACACACAATACAGTGTTCTGATGATGTGTTGTAGAATGAATTGTGTACCTGCAACATTTCTGATTTGGATTACCAGTGTCACCCCAATAAACTAAAAAAAAAAGAAGAAAACTTACTTGCAAAAAGCATTCTCTTATTAAGAAAGAATAGATAACTAAATATCAATCTTACAGGGTAAGTTCATTTATAATGTAATATAAATAAATGAAGAAGTTAATGTCTAGATGAATGCTTTAAAAACAGGTACAGATTTGATGTCTTTGTTTAGAGAGTTACCACCATAACTGCAATTTAAAGGGCACTTTTGACCTAAGTGGGGAATTGCCATCTACTGTGCATTATTTTAATCACATTTGTAATTTCATATGAGTTTCACAGTTATTGAATAGTAATAAATTTCACTTGTGTATGTTTGTATACTATAGTAGTGTGGGAATAATGAGCATGTCATAATTTGTCTTTTATTTTTATGAATAGATCAGCTGTGTTATGAAGAATAAGTACTGGGGCATTATTGAATGGTGTCATTTGTAGGATGTCAACAAAAGATGTTTTGTAAAATGACAGAAATATTAAAAAATGTCAGCACTTATTAAAACCATTAAGATTTCTTTTGTGATTATAAAATTTATATATGTTCATCATGAAAAATTTATAACAGAGAATTTTATAAAAAAGGAAAAAACCCTTCAAATCCTACCTGTTAACATCATAATTAAAAAAAAATTGTTTAGTGAGAAGAGGCGTGGCAGGGACAGGCTCCTGCATGCACCCGGACCTTGATCCACCCGGCAAACCCCAAGGTGGTGATGGTGTGCCCTATGTACCGGGGCCATTTTAGCTCATGACGCACAAGCCATAAAGCCATCCTCAGTGCCTGAGGACAGCTCACTCTATCAGAGCCTTGGCTACAGGAGGCAAGGAGGAGAGAGAGAGAGAGAGAGAGAGAGAGAGAAGCTATAGGGAGAGTGGTGGAAAAGCAGATGGTTGCTTCTCCTGTGTGCCTTGATATACCCACATGCCATACTGACACTCTACCACGGATCCAGTTGGCCAGGGCCCTACCTGTTAATATTTTAAAAGATTATCACTGTTAATAGCATTTCTTATTTTGTTCCTGTCTTCTGTTTCCATTCAAATATATTTTGGTTTTATATAATTGGATACTAATTATCAACATTGCTTGGATGTCTAGAAGGTGCTAGGTTTTTGCCTTAGTGATTTTCTATGCACCAGCTCATATCCCTGCCCTTACTTCTGGATACTCCAGCATCTCCCTTGCAAAGCCTCCTGGTTATTCTCATAACACTTTATAGGATAAATGCCGTTATTGCACCCATTTTACATACAACCACTAAAATAACACAGTATCTTTCCCAAGGTCCTGCCACTATTGTAAAATCATGACTGTGTCAGTCAAGGTAGATTAGATCAGAGGTCAGGGAAACTTTCTGTGTAGGGAGAGATAGTAAATATTTACAGCTTTGCAGGCAGCATGGTCTGTGTTGTATCTACTCTTTTGCTGTTGTAGTACAAAAGCATCCACAGACGATACATAAATGCTGGGTGTAGCCATTTCCCAGTAAAATTTATGTAGACAAATAAACGATGGGCAGGACTGACTCGAGGGCTGTGGTGCGTGGAGTGCTGGGGTGGATTAGGCTGCAATTCCGGGCCTAATGTTCACTGGCTTCACATGACAAAACTTTGTCTTGCTCACTCTCCAGTGCCTGTGGGAATCAGTGGGAAGACTCGTTGCTGTGACTAGGGACCCTGTCTGCTCAAGGCTTCTTTGCATGATGTACTCCATGTCGTTTTGTTTTTCGGCTAGGAAGGAGGATAGATGGGATTCTGTTTTCAACTTGTGTAGGAAAGAAGATAAGAAGAAAAGGAGAGCCCTGGCCGGTTGGCTTAGTGGTAGAGCGTCGGCCTAGCGTGCGGAGGACCCGGGTTCGATTCCCGGCCAGGGCACACAGGAGAAGCGCCCATTTGCTTCTCCACCCCTCCGCCGCGCCTTCCTCTCTGTCTCTCTCTTCCCCTCCCGCAGCCAAGGCTCCATTGGAGCAAAGATGGCCCGGGCGCTGGGGATGGCTCTGTGGCCTCTGCCCCAGGCGCTAGAGTGGCTCTGGTCGCAACATGGCGACGCCCAGGATGGGCAGAGCATCGCCCCCTGGTAGGCAGGGCGTCGCCCCAAGGTGGGCGTGCCGGGTGGATCCCGGTCGGGCGCATGCGGGAGTCTGTCTGACTGTCTCTCCCTGTTTCCAGCTTGCAAAAAAAAAAAAAAAAAAAAAAAAAAAAGAAGAAAAGGAGAAAGGGAAGGAAAGGATACACATTCCTGAGCAGATCCTGCCTGCAGGCTCTCCTCTACCTGCCCTCAGGCTGATTCCACCTCTTACAGTGGCCAATGTCCCTCTCCCCGTGAGCTCTTTCAGGTGTTGTGATTTGCTTGTGTTTTTCTTTTTAATTTCTTGAATTTATTGGGGTGATGTTGGCTCACAAAACCATACAGGTTTGAAGTGTATACAACTCAACAAAACATCATCTCTGCACTGTATATCCTGCACCCATTGCGCAAAGCAAAGTCTTTCTGTCTTCATTTCTCCCAACTGTGCCCGTGTGCACCTGCCCCCTCCCCTGTTTTTCTCTGGCTATCCCCACACTTGTCTATGTCTATGTATTATTTAGACATTGTTTTCTGCTTAATCCCTTCACCTTCTTTCATCGAGCCCCTCAAACCACCTCTCCTCTGACAGCTGTCAGTCTGTTCTAAGTAACCAGGCCTGTGTTACAGGGGTTCATCTATTATTTGGAATTAGTGTCTTGGGTTTTTCAATGTTCCCAGAAGTGGGAATGCTGGGTGAAAGGTCAGTTCCATTTTTAATTTTTTGAGGAAACTTGATAGACTTTTTACAGTCTGCATCCCGCCCACCAACAGTGCAGGAGGGTTCCCTTTTCTCTCCATCCTCCCCACCTCTTGTTGTTTCTTGATTTAATGATGATAGCCATGCAGACAGGCATGATGTGATCCCTCACTGTTGTTTTAATTTGTATCTTTGATGATGTGTGACTTTGAGCCTTTTCTGATATGTCTGTGGCCCTGGACGGTTGTGTCAGTGGTAGAGCGTCAGCCCAGCGTGTGGGTGTCACAAGTTCAATTCCAGGTCAGGGCATACAGGAGCAGCAACCCTCTTCTTTTCCACCCCTCTCCCTCTCTCTTCTCTCTCTCTCTCTTTTTTTTTTAAAGATTTTTATTTATTTATTCATTTTAGAGAGGAGAGACAGTGAGAGAGAGAAAGAAGTGAGGAGCAGGAAGTATCAACTCCCATATGTGCCTTGACCAGACAAGTGCAGGATTTCGAACAGGTGACCTCAGTGTTCCAGGTCGAGGCTTTATCCACTTTGCCACCACAAGTCAGGCTGTCTCTCTGTCTTTTTCTTCTTCTCCCACAGCCACAGCTGGGTTGGAGCAAGTTTGCCCTTGGCACTGAAAATGACTTCATGGCCTTGCCTCAGGTGCTATAAGAGCAGCAGAGCAAAGGTGTCAAATGGGAAGTGCATCGCCCCATAGAAGCCTTGCTGGGTGAATCCCTTTAGAGCACATGCGGGAGTGTGTCTCTCTGCCTCCCACTTCTCACTTAAGAAAAAGAGAAATAAGACATGTCTATTGGTGATTTGTCTGTCCTCTTTGGAGAAGTGTTTATTCATGGTCTTTGCGGATTTCTTAATTGCATTTTTTTGATGTTTAGGTGTTTAAGTTCTTCATATACATTTTGAAAATTAACCCCTTATCCAGACTATCAGTGGGTAAATATGTTCTCCCATTCAGTGGCTTTTTTTTTTCATTTTGTTTATGGTTTCTTTAGCTGTGCAAAAGCTTTTTAGTTTGATATAGTTCCATTTATTAATTTTTTCTTTGTTTCCCTTGCCTGAGGGGCTATATTGGCAAAAAGACTGCAGTGAGAAATGTCTGAAATTTTACTGTCTATATATTCTAGGATTTTTATGGTTTTTCTAAGTTCCATTTAAGTCTTTAATCAATTTTTGAGTTTACTTTTGCAAATGGTATAAGTTGGTGGTCGAATTTTCTTTTATTTTTCCCAGATCTGTCCAATTTCAATTTCTAACACCATTTATTGATGAGACTTTCTTTACCCCATTGTGTATTTTTGCTTCCTCTGTGAAATACTGACCTTCAAGGCAATGGATTTATTTCTGTGTTCTCTATTTTGTTCCAATGATGTATATGGCTGTTTTTGTGCCAATACCATGCTGTTGTCATCCCTGTGGCCTTGTCACGTGATTCCTCCAACTTTGTTCTTTATTGTCAATGTTGCTGAGACTATTTGGGACCTTTTATGGTTTTGTATAAGTTTATGGAATATTTGTTTTATATTTGTGAGTAATGCCATTGGTATATTAATAAGAATCACATCGAATCTGTAGATTGCTTTGTTGTAGGGATATCTTTTGTTAATTTTTGCTGTTGGTGAACATGGTATATGCTTCCCCTTATTGTATGTTCTTCAGTTTTGTTCTTCAGCATCTTATAATTTTCCAAGTACACATCTTTTACCTCCTTGGTTAAAGTTATATGTCGGCATCATATTTCTGGTCATTGTTGTCATGATTGCAGTAGTAAATGGGTTTGTTTTCTTAATTCTCTTTCTGATAGTTCAATATTAGTATATAAAAATGCCATCAATTTCTAAATATTAATTTTGTATCTTGTACTTTGCCAGATTTATTCATTCTACATGGTTGTTTTTTGGTGGAGTCTTTAGGGTTTCCTTATACAACATCATGACAGTTTAACTTTCTCCTTTTCAGTTTGGATGCTTGTTATTTCTTCTTATCTGATTGCTGTGGCTGGGATGTTCAGTACTCTGTTGAGTAAGAGTGGTGAAAGCTTTTTCCTGGTCTCTTTCCTGATCTTAAGGGAATTGCTTTCAGTTTTGGCCCATTGAGTGTGTGTTGGCTGTGGGTCTGGCCTATATGGCCTTGATTATGTTGAGCTATGATCCTTCTACTATCAGTTTCCTGAGAGTTTTTATCATATCTGTGTGCTGGATTTTTTCAAATGGTTTTTCTACATTTACTGATATGATCGTGTGATATCTTTTGTATTGTTTATGTGATATCACGTGTCTATAGATTAGCAAGTACTGTACTGACCTAGCATCCCAGAATAAATCCTATTTGTTCATGGTGTATGATCTTTTTAATGTGTTGCTGGATTCATTTTGCTACTATTTTGTTGAGAATTTCATCATCTATGTTCATCACAGATGCTGGCCTATAATTTTTTTCTTTGTAGTATCTTTATCTGGTTTTGAAATTAGGACAGTGCTGGTCTCCTAAAAAAAGAGCTTGAAAAATCTTCCCTCCTCTTGAATTGTGTGGAATAGTTTGAGAAGGCTAAGTGTTAGTTCTTCTTTGACTGTTTGGTAAAATTTGCTTCTGAGGCCACTGGTCTAGAACCTTTGTGTCTCGGGAATTTTTCGATTCCTGCGTCAATATTTTTTACTTGTAATTTGTTAATTCACATTTTTGGATTCTTTCTTATTCAGTTTTGGTAGATAATATGTTTCTAAGAATTTATCCATTTTGTTGGCATATAGTTTTTGTTGTATTTTCTCAGAATCCTTTGTATTTCTTTGGTGTCGGTTGTTTCCTGTCCTCTTTGATTTTGATTTTATTTATGTGGATCCTCTCTTTTTTTTCTTCTTGATGAGTATGGTTATAGGTTTGTCAATCTTGTTCATCTTTTCAAAGGACCAGCTTTTCATTCAATTGATCTTTTGTATTATATTTTTCAGTCTTTATGTCATTTCTTTCTACTGTCATCTTTATTATTTCTTTCCTTCTACTTCCCCTGGACTTTGTGTGTTGTTCTTTCTCTAGTTTCTTTAAGTGTAAAGTGAGATTGTTTTTTGGAGATTTTTCTTACATCTTGAGGTAAGCCTGTATTGCTGTGAATTTCCCTCTCAGGACTGCTTTTGCTTTGTCCCATAGTTTTTTGGTTGTTTTGTGTTCATTTTCTTTTGTCTCCAGGTTACTTTTTATTTCTTTTTTTAATTCTTTTTTTAATTTTATTTATTCATTATTTTTAAAGAGGAGAGAGAGACAGAGAAGGAGAGAGCAGAGAGAGAGACAGAGAGAGAGAAGGGAGAGGAGCTGGAAGCATCAACTCCCATATCTGCCTTGACCAGGCAATTTTTATTTATTTTTTATTTCATTTTTAACCCAGTCATTGTTTAATAATTGTTATATAGCCTACATATGTTTGAATGTTTTATATATTTTTTAATTGTAATTGATTTCTAGTTTCATACCATTGTGGTCAGAAATGATGCTTTATGTTATTTTAATATTATTGAATTTATGAAGACTTATTTCATGTCCGAATATGTTGTCTGTCTTTGAGAATGTTCCATGTGCATTTGAGAAGAATGTATGTTCTGCTGCTTTGGTGTGAAATATTCTGTGAATATGAATTAAATCCCTCTGATCCAGTGCATCATTTAAAGTTGCTGTTACCTTGTTGATTTTTTGTCTGGAAGATGTATCCATTGAGGTCAGTGGGGTGGAGAAATCTTTTATTATGACTGCAGTGCTGTCAGTTTCTCATTTAATGTGCACCAAGATCATCTTTATATATTTCGATGTTTCTGTGTTGGGTGCACATATGTTTACAATGGTTATATCCTCTTGCTGCACCAATCCCTTTAGTGTTATGTAGTGACCTTCTTTGCTTCTTGTTATGGCCTTTGTCTTGAAGTCTGTTTTTTCTGATGTGAGCACAGCCACCCTGGTTCTTTTCTTCTTCCCAATTTGCATGGAATAATTTTTTGCATCCCTTCACTTTCACTCTGTGCATACGTTTTCCTCTTCTGTGGATTTCTTCTGTACAGCAGGGACGTGGTTCATATTTTCTTTAACATTATACAACCCTATGTCTTTTGATTGGATGATTTAATTTATTTCCATTTAAGGTTCTTATTGATAGATACTGAATTATTCCCCTTATTCTTTTTTTTTTTTTTTTTTTTTTTCATTTTTCTGAAGCTGGAAATGGGGAGGCAGTCAGACAGACTCCCGCATGCGCCCGAACGGGATCCACCCGGCATGCCCACCAGGGGGCAATGCTTTGCCCTTCTGGGGCGTCACTCTGTTGCCTCCAGAGCCATTCTAGCGCCTGAGGCAGAGGCCACAGAGCCATCCCCAGTGCCCAGGCCATCTTTGCTCCAATGGAGCCTTGCTGCGGGAGGGGAAGAGAGAGACAGAGAGGAAGGAGAGGGGGAGGGGTGGAGAAGCAAATGGGCACCTCTCCTGTGTGTCCTGGCTGGGAATCAAACCCGGGACCCCTGCACTCCAGGCTGACGCTCTACCGCTGAGCCAGCCAGCCAGGGCCTATTCCCCTTATTCTTTATATCTGTGTTCCACTATCTTTTTTTCTATTTCTTTGTAAAACATGGCCTTTAACTTTTTTTTTTTGTAATACTGGTTTTTGGGTAATGAACTACTTTAGCCTTTTTCTTGGTCTTTATTTGGCCTTCAATTTAAAATGATAGCTCTGTTGGTAGAGTAGTCTTGGTTGTAGGTATATTCTCTTCATCATTTTGAATACTTCCCACCAATCCTTTCTGGCATAATATTCCTGTAGAGAAGTTAGCTATCCCACCTTTAGGAATATACCCTAAGAACACCAGAGAACTGTTCCAAAAGAAGAAATGCACCCCCATGTTTATGGCAGCATTGTTCACAATAGCAAAGATCTGGAAACAGCCCAAGTATCTGTCCGTGGATGAGTGGATTAAAGAGCTTTGGTACATATATATGCTATGAAATACTAAGCCATAAGAAATGATGACATCGGATCATTTACAATAGCATGGATGGACCTTGATAACATTCTACTGAGTGAAATAAGTAAATCATAAAAAACTAAGAACTATATGAATCCATACATAGATGGGACGTAAATATGAGACTCACAGACATAGTTTAGAGTCTTATGGGTGCTTCACTGTAGGTAACTAACTCTCTTTTATTGCTTTTTTATTTTATTTTATTTTTTGTTGGTAATTACCACTCATTGTTTTGTTCTTTCTTTGCCCTGGCAAGTTAGCTCATTTTGTTAGAGTGTTGTCTCAAAGCACAGAGATTGCTGGTTTGATTCCTGGTCAAGGTACATACAGGAACAGATCTATGTTTCTGTCTCTCTCTCTCTCGCTTTCTCTCATGTAAAAATCAATCAATTTATCAAAAAGAAAAACAAAACCAGATTCTCTCTTTGTCTTTAACCTTTACCATCGTAAATATGATATGTTTTGGTGTGCCTTTCTTTGTATTCTTCTTGATTAAGATTCTGTTTCATGAACCTGTGGGACTGTTCACCTGGTTAAGGAACTTTCAGACATTATTTTTCAAACAGGTGGGGAAGCAGAGAGACTGACTCCCACATGTGAGCGACTGGGAACCACCTGGCAAGCCTACTAGGTAGCAATCCTCAGCCCATCTTGGGCGTTGCTCCATTGCAACTAGAGCCATTCTACCACCTGAGGCAGAGGCCATGAAGCCATCCTCAGTGCCCAAGCCAACCCTACTCCAATGGAGCCTTGGCTGCAGGAGGGAAAGACAAAGACAGAGAGAAAGGAGAGTGGAAAGGGTGGAGAAGCAGATGGGCACTTCTCCTGTGTGCCCTGACCGTGAATCAGACCGGGATGTCCACACACCGGGCATATGCTATACCACTGAGCAAACCAGCCAGGTCGTCAAATAGGTTTTGATTTTTTGCTCAATCTCCTCTTTCTTCTTCTACCCTGAGCTGTGGTTGTTATTACGCTTGATGTTGTCTAAGTAGTTCCTTATAATTTCTTTTCTTTTTCTAATCTTTTTGATGATCTGCTTCAGTGTTTACTATAAATAGCTAATAAATTCTGCTTCATCTAACCTGCTACTGATTCCTTCTAGTGTATTCTTCATTTCAGATATTGTTTTCTTCATTTCTGACTGGCTCCATTTTATGGTTTTCATCTCCTTTTTAAGATTTAGTGTTTCTTTGTTTAAGTTTTCACTGAGATCACCCATTCTTCCACTGAGGTCTTTGAGCATCTTTATAACTGTTGTTTTAAGCCGTGCTTCTGGTATTTTGATTACCTCTATTTCATTTACATCTTTTCCTGGGGATTCTTTTTTTCTTTTGTTTGGGGCATAATTTTTGTCTCCCCATTTTGTCTCTGTGTATTAGGTAGATCAGCTATGGCTCCCAAACTTGTGACGACTGGTTTATGAAGTAGGTGTCTTGTTGGGCTCAGTGGTGCTATGTTCCAGATCTCCTGAGCACAGTGCTCCAGGAATGTTCCTGGTGGGTTATAGATGATTCTTGAATGCTGTTGGCCATTTCTTGGGAGGAGTTAACCCTTCAGGCTGTCTGATTATAAAGATGAACCTCAATCACTGTGTTGAGTCCCTGTGCAGGGGCTGCCCCCCAAGCTGGAGTTGTTTTGGAATCAGTTTCTCTTGCTGAGAAAAAACTTCTTAGTCTGATGTACTCCCATACATTAATTTTTGCCTTCACTTCTCTTGCCTTTGGAGTCAAATTCATAAAATGCTATTTAAAACCCAGGCCCATGAGTTTAGTACCTATGTCTTCTTCTATATGCTTTATTGTTTCAGGTCTTATGTTTAGATCTTTGATCCATTTTGAGTTAATTTTAGTACAGGGGGACAAACTGTAGTCCAGTTTCATTCTTTTGCATGTGGCTTTCCAGTTTTCCCAGCACCATTTATTGAAGAGGCTTTCTTTTTTCCATTGTGTGTTCTTGGCCCCTTTATCAAAAATTATTTGACTCTATATATGTGGTTTTATTTCTGGGTTTTCTATTCTGTTCCATTGGTCTGAGTGTCTATTTTTCTGCCAATACCATGCTGTTTTGATTGTCGTGGCCCTATAATATAGTTTGAAGTCAGGTATTGTAATGCCCCCAGCTTCATTCTTTTTCTTTAGGATTGCTTTGGCTATTCGGGTTTTTTATAGTTCCATATAAATCTGATGATTTTTTGCTCCATTTCTTTAAAAAATGTCATTGGAATTTTGATGGGAATTGCATGAAATTTGTATATTACTTTGGGTAATATGGCCATCTTGATTATATTTATTCTTCCTAACCAAGAACAAGGTATATTCTTCCATCTCATTATATCTTTTTCGATTTCCCTTAACAATGGTTTATAGTTTTCATTATATAAGTCCTTTACATTCTTTGTTATGTTTATTCCTAAGTATTTTTTTTGTTGTTGTTGTTGCAATCGTGAAGAGGATTATTCTTTTGAGTTCGTTCTCAAATGTTTCATTGTTGGCATATACAAAGGCTATTGACTTCTGTATGTTAATTTTGTATCCTGCGGCCTTACTGTATTGGCTTATTGTTTCTAGTAGTCTTTTTGTGGATTCTTTGGGGGTTTTGATGTATAGGATCATATCATCTGCAAAAAGTGATACCTTTACTTATTCTTTCCGATATGGATGCCTTTTATTTCTTTGTCTTGTCCGATTGCTCTGGCTAGAACCTCTAGTACCACATTAAATAAGAGTGGAGAGAGTGGACAACCCTGTCTTGTTCCTGATTTAAGGGGGAAAGCCTTCAGTTTTGTGCCATTTAATACGATGTTAGCTGATGGTTTATCCTATATGGCCTTTATCATGTTGAGATATTTTCCTTCTATACCCATTTTGTTGAGAGTCTTAAACATAAAATTGTGTTGTATTTTATCGAAAGCCTTTTCTGCATCTATTGATAAGATCATGTGGTTTTTGTTCTTTGTTTTGTTGATAAGGTGTATTACGTTAACCGTTTTACGTATGTTGAACTATCCTTGAGATTCTGTGATGAATCCCACTTGATCATGATGTATTATTTTTTTTAATATGTTGTTGTATTCGATTTGCTAGTATTTAGTTTAGTATTTTAGCATCTGTATTCATTAGAGATATTGGTCTGTAGTTTTCTTTTTTTGTGCCATACTTGCCTGGTTTTGGTATGAGGATTATGTTGGCCTCATAAAATGTGTTTGAAAGTACTGCTTCTTCAATTTTTTGGAAGACTTTCAGTAGAATAGGAACCAAGTCTTCTTTGAATGTTTGATGAAATTCGCTGATATAGCCATCTGGGCCTGGACTTTTATTTTTGGGGAGGTTTTTAATGGTTTTTTCTATTTCTTCTCTACTAATAGGTCTGTTTAGGCTTTCTGCTTCTTCTTGACTCAGTCTAGGAAGGTTGTATTGTTCTAGGAATTTATCCATTTCTTCTAGGTTGTTGAATTTGGTGGCATAAAGTTTTTCATAGTATTCTACAGTAATTCTTTGTATATCTATGGTGTCCGTGGTGATTTCTCCTCTTTCATTTTGGATTTTGTTTATATGAGTTCTTTCTCTTTTTTCCTTGGTAAGTCTTGCCAAGGGTTTGTCAATTTTGTTGATCTTTTCAAAGAACCAGCTCCTTGTTCTATTAATGTTTTCTCTAGTTTTTCTGTTCTCTATTTCATTTATTTCTGCTCTGATTTTTATTATCTCCTTTCTTCGGCTGGTTTTGGGTTGTCTTTGTTCTTCTTTTTCTAGTTCCTTAAGGTGTGAAGTTAAGTGGTTCACTTGGGTTCTCTCTTGTTTGTTCATATATGCCTGGAGTGATATGAACTTCCCTCTTATCACTGCTTTTGCTGCATCTCATAGATTCTTATATGTTGTATTGTCATTTTCATTAGTCTGTATATATCTTTGATCTCTGCACTTATTTCTTCTTTGACCCATTCTTTTTTTTTAAAAAAGTATGTTGTTTAGTTTCCACATTTTTGTGGGATTTTTTTCCTCTTTTTTGCAGTTGAATTCTAGTTTCAAGGCTTTATGATCAGAAAATATGCTTGGTACTTGGTACAACTTCGATTTTTCTGAATTTGCTGATGTTTTTGTGGCCCAACATACGGCCAACTCTTGAGAATGATCCATGTACACTGGAGAAAAATGTATACTCAGTCACTTTGGGATGAAATGTCCTGTAGATTTCTATGATATCCAGGTGCTCTAGTGTTTTGTTTAAGGCCACTATATCTTTGTTGATTCTCGGTTTGGATGACCTATCTAGAGCCGTCAGCGGTGTATTGAGGTCTCCAAGTATGATTGTATTTTTGTCCGTTTTTGTTTTAAGGTCAATAAGTAGCTGTCTTATATATTTTGGTGCTCTTTGGTTGGTGCATATATATTAAGAATTGTTATGTCTTCTTGATTCAGTGTCCTCTTAGCCATTATGAAATGGCCATTTTTGTCTCTGAGTACTTTTGCTGTCTTGTAGTCAGCATTATCAGATATAAGTATTGCTATGCCTGCTATTTTTTGGATGTCATTTGCTTGGAGTATTGTTTTCCAGCCTTTCACTTTGAATTTGTTTTTATCCTTGTTGCTTAGATGAGTTTCTTGTAGGCAGCATACAGTTGGATTTTCTTTTTTAATCCATTCTGTTACTCTGTGCCTTTTTATTGGGGAGTTTAATTCATTTACATTTAGTGTAATTATTGACACTTGTGAGTCCCCTATTGCCATTTTATAGATTGTTTTCTCTTAGTTTTGTGTCTTATTTGATCCCTCTCTTTCATTTTTCTATCTTTTGTTTTTATTTGGTTGTATTCCATACATCTTTCCTCTGTTGCTATCTTTTTTAAATCATGTACTTCTGTGGTGGTTTTTTCAATGGTGGTTACCTTTAAGTAATGAAAAGGGTTCCTACCCTGTTCATTGTAGTGCATTATTTTGTGAGTACTTTTGCACTCCATCGTCCTTTGCTACTGTTAATCTCCATCCTCTCCTCCCCCTTTCTTTTTGTTGTTGTCACAGTTTAAATTTGTTTTTATTGTGTTTTTCTTGGAGCTTTTACTTGTGTCTTTGTTTTTTTTTTGTTGTTGTTCTTTGTATCTGATTGGAGAACACTTTTAGTAATTCCTGGAGTGGGGGTTTTCTGATGATAAATTTCCTCATCTCTTCTGTATCTGTGAATGTTTTTATTTCTCCTTCATATTTGAAGGATAACTTTGATGGGTATGGTATTAGTGGCTAAAAGTTCCTCTCTTTCAGGACTGTAAATATTGGGGTCCACTCTTTTCTAGCTTGTGGATTTTTTGTTGAGAAATCGGATGATAATCTAATGGGCCTTCCTTTATATGTTGTATTCTTCTTTTCCCTGGCTGCCTTGAGAATTTTATCTTTGCTGTTCTGATATACCTATTATTCTTATGTTATTATTTTTGATGGCGTCAGATAATTCCTGTAGGGCTATCTCATTTTTTTAAATTTTTGAGTCTCTTTCTTCTTCTATCTGTTGTGCCTCAAGTTGCTTGACTTCTATTTCACTAATCCTACCTTTTATCTGGCCTGTTCTATTAGCTAAGCTTGTTACCTCGTTTTTCAGCTCGTGAATTGAGTTTTTCATCTCTGTTTGATTTGTTTTTATAGTTTCAATTTCCTTGGAAATATATTCTTTATGTTTATTGAGTTGTTTTCTGAGCTCCCTAAATTGCCTTTCTGTGTTTTCTTGTATATCTCTGAGTATTTTTAGGATTTCTATTTTCAATTTTTTGTCATTTAACTCCAAGGTTTCCAATATATTAAATTTTTTCTCCATAGATTTTTCCTCATCTATCTGTGTTACCTCTCTTTCTTTTGTATCCATGATATTCGATTTTCTCTTCCTTAATGACATCTGAGGGTGGTTTTGTTGATAGTATTAATAAGATTTAATAAAGGATAAAAAGTTAAAAAAAATAAAAAATTGAAGAGTTTTTTTTAAATTAATAAACAAAAATAAAATAAAAATTAAAGAAAAAGGAAATTATTCCTCTGCCTTCTTTTTTCCTCTCCTCTCCTCTCCCCTCTTTCTTGAGAAAATCTTGTGGTGAACTGTGAATTATATTGTACTATGTAGAACAAACAATGCTTGTAATAGAGGGCCTGTATTGGGGAGAAGTAATAAAGGGGCAAAAAAAAAAAAAAAAAAAAGAAAGAAAAAAAAAGTGTATGGACCCACAAAAAGCAAATAAGGAAAATATTTGGGTCAAGAATAAAATGATTTGCTTTTAGGTGTTGGTTGACTAAGAGTTATGATGAGAGGAATAAGAGGGAAAGAAAAAAAATGGGGGGACAAATTAAAAAATTACTATTGTATTTACTGGAACAAGAACTAGATAAAATGGAGAGCCAGGGATGGGAGCACTGCTAGTGAGTTAAAAAGGTGAAGTTAAACACCCCCAAAATGCCACAAACATAAGTTTGAGTCCCAGATAATTTGTTCGTTATTGAGGTTTGAATGAGAGGAGATGTAAAGGAGAAAGGAAAAAACTAATATAGAGGGAGAAAAGAAAGAGAGAGAGAGAGAAAAAAAGAGGGAACCATTAAAAGAAGAAAAAAGAAAAAGAGGAGAGAGAGAGTTAAGGGTTTTGGAGTGTAACCCTCATAGAGAGAAAGGAAGAGGAAAGAAAACATAATGGGAGATGTAACACTTATGGGTAGTGTAGATCAAGGAGAGGAGAGAGTAAGACTGGCAGAGAGTTAAACGACCAAATTGGAGGAGGAAAAAAAAATATCAAGAATGAAGATAAGAGAAACAAACAAATATAATAAAATGGGATAGGTTATAAAGTCTGCAGATTATTCTTGATTTTGAGAGGTTATCTTCTTGCTTTTTCTTTTCTCTCCCTCTTCCTGGTTGGTCACTCTGTACCCCGGGTTCTGCCCCTTTGGCACGCTCAGGTAGAGGTTTGCAGTTGACAAGTCTCTATGACGATGTCATGTATTGTGCTTTAGTCTCGTTGGCAGTCGAGGCTCATTAGCGTTTATAGGCTCCACCAGTGAGAGAGTCCGTGTTCCTGTAGCCTCTCTCCTAGTCTTTCCTTCCTCAATTAGTAGCCTGATTATCCAGCTATGGGGTTGCTGCTGCCTCTGCCTGGATAGTAAGAGGCTCAAAGAGCTGGCAACTCCCCACTCTATTCCCACTAAGCACAGGGCTCTGGGTAAGGCTCAGTCAGTCAGAGCTGCTAGCATAATCAGGTGGGGCTTCCGCCCACTCAAAGACCTCTGGCTCTGCCACTCTGTCCAGTAACACGGGTGGGCGCCCACTCTCGTGGCACTTGGAGGAATCTCTCGCTCACTATCTGCACGCACAGACCAGGATATCAGGCCAGCAGTCGCACACTCTGAGTGAAACCCCCGCCCACACTGAAAAGTTCCAGCGTTGGAATTGGCTCTCACTCCATCCCCGGGCACAGCTTTTTCAAGGTGCTGGGGCGGCCCGAGATTCTGCTTTTGGCACATACAAAGGCCTCTGACTCTGCTTCTCTATGGGATAACACGGGCACCCACTCCTGAGGTGCTTGGAGGAATCTCTTGCCCTCTCTCCATGCGTGCAGACCAGGATATCAGGCTGGCCACCTCACCCTTTGAGTGAAACCCCCACCCAACGGAAAAGTTCCAGCATTGGAATTGGCTCTCGCTCCCTCCCCATGCACGGCTTTTTTAGGCCGCTGTGGCGGCCCGGAAATTCCGCTTTCGGCCCACACAAAGGCCTCTGACTCTGCCTCTCTATGGGATAACATGGGCGCCCACTCCCGGGGCTTTCGAAGGAATCTCTCTCCCACTATCTGCGCGAGCCGACCAGGGGATCGGGGAAAATGGCTGCCCCACTTTTCTTTCTGGGTTTGGTGCGAGTGTTAGCTTGTATCGCCCGGGTTGCCACAGGAACAGTTTTTCCTTGGCTTGGATCTCTGTGCCACAGCCTGGTTCGGCCGTTTGTGCCATGGCCTGGATCTATTCACCCCCTTTGCCCGCCTTAGTTTCTATATTCTCAGTTCCCAGTGAAAGCAGCCCTATTTAGGTTAGTGAGGAAGGCGGAGCATTTCTTACTCCGTATTTCCTTCGGGGTTTGATTATATATTTAGCCAATTTTTCGCTCAACCATAACTTCGGATGTATTGCAAAACATCTGGAGGCTCCAAGGATAGGTTTTTCTGTTTCTGGTTGAAGATCTTGTTGAGTTTTTGGGGAGATTTATCGGTATCGCTTCCTACCGCACCATTACTCTGACGTCATCTCAATAGACTTCTTTATTACTCATCTAGTAATTCTATTTCACTTACTTATTGTTTTGTTTTCTTTTAAAGGTTATACTTATTTATTTGTAGAGAGAGGAGAGAAAGAAAGAGAAAGAGAAAAGAAGGAGGAAGCATCAACTGCAATAATATGTTCTTTGACCTGGCAAGCAGGGGATTTCAAACCAGCAACCTCAGTGTCCCAGGTTGACACTTCATCCACTGCACCACCGCAGGTCAGGCTAAATATATATCAAAATAGGGAAATGTATATCCATCTATCTGTCTTTCTATCTATCTATTTTTTTCTCTATGGAATAACATCTGGTATCCAAATCGTTAACAACAATTCTAGCATCTTTTTTTTCCCATTTTTCTTGATTTCAACTTATTGTGTTTACATAGATTCTAGTGTTCCCCCTAAGGCATCCCCCCACCTCTGTGTTTCCCTAACATCTCCTTTGCCCCCATCCCACCAACGCCTTCCCCTCTTCCCTTTAGAATTTGTTTTTCTGCTCTCTATAACGCTGTGTTATGAGTATATAATTTCACCAATCTCTTTTCTTTCTCTGATCCCATCCTCTCATCCCCTTTCCATCTGTCCACTTTCCCTCTGGTCCCTTTCATCCCGCCTCTGTCTCTATTCTATTACTCAGTTCACGTTGTTCATTGGATTCCTCATATGAGTGAGGTCATGTGATATTTTTCTTTCTCTGCCTGGCCTATTTCACTTCACATAATAGTTTCCAGGTCCATGCATGTTGTTGCAGAAGGTAAGATTTCCTTCTTTTTAATGGCCCCATAGTATTCCATTGTGTATATGTACCACTGCTTTTTAATCCACTCGTCCACTGATGGACACTTGGACTGTTTTCAGATCTTGGCTATTGTAAACAATGCTGCCATAAACATGGGAGTGCATTTCTTTTTTTGAATCAGTGATGTGGTGTTCTTAGGATATATTCCTAAAAGTGGGATGGCTGGGTTAAAAGGCAGTTCCATTTTTTATTTTTGAGGAGTCTCCATACTGTTTTCCACAGTGGCTGCACCAGTCTGCATTCCCACCAGCAGTGCAGGAGGGTTCCCTTTTCTCCACATCCTTGCTAGCACTTATTATGGTTTGTTTTGTTAATGAGCACCATTCTGACTGGTGTGACCTGATATCTCATTGTGGTTTTAATTTGCATTTCTCTAACGACAGTGATGTTGAAAATTCTTTCATATGCCTGTTGGCCATCTGAATGTCCTCTTTGGAGAAATGTCTGTTCATTTCTTTTGCCCATTTTTTGATTGTATTGTTTATCTTCCTGGTGTTGAGTTTTACAAGTTCTTTATAAATTTTGGTTATTAAGACATATTGTTGAATATGTTCTCCCATTGTGTGGTTTGTTCTTTTATTTTGTTTATGTTGTCTTTAGCTGTGCAAAAGCTTTTTAGTTTGATATACTCCCATTTGTTCATCCTGTCCTTTATTTCACTTGCCCGTGAAGATTAATCAGCAAATATATTGCTGTGAGAGATGTCAGAGAGCTTACTGCCTATGTTTTCTTGTAAGATGCTTATGGTTTCACAACTTATATTTAAGTCTTTTATTCATTTTAAGTTTAGTTTTGTGAATGGTGTAAGTCGGGTCTCAAACTCACAGCCCGTGGGCCGAACAATTTTGTGCGGCCCGCAGACTAATCCACGAACTTCAAAATATTTTGGATAAAATTAAGTAAGCCTAGGGGCCTACTTATATTTTTTATTTCTCTAGCATCCTAGCTAGATATTAGCTTAGTTAACAGCAGTTGTGATGCGAACTACAGTTTCTGGTCATTTTGTGACACTGAGTAAACTGCATGTACGATTGTGCTTGTTGTACTGATTTTTTTTTGTTTTCAACTGCAGTGAGAAAAGTGTTGCGTAACAGTTGCCTTTTGTAGACCTAGTGCGGCCCCCCGAACGGCTG
This sequence comes from Saccopteryx leptura, assembly GCF_036850995.1. Taxonomy (NCBI): domain Eukaryota; kingdom Metazoa; phylum Chordata; class Mammalia; order Chiroptera; family Emballonuridae; genus Saccopteryx; species Saccopteryx leptura. Next base: position 249,023,067 of record NC_089505.1, read on the forward strand.
TGATCTTGCTCTGCGGCCCACATGCTGAGTTGAGTTTGAGACCCCTGGTGTAAGTTCATATTTTTGCAGGTAGCTGTCCAATTTTCCCAACACCATTTGTTAAAGAGACTGTCTTTACTCCATTGTATGCTTTTACGTCCTTTGTCAAATATCAGTTTTCCATAAAGGTACGCGTTTATCTCTGGGTTCTCTGTTCTGTTCCACTGATCTAGCTGCCTGTTCTTCTGCCAGTACTGGCTGTTTTGAGTACAATGGCCTTGTAGTATAACTTGATATCAGGAAGTGTGATACCACCACTTTATTCTTTTTTTTCAAGATTTCTGAGGCTATTTATATATTTTTTTGGTTCCATATGAATTTTTAGAATATATGTTCTATATCTTTGAAGTATGTCATTGGTATTTTAATGGGAATTGCATTGAATTTATAAATTGCTTTGGGTAATATAGACATTTTAATGATGTTTATTCTTCCTATCCATGAACACAATATAGCTTCCATTTGTTTGTATCTTCCTTGATTTCTTTTATCACTGTTTTTTTTATCACTGTTTTTTAATTTTTCAAGTACAAGTCTTTAACCTCGTTGGTTAAATTTACTCCTAGGTACTTTTTTATTGTTGTTGCAATAGTGAAGAGGATTGTTTCCTTAATTTCTCTTTCTGACAGTTCATTGTTGGTGTATAAAATTGCCTCTGACTTATGAATATTAATTTTATATTCTGCTACCTTGCTGAATTTATTTATAAGGTCCAGTAGTTTTTTGACTGAGACTTTAGAATATTCTATGTGCAGTATCATATCATCAACAAATAATGATAGTTTTACTTCTTTTTTTCCAATGTGGATGCCTTCTTCTTGTCTGATTGCTGTGGCTAGGACTTCCAGAAGTATGTTGAATAAGAGTGGTGAAAGGGGGCACCCCTGTCTTGTTCCTGATCTTAATGGAATTGCTTTTAAGTTTTGCCAATTTAGTTTGATGTTGGCTGTGGGTTTGTCATAGATGGCCTTTATGATGTTGAGGTATATTCCCTGTATTCCCACTTTGCTACGAGTTTTGATCATAATGGGCGCTGGATTTTATCAAATGCTCTTTCTGCAACTATTTATATAATCAAGTGGTTTTTCTCCTTTCTTTTGTTCATGTGATGAGTCACATTGATTGATTTGCAAATATTGTACCAGCTTTGCCTATGAAGAATAAATCCCACTTGATCATGATGTATGATCTTTTTCATGTATTGCTGGATCTGGTTTGTAATATTTTGTTGACAATTTTAGCATCTAAATTCATCAGGGGTATTGGCCTGTAGTTTTCTTTTTATTGTCTTTGAAATCAGAATTATGCTTGTCTGCATAAAAGGGGTTTGGAAGTCTTCTCTCCTCTTGAATTTTTTGAAATAGCTTGAGAAGGATGGGAGTTAGTTCTTCTTTGAATATTTGGTAGAATTTGGCTGTGAAGCCATCTGGCTCCGGGCTTTTGTTTGTTAGGAAGTTTTTGATAACTGTTTCTATCTCATTTGTTGTAATCATTCTGTTTAGGTTTTTTTATTCTTCCAGATTGATTTTTGAAAGATTATATGTTTCAAGGAATTTGTCCATTTCACCTAGGTTGTATAATTTTTTGGCATACAGTTCTTCATAGTATTTTCTTACAATCCTTTGTATTTCTGCTGTGTTAGTTGTTACTTCTCCACTCTCATTTCTAATTTTATTTATTTGAGTCCTCTCTCTCTCTCTCTCTCTCTCTCTCTCTTTTTTTTTTGGTGAATCTGGTTAAAGGTTCATCAATCTTGTTTACGTTTTCTTTTTTTATGAATTTTAATGGGTTGACATTGATAAATCAGGGTACATATATATGTTCAGAGAAAATATCTTCAGTTTATTTTGACATTTGATTATGTTGCATTCCCATTACCCAAAATCCAATTTTCTTCCGTCATCTAACTGATGTTCTTTGTGCCCCTCCCCTCCCCCAACATCCTCCCTCTCCTCCCTTCCACATCATAACCCCCACACTCTTCTTCATATCTCTGAGTTTTATTTTTATGTCCCACCTATGTATGGAAACATATAGTTCTTATTTTTTTCTGATTTATTATTTTGCTCAATATAATGTTATCGAGGTCAATCTGTGTTATTGTAAATGATCCTATGTCATCTTTCTTATGGCTGAGTAGTATTCCATAGTATATATGTACCAAAGCTTTTTAATCTACTTGTCCACTGACAGACACTTGGACTGTTTCCAGATCTTTGCTATTATGAACAATGCTGCCATAAACATGGGGGTGCATTTTTTCTTTTGAAACAGTGCTATAGTATTGCTATTGATCTTGCCCTTTATGTCCATCAAAATCTACTTTATAAAAAAAAATCTACTTTATATATTTAGGTGCTGCTATATTAGGTGCATAGATATTTATAATGGTTGTATCTTCCTGTTGGATTGCTCCCTGTATCATTATGTAGTGATCTTCTTTATCCCTTACTATAGCCTTTGTTTTAAAGACTATTTTGTCAGATGTAAGTATTGTGCTATGCCACTTTTTTTTCATTTCCTTTTGCATAAAGTATTTTTTTCCATGCCCTTACTTTCAATCTAAGTGTATCTTTTGTTTTGAGGTGGGTCTCGTGTAGACAGCATATGTATTAGTCCTTTTCTTTTATCCACGCAGCTACCCTATGTCTTTTGATTGTAGCATTTAATCCATTTACATTTAGGGTTACTATTAATATGTAATTGTTTATTGCCATTTTATTCTTTAGATCTATGTTCCTCTTTTACTAGATTTTTCCCCCTTTGTTCTGTTTACAACAGGTTCCTTAACATTTCTTATAGTATTGCTTTGGTTGTAATGAATTTCATGAGTTTTTTTTTGTTTGTTTTTTTGTTGTTGTTGTTTTTTGTCTGGGAAGCTTTTTATGTCTCCTATTTTAAACAATAACTTTGCTGGATAAAGAAGTCTTGGTCGTAGCCTTTTTTTTTTAAATAGTCTTATAACTTTTTTTTTTTTTTTTTTTTTTTTTTTTTTTTTTTTTTTTTTTTCATTTTTCTGAAGCTGGAAACAGGGAGAGACAGTCAGACAGACTCCTGCATGCGCCCGACCGGGATCCACCCGGCACGCCCACCAGGGGGCGATGCTCTGCCCATCCTGGGCGTCGCCATGTTGCGACCAGAGCCACTCTAGCACCTGAGGCAGAGGCCACAGAGCCATCCCCAGCGCCCGGGCCATCTTTGCTCCAATGGAGCCTTGGCTGCAGGAGGGGAAGAGAGAGACAGAGAGGAAAGCGCGGCGGAGGGGTGGAGAAGCAAATGGGCGCTTCTCCTATGTGCCCTGGCCGGGAATCAAACCCTGGTCCTCCGCACGCTAGGCCGACGCTCTACCGCTGAGCCAACCGGCCAGGGCATAACTTTTTTTCAATGTTATTTATGCTGTTAAAAACATTCTGAGAAGCCATTCAGAGGCTTTACAAAGCCACCAAAAGGATCCTGGGTACAAAAAGAATTCAAAAACTCTTGTTGACAAGACACTGTTAAAGTCAGAGTAACTTAAAGCCATGCTGTGACTTGTGCAGATGAATCGCAGCTCTGTGTCCAGATTGGGTGGTGCTAACCATTGGTTCCATCTTTGTTAATGTGTTCCTTTGGCATGTGGGTGGGTGGGTTTAGAGGAGCCTGGGCATGTGGCCTCAGTTCTCTCTGCATTCTGGCATTCCAAGGATTCTCACGATAAGTGGCCTCAAGCCTGGTGCTAGCAATAGCTGGCCTTGATTCCCAGCTTGGCCTCACCTGGGCATCACCAAGCCCAACACAAGTAGCAGCCATCTGCAGATCACTTTGTAGCTCATAATAAGGGTACTCAGAATACAGGTGGCAGCTGACCTTGGCCTGAACCTCTTGGGAGACCCCAGAGCCAGTGAACCCAGTGAACAGCTTCAGGCCATGTCAAAGCACCACCCAACCACCTGCACAAGTGATACACTACAAGGGTAGACTGCTGGTTATAGGCTCTTGTTCTACATTACCTTGAATATTTTTTGCCATTCCCTTCTGGCCTTAAGTGTTTCTGTTGAGAAATCGTATGTCGTCCTATGGGGTCTCCTTTGTAGGTGATTGACTGCTTTTCTCTTGCAGCTTTTAGTATTCTTTCTTTATCTCTTAGCTTTGGTATTTTAATTATGATGTGTGTTGGTGTGGGTCTCTTTGGGTTCCTTTTTAATGGGATTCTCTGTGCTTCTTGAACTGGTGTGACTTTTTCCAGAATCAATTTAGGGAAGTTTTCAGCTATGATTTCTTTAATCAGGTTCTCTATCCCTTGTTGTTTCTCTTCTTTTCAGGAATCTATTACGTGGATGTTGTTTCTCTTCATATTGTCACAGAGCTCTCTTAGAGTTTCCTCAGACATTTTGATCTTTTTTTTTTTTTTTTTGCTGTTTTACTTTCGTGCTTCTGCTTATCTTGTCCTCTAAATTGCTGATTCAATCCTCTATTTCATCCAGCGTGCTTTTAATTCCTTCTAGTGTAGTCTTCATTTCTGATATTGTGTTTGTCATTTTTGTCTGATTCTTTTCTATGATTTCAATGTCCTTTTTGATGCTAGCTATCTCTTTGTTTAGGTGCTGATTTTTTTCATCTATTGTTGCTCTAAGATCCTTGAGCATCCTAAGAATCATTATTCTGAACTTTGCATCTGGTATCTTAGTTATTTCCATTTCATTCAGTTCTTTTTCTTGGGATTCCTCTTGTAGATTCATTTGAATTGCATTTCTCTGTTTTCGCATTTTGTCTCTGTATAGACTGCTGCTTTGGATGTGTTGTCTGTGTAGCTAGCTGAGTATAAGGTTGGTGTTGTATGCCTCCAGCTTTCAGTTGTGTTATTTCTCAAACTTCTTGGGATGGTTTCAGCTGTTTGTAATCCACTGTGGGCTACATGTCTGTTGCTACTATTCTTTTTGCTGTTTCTGACAGCGTTTTCTATGTCTTAGCTGGGTTCTGTTTTAGGAGCCTTTCCTTACCATACCACTATATGGTTGTTAGGTTCTGAGCTGATGCTCTCCATATCTGGCTGCTGGATGTGGTTACCTAAATAAAAAAAATAAAATAAAAAATCAGGAAAACATGGCTCACAATAACTGGCATTATATTAGTATAAATGCAAAAGAACTATAGCTTTCAATTAAAAGTCAACTTAATGGAATAATATAAAAAATGGCTAATATTTAACACCTGAGAGAGGGAGAAGTGTTAAAAAAGGATCTTATCATAACTAGAAACATGATACACATCTTAAAAAATAAAAATATGAAATCAGAAATGAGCAAATATAAGTGGTGCATTAATATCATAAATATTACCAAGATGAAAGAAATTATACCAAAGTGTTAAAGTAAGGTATCATTGTGTAGGTATTATTTTAAGCTAAAACTTTTTTAAAAGTTTGGAATTTGGTAGCTAAAACTAAAGGAAAGGTTATTCCAGGCAGGAGAATAACAAGAATAAAGATATAAAGGTGAAAATATGAAAACCGTCCTCAGGGAACTGAGTTGAGTGGCCTGAGGAAGAGGGTTTGTTAAGGAGTAATAAAAATAAAGTTGAGAAGGTAGATCAGAAGCAACTTGTGGATGCAATTAGCTTTGAACACAAGGCTAAGTTGACTAGATTAATGTTCTTGAAATTGCAAATCATTAACTACTTGGTAGTGTTTTATGAAGCTTAATAGAAATAATTTGTTTAGAAATAAGAGGCAATGGTGATACTCTGAAAATTTCTATGAAGATCAAGAACATTTCTTTCATGTTCTAACAATCAATCAGTTTATCAGAGTTTACCTTCCATTATGTAAAGACCAATTATGAATGAACTACCCATGTATTCTCAGTCTCTTTTGACTCTACCTCTTGTCTTTCTAAACATGCCTGATACACCTGGATTTATCAAAATCTTCAACACTTTTTGGAAACAGCCCTATATATTGCATTTTAAATACATAACTTTTCAAAAGGAAAAAGCAGTGTGTAAATTGCCTCTTGAATGATTTTTTGAGATTTTGCTTAACACATTAGATACCATGTGACTATTTGTTCCCAGAAAAAAAATCTATAAAACCTTCAGTGGGTCAGAAAACATTTTAAACTTTATCCCTGAGTACCCAACAGTGTAAAATAATTATTTATTTGTTCTTATACTGATTCAAGTTTTACATCCTATGTTCATCAATAACATGTTAAGACCAGGTTATTTAGAAATAACTAACATAATAAATTTTTAAAATTTAAAAGCAAAAAGTGTTCAAAATGTTTAAACTATTCACAAGCTTTCATTACATGATTTTAATGTGGTTGTTGAAACACTAAATCCTACCCTTTTAAGAGCTTCCCTCTCTGCATTCGAATTGTGATTTTTAGTTTTAAGAAGAATGCAGAAGTTTAAGTTACACAAGAATTTAAAAAGATCCAAGAGGTATGAAGTGACCATAGGACAGTCGTTCATCATGGGATTCTCATCTTTATGTGGAAGATTTAGGCCAATGCTGACATGTCTGATCATGTATTATCATGTGCAGGGGAGAAAAGAAGGCAAATAAACATTGGAAGGGGAAAGGATTCTCATTCCTAAGACTACAAAAGATCCTAAAGAGTTACATTTATTAATTTTAAAAAGATAAAAAGTTTTTCATTTATCAATACAATGTACAGATAATGTGTTGTGGAGTTCTGCACCTGAAACCTGTATAATTTTGTTAACCAATCTCACCCCATTACTTCAATAAAAAAGAAAAAAAAAGGCAAAACTTGACTTTATGAAGGACTTTTAATAGCATTTAATCCATTGTGTAAAGCCTACCAAATCTTAAGATAATTTATTATAGGATAACATTAAAGAGAGATGCAGAGAGAGAGGGGAAAGAATATGGGGAGGAAGAGAGAGAAATGAAGAAGAAAGAGGAGAGGAAGGGAGAGGAGGAGGAGAAGGTGGAGGATGAAGAGAAGAAAATTAATGGTTAACAGCATGTTAAAGTTAGTGGTATTATACATTTCTTAAAGATCATCTTATCTTTTTTTGACAGAGATAGAGAGAGTAAGAGAGAGAGAGACAGATAGGGACAGAAAGGAAGGAAGAGAGATGAGAAGCATCAATTCTTCCTTGCAGCATCTTAGTTGTTCGTTGATTGCTTGTTCACTGATTGCTTTCTCATATGTGCCTTGGCTGGGGAGGCTACAGCAGAGCGAGGACTCAGGCCAGCAAACTTGGGGTCATGTCTATGATTCCACGCTCAAGCCAGCAACATCACACTCACTGGTGAGCTCGTACTCAAGTTGGATGAGCCCGCACTCAAGCCGGAGACTTCAGGGTTTCAAACCTGGGTCCCAGTCTGATGCTCTATCCACTGCACCACTGCCTGGTCAGGCAAAGGTCATCTTATCTTTGAAAAATGATTTTCTGAACCAAACTTCCTACCAATTCCATCTTTCTAATACCTAGTAAATGTTAAGGTTTGTCCATCTTCATTTTTCAAAATATAGGAAACAACTAGAAAATCCTTTCCATACTAATTCTTTATGACTTCTTAATCCAGGTGGACTAGTTTCAATGTTATATCTCATTTTCTTCTTAATAAAGTAGGTACCCATTGGTAAATGTAAATAACATTTGCCACTTACTAGCTGTGTGACTGACCTGAGAACATAGAACTAGATTATCTGCAAAGTTATTTTTTATCTGTAAACTTCTAAGTAGAGAGGCAGTTATGTTACAGAAATATATGAAGTTTATAAAACTCACTCAGAATTCCTTGGATTATACACAGAGCATCCAGAAGCTTCCTTATTAATAAATCATTTACTTTTTATTTTATCATCAGTATACCTCGGTTTAGAAGTGTTTTCAAATTGTAAAATATACCTTAAAAATTTCCCTATTCTTTGTATAAGACCAACTCTGACACTTAGAAGTTGATATTACATTAATATCCATCTTTAAAGCATGTCAATAGAACTCCAAAACCATCAACAAACATACTTTTTCTTTTTATTATTTTGTCTTATAATAAGACTAGCAGCAAAAAGCAATAAAGTATATCCTTATTGACCATGACACTACTTTGTGTAGCTACTCCTGTATTCCCAACAAATTTTGATAGTAAATGAGTATTTAACAGATGGCTAAGTATTCTTTGAATAGAAGCATAAATAAAAGGGGAAGAAAGGGAACAGATAATGGCTATAGCATATTTTCCTTTTTTCATCAGATACTGATATTATTATCAGGGCTGCCCTAAGCCAATGCAGTAAGAGAGTCATATAGACAGAAAAATGTAGAACAGGGATTTGCCTTTTCCAGCGGAGTTTCTAATTTGACTGAAACCAGAATAATTTTCCCTTTACTATCTTCCAGTTTCTGATTTTGCATCTAGAAAGCAATTTACCAATTATTTGTCTAGTCCAAACAATATGTCCAAATGTATATATAATACTTACACTTTCAGTAATTTCTCCCAGTTCTTTAGTTTTTCCTTATTTTCTCCAAATTTGATGTTTCTCAGTTTGTTTCTAAGCTTTCCGCTTTCTGCTATGAGTCTTCATACCAAAAATATTTGCAGTATACTCTTGACTTGATGCATTTTTAACTTGGTCTCTGCACTAAGCTGTGCAGAAGCAAGCCCGTCAGGTTCTGCCCTGAGGTAGTGAGGGCTCTGGTCCTGGTTACCGTGATCATGCAATTACAATATCCTAAGATGAGGAGATATAAAGCCTTCTATCTTCATTCCAGGAAAATGATTTCATTGGGGAAGTGAGAAATCACCCTTTGGAGACTCAAGGTCACCTGAAGTGACAGTAATTATATTTTACAAAATAATTATTCAGGAAATGGACAAGAAATAGGTGGGGTTTTCTTTTGTTTTGTTTTTTATCAATTTGTTGGTACATATGATAGCAAAAGATTATTTGATTTTTATTGATTCCCAGTCAGCAAAGTAATTTTATGACTCCCAAATTTGTGATAATAAAACAATCTTTGTGTTAATTGCACAATCTTACAAAATGATCAAAGCTTCAGGGTACTTACTTCTAATCTTAAGGAACCCACTACTTCACAAACAGCTTAATCTAGAGTGCTCAACTGGTTCTACTATCTGTAGTTTAATGTAATAAATTTATTTCTACATTAACATAATGATTTCTCAGATATTTAAAGATGCTCATTTCTTCTCCATAACAAATCTTCTGTTTTTCCCCCAACATTTATCAACAGTTTTTTCAACTGTATTTTATATAATAAGTTTTCTAGATTTCCAAAGGTTGTAATGTAGATGTAATTTTCAAATGGTCATCTTTAAAAGAAAAAATTGAAAATAAGATTTTCTATTTATGTGTTATGTATATTATATGCCAATGGCATATGATTGAAAGAAATAGGCCCTCTCCAGTTGGCTCAATGGATAGAGTGTTAACCCAGCAGATGGAAGTCCCAGGCTTGATCTGCAGTCAAGGCACACAGGAGAAGTGACCCTCTCCTTCTCTTCCTTCCCCCCTCCCCCTCTTACAGTAGTGCCTAGATTGCTTTGAGTGTTGGCCCCAAGGCACTGATGATAGCTTGCTTGGCCTGAGCAACATCCTCAGGCACTGAGAGTAGCTTGCTTGATTCAAGCATTGGCCTTACACACGGGTTGCTGGGTGGATCCCAGCTGGGGAGTATATGGGAATCTGTCTGTTTCTCCTTCCCTCACTTAAAAAAACAACAAACATATTCTGATCACTGGGAAACAATTTTTTTTTTTTTTACATTTTCTATTGCATGAGGTTTTAGAACTGTTTCTATATATTTGTGCATCACTGATTCCAAATCTGAAATCCATTTTTTGGTGCATGCTCTAGTTTTTATGAAATTTTAATTTTTTTTGTTATAGTTAATGGCATGCATTGGTTTTTAAATTGGAGTTAAAGGGCAATGACTCTTGGATTGAACATAACCACAAGGAAATTAATGTTTTACAAACATCACTTTTACATAATTGTAGTTTTTTTAAATGTAAAAAAATATTATCTGATAAGAACACCATCTTATTTTGTTTTAAGATTGAATCATGCCTTCTTTGAGTAAGCATAAATGTAAGAATAGTCTTGACACATTCTGTTATATATGTGACTGTTACACACTTCAACGTCAAAGGCGCAATGTTTCATCATTTGTGACACATGCATATATTGCCTATTTTCAAGTTCCCCTTGGCGATCAAGACAAGAATTGGGCTCCTCATATTGTGTGTCATAATTGTGAGGAAATGCTTCATGACTGGACAAAAAAGAAAAACGCAAAGGAATGCCTTTTGGTATTCCCATGGTTTGGTGTGAACCCAAGGACCACAGCAGTGACTGTTATTTCTGTCTGATCCATACAAAAGGCATTGGCAAGAAAAAGTGGCATATTATCACATATCTTAATATTCCTTCAGCAATATGACCTATCCCACACTCTGAGACACTCCTGGTTCCAGTTTTCAATGGTTTTATTTCTTCTAAGGTTGAAAAAAGTGAACATGGTGATCAAGTAAGTATATTTTGATAAGATGCATGAGGAAATGGTTGTAAGAATCTGAAGGGTCTTCTTCTGATGCCAAGCAGTCATTAGCTCAACATATCTGTGATAAGAATATAAACACCATAGACACATACATATGAGAGAGAGACAGAGAGAGAGGCAAAGTGAGCCCTACACAAAAATTTTATAGAAAAAAACATGTTGTAGGCTTTCCAATTAGCTTCTCTGCTCACTTTTCACCACTCAGGCAGCCATTTGTCCCAACAGTCATTGCATTATCTTCCTATGAAAATATACGCCGAAATGTAAGTCAAGAGCCCTCTTCTACTTTTAGGTTTTTTGAGTTCCATAAACCTACTCAGAGTGGGTTATTTCATGATGTGTCGGTGTTCTAAGGCATCAGAGAGAATTTTTGAAGGCCTTTGACATTGAAGGTTATAGACTCGTACACTCTGCCTATTGCTATCTTTTACCACTGTTTTTTCACTTTTATCTAACCAATGGGATTCCATCTTACCTGACATACCTGATTCCATTTTCATCTATCTACCATCTGTACCTGTGATTCTGAAGTGGTGGTTGGCATAGAGAGCATTTCTGTAGGTAAAATAAATGTTTCTGAAAAAAATCTACAAATTATGGCCCTCTTCAGAATGAAATATTCTATTTTTGCCAAATTAATGGGAAAAGTAAGTGCCAGAAGGGGCTGAAAGAGAAATCTAAATCCTCGCCACTACAGCTCTAACTTTCCTTGACATTTAAGCTAATTCAGAGATTCATTTGACTCTGGCAGTAATGATACAGGAAAGGAATAGAGAAGGTGAGGGAGATGACTCTCCTCATTCTGAGGATGGAGACACAAACATTTACAGGCAATACTGTGCGTGCTTTTGGTCAGATCAGCCTCCAGAGCCAGATGTTTAGAGACCCAAGGAATATAGTTCTCCATTTCTTTGAAACATTTCCTCATGCTTCCTTCCTTATTTTTCCTCTTTTCTCTTCTCCCTTTCATTCACCATAAGCCTGTATTTTATTAATTTATTTTTCTGTTTTATTGGTTATATTTCTTCTGTTAATTTTTTGTCTCTCATATTTCTCTAATTTTCTTTCCCTCTTTGCTTTGCTTTTATTAAATCTTACCCTTTATCATTTTCTCTTCCTCTCCTCATTTATTCATGTTCGTCCACTCTGGAATATTTTCATTCTTGTCATTTGTTCATTGCTACTCAATTATATCATGTGCCTGTCTTGCCATTATATCTAAAAACAGAAACAATATAAAAAAAAACCCATAGTTGCTTGCTTTTAAGCAAGAATAAGCAATATATGTACTACCCACTGTCTTCTTTTCTAAACATTTGGTCTACAAAATAAAAATTCATAATTCATGCTTTAATACTAACCATTTTCTCTTGAATTGTACCCTTCTTGCAGTTTTTCAAACTAAAGCACCCTCAATTACTTCTCATTTCCTCATATATTTTTTTTGGCATGTAAGTAAACCTGAGAAAATAAGATAATTTTCTTATTTATTTTCTTATTACTTCACTGCAGTATTTAGAGTTTAGTTTATTTTTTTTTTGGCAGCATCTTTATTGAGTATAATCCACATACCAAAACCTTCACATATATGAAGTACAATTTAATAGTTTAGCATTTCACAGAAAAAAACTAATCTCAGTATCATTCTAATGAAATGAATATATGTAACAAATTTTATATAAATTTGACTGTAATATTTATCAGTATAAAGCTTATAAATTATTTAAATATGAATTAAGAAGTTTTATATATATTGAAAAGTGTGTATTAGCCTGAATAAAATGATCAAAAACTTAATTGAAAGATTTTGATGATAGATATATAAAGCATTAAGCAAATGTATAGGTCTTCAGCCAAGAAATTTCTTCATCAATAAAATGGGATTGTTAAATTACCTCTGAATTCCCTTCACTTGCTAGCTTTTTAAGAAAAGTTAGAAATATCCTTGATTTGGAATCATTTTATCTAATTCTAATGCCTTGGGTCAGGAATTTATTAACTGTATGACCCCCTGGGAAAGTGTGAGTTTTCATCTATTAAATAATTAATTTATGGAATTTTTCTATTTTGTAGGGGTGATAGATGAGGATCAAATGAGATGATCATAGTATAGTAAGCAACTCGTTCAAATATGTTTAAACCAAAACTAAATCTGAAAATATTTAAGTGTTAAGAAGTAGGTCTATTAGACATAACTACACATTTCTCCAAAGAAGACGTACAGATGGCAAATAAAAATATGAAAATATGCTCAACATCACTAACCATCAGGAAAATGTAAGTCAAAACCACAGTGAGGGCCCTGGCCGGTTGGCTCAGTGGTAGAGCGTCGGCCTGGCGTGTGGGGGACCCAGGTTCGATTCCTGGCTAGGGCACATAGGAGAAGCGCCCATTTGCTTCTCCACTCCCCCCTCCTTCCTCTCTGTCTCTCTCTCCCCCTCCCTCAGCCAAGGCTCCATTGGAGCAAGGATGGCCCGGGCGCTGGGGATGGCTCCTTGGCCTCTGCCCCAGGCGCTGGAGTGGCTCTGGTCGCGGCAGAGCGACGACCCGGAGGGGCAGAGCATCGCCCCTGGTGGGCGTGCTGGGTGGATCCCGGTCGGGTGCATGCGGGAGTCTGTCTGACTGTCTCTCCCCATTTCCAGCTTCAGAAAAATACAAAAGAAAAAAAAACCACAGTGAGATATCACCTCTTACCTGTCAGAATGGCTACTATCAAACAAGAAATAAGTGTTGAAGATGTAAAGAAAAGTGAACCCTTGTACACTGTTAGTGGAATTATAAATTGGTATAGCCACTATGGAGATCAGTATGGAGGTTCCTCAAAAAATTAAAAACAGAACTACCATATGACTCAGAAATGACACTTCTAGGAAATCATCTAAAAAAATCCAGAACACTAATTTGAAAAGATATATGCATCCCTATGTGCATTGCAGCATTATTAACAAGATATGGAAGCAACTTAAGTGCCTTTGCATAGATAAATGAAAAGTGATACATACATACAATGGTATATACCTAGCTATATATTAAAAAAATAAAATCTTGCCTTTTGCAACATGGATAAACTTAGAGGGTATTATGCTAAGTAAAATAAGTCAAATAAAAAAAGACCTATGCTATGGATTTCACTTATATGTTAAATATAAAAGACAAAATAAGTAAACAAAGAAGAAATAAGATCATAGATACAGAGACCAAACTGATTGTTACTAGGTGAGAAGAGGTTTGAGGGTATGTGTAAAAAACCTGAAAGGAATAAGTACAACTTGCCAGTTACAAAAATAGTCATGGAGATGTAAAGTTACAGCATAGAGAATATAGTCAATAGCATTGTAATAATTATGTGTGGTGTCAGATGGGTAATAGACTTATCAAGTGATCACTTCGTAAGGTATATAAATGTCTAATCATTATGCTGAATACATAAAATTAATATAATATGGTATGGTAACTTATTTTAATATTATTTTAAAAACACTTGTTATTTTAAATAAAGTTGCCACTAGATCCTTGGTCGATGTTTTCAGGATAAACCCTTGGTAATGGTAGCTACATATTTCTAAGCAATTAATAGAGAGAAAAAATTGTGGAGGTGCATTAAAGCAAGCCTTGATGTAAAATTGCCAGTTCAGTCAGTTGTTTGCACATCAAACTTTTCTTAGTTTCACAACTTTTTAACTGCCAAAGCCCTATGTTGATGAATAATAAAAGCTTAGGCAACAGAAGAAACTCAAACATTTTGAGTATGAATATAAAGATATCTGGGTTAATCTGCATAATGATAAAATCTGTTGAGTTTCCTTTGGAACCTTTAGCCTATTTTGTCTGTACCTTTTCCCTTTCATCTGTGCTTTATAAGGAAAATAAAACATATCAGTATTTGCATGCCCCTTGGTTTTAACACCAGACCTCATCTCTCTGAAGGCTATTGTCAATTTTACCTAATTATCATAAAATGCAAATTTCTGTCCACCATTAAAGGTAATTCTAAGCATCAGAAACAGATGGAGATCTATTGAGGGAGACAGTACAGAATGCCACACTACTAAATTTAGAACTTAGCCTCTGACTATACCTGAAACTCTGACCTCAATTCCATTGAATTCCAAAGCAGCTGAAAAACCAGTAGAAAAATTGCAATATTTTTCTACTGTCTTCTCCTTCTTGTTTCTTGTAAATATGAGTGTTTTCAGAAGTTTGAGTTTCTGGAGGTTTTATTTAACTCTCACAAAGTAGCCATCCTCCCATCCTGATGAAACCTTAACTAACCATTCTTGTCATTATTTATAATTATTTATTCTCATATAGTGAAACTTAGATTTTGAAATCTTTAACTATTTATGATGCAGAGGAGAAAGTCCTTTGGAGCTTTGAGACTACAACTACCATAATGAATATTTCCAAAGGGAGTTATTAGAATGTCAACTAAATTAAACAAGCAAAAATACCAGGACTTTGTAAGGGATGAATATTTTAAAACGTGTCACATAGTGCCAATTGGGCTAATTCTGAATTCTAATACCATAATGTTATCAATGAATAAGACAATAGAACACTACTTGGAAGCATATTTACTTGGTCAAAAGTAAACAATATTAATAAAAAGTTTATATTTTATAATAAAATTCAAAAAGAGAAAAAATATAGCTAAATAATGATATATATATATATATATATATATATATATATATATATATATATATATATATATATATATAAAGCAAGGCTAGGATGAGGGTGAGGCAAGTGAGATATTTGTCTCAAGCACAAAATTTACCAGAGTACCAGAAACCTTAATCATCAAAATAAATAATATTTTTGTGGTGTGGTCAGCATTGATGGATGGTCACGTGAGGAACTCAGGCCCAGGAACTTTGGCTAGAACCACCCACACTTGGGTGTGCCAAAAGAAACTTCCCAGAAGCCCTTTGGAAAAAAGCGACTGTCTGTCAGCCAGTGAGATTTCACCACATCATATTAAGTCGACCACCCTAGAGACCCTTTAGATACCCCCTACACAGGTCACCCTATGCGATGTCCCTGGCCTTTGTGTCCCTGGGACCAGGGAACATTGTCAGGTGGGATGCACTCTGTACTCAATAAAGTCTTTTATTATTCCACACTTCGTGGCTCTGGCCCCATCCTTCTTCCTCAGTGGGGAAAAATACCTTACATTTTGATGCCCAAAACCCGGGAAGAGTCAGAAGTCTGCAAGGACCACTCCTCTCCCCTTTCCCTCCAATAAAGAACCAGGACCTCCGACCTTCCACCCACTTTGGCACATGGTGCGGTAAGTCCCCTGCCTCCAGCCTCCCCTCAGTTCTTTCCACCGAGACTCCCTGTCCGAAAACGCAGCTGAGTCAGGGACCTCTTTCCATTCTGTTCTGAGTGCGTGTGTGTCCGTGAAAACGTCCTGAGCACATCCACTTGACTTAACTATCCGGTGGCCAGAGATTGAGTTGTGGGACGTCAATGCTCAACTCTGACCACTCCAAGAACTGAGGATGGCCGTGGGGGCACAGGAATCTAAACCTAATCCAAAAACACTCCTGGAGTTGTGAAATCTCTCCCTCCCTAAAGAAGAAGAAACTGTTCCTCTTCTCCATTGTGGCCAGGCCACAAAACCCACTGGATAATCGAACCAGGTAGCCTCCTGAAGGGACTTTCAGTTTTAACACCCTCACCAATTTATCGCCAAAAAAGCTGGGAACTGGTTGGAGATCCCTTACATTCAGGGCTTCTAGTTATCTGTGCTCCCGTCCTAACCTCTGTGCTATCTGTTTTACCACGCAGGCCCTTTCTGGCCAGAGGAACCTCACCTAAATCCTCTGCTCCTAATCTTTTCTCCTTTGCTTGACCCCAACTCTCTCCCCCTCCTGCCTGACCCCCGGGGGTGCCCCTCATTCAGGACCTCTCTCTGGTCCCTCTGCAACCTCTTTTGCTCGGGTCTCTTCATTCACCTGCAAATACCAGTCTCTCTTTCTCCTCCCCTGCTGGCCAGGGGTTCCTCCCTTCTCCACTGTGTTCTTATTTAGCCCCTCCTCTCAAGTCACCCTCTGCCAGCCATTGGCCCTGTCCTGCCTCTGGATTCCAGTGTTTCCGGATGGATCTGGGTGCTGGGCTCCCCAGGATCCCCCCTCCTCTTATTCCTAACCCCCAAACCCCTATTTGAAACCTGTGAACATGGCATTTAAAGTTTTTAATGGTCCCAAATAGTAGAAACAGGCCAAGGCTAAGCCCGCATGCAACAGAAGGTAACTCTCCAAACCCAGACTCTTGTGGCAGCCCTGAGGCTGGCAGAGCAACAGGGGCAAGGCACAGGAAGTGCTCGACCCAAGTCCAAGCTGCAAAGAGAAATCCCACCAGCAGCTTGCTTTAAGTGTGGTAAGCAGGGTCATTGGCCCCAGCAGTGCCCCTGCCCGAGGCCACCCACTAAGCCCTGTCCTGACTGCAAGCAGCCTGGTCAGTGGTGGAGCTATTGCCCCTTTGAGCAACAGGCTTTTCCTCAGTGTCTCTACGTGGAGAACAAGCCAGCCAGATGGGTCCTCTGCTCGAACTCCTAGGCATCATGGAGACTGACATGGCCTGGACTCGGAGACACCCCATCATCTTCACCAAACCCAGGGAATGCTGCAAAAACGGGTAAATCCATCTCACTTCTTATGGACACAGGAGCTGCCTTCTCTGTTTTGCCATCACACTCAGGACCTCTGCCTTCTCTGTTTTGCCATCACACTCAGGTTATAAAAGTGAATGGGACCCCTTCCTTTCCCCTTCTTACGCCACTCCTAACATGCAGTTTTGCCTCAAGTTTGCCTCCATGCAGGACAACTGGCAGTTGGAACCACTGGACTCTCTACCCATCTCCGGCTCACCCTGCAGATCCCCCTATTACTCCTCTTTTTTTTTTTAGATCCTTACATTACCGCATCTGCGAAGTTTTTCCAGTCACAGCCAAACAGATGTTCCTCCTGACACCCCTCAAAACCACCACCTTCTGATCTCCCCTTCCCCACAATGTCCCTAATTAGCAGGAAGTAGCCAGACAAATAAGCGGTTCCCCTAATTAACACAAAAAGATTGGAATGTGGGGTGGTCAGCAATGGGGGGACAGTCACGTGAGAAACTCAGGCCCAGGAACTTGGGCTAGAACCACTCACATCCAGGCGCACCAAAAGAAACTTCCCGGAAGCCTTTTGGCAAAAAGTGACTGTCTGTCAGCCAGTGAGATTTCACCACGTCATATTAACTCAACCACCCTAGAGACCCTTTAAATATCCCCCACACGGGTCACCCTATGCAACTTCCCTGGCCTCTGTGACCCTGGGACCAGGGAACATAGTCGGGCGGGATGCACTCTGTACTCAATAAAGCCTTTTATTATTTCACACTTCGTGGCTCTGGCCCCTTCCTTCTTCCTCGGTAGGGAAAAATACCTTACAATTTTAATGCAATATTTAAAATATCAAAGTTAATATAAAAAATTTAAAATGAAGACATCTAGATGACAGATTTTTCCTTTTGCCTCAGGTTCCTATATGGTTGAGCATTGCACTATTACTGATCCTGCTTTTATTTAAAATTTGGTTATTTTGTTCATCATGAATTTTAGTTGATTTTAATATTAAATATTGATTCATCTCTTACGTTCTAACTTTTTTAGTCAGCCCCTTAAGTTTTGCACTCTAGGCAAATATAATACCTTACTTACCTCTCTAGCTTCCCCACCATTCTGGCCTCAAAAACAAGAAATGTGACCCAGTCAATAATGAGTATATAAGAGTCAGCATATGCTGGTGATTAAGACATAAGCAGAAAAAATATAAATAATGTTCATGAAGATTTTCAAGGCAAAAATCTTCTCCGAGAAAACGGAATATTTAAAAATACTCAATTATTTGAAAGAAGGAAGGTAAAAGTAAAGGAAAAAAGAAGAGATGAGACAAACAGAAAAAATATCAATGGTGGACATAAACTCAAATATGAGCAAGTATGTTAAATGTAATGGACCTAACATGCCATTAAAAGACAGAGATGTTTTAATATTGTATAAAAAAGCAAGATTCAAGTATACGCTGTTTAAAAAATATCAATTTTAAATATAAAGACACAGTATCAGGGTAGAGAAAGATATAACACGTGTGGTGGTTAATTTTGTGTTGACTTGACTGGTCATCGGGTCCCCATATTAAACATTACTTCTGATGTGTTTGTGAGAGTGTAAGTATAATATTAATATTTGAATTTGTGAACTTAGTAGATTGCCCTTTTCAGTGTGCATGGGCATCATCTAATCCATTAAGGGCCTGAACAGAACAAACGGCAGAGGAAGGAGAAATTTGTCCTTTCATTCTCCGTTCACTGATTGATCTGGGACATTTTATTTCATCTTTCTTTGGCTCTTGCTTAGAGTGTATGCCATCAGCTCCCCTGATTTTAAGAATTTTAAGTTACAACCAGATAGCATAAACAAAATTGAGTTGTATTTAATTGCTCTGATCCTTAAATAACTTTTATATTAATAATCTTCATTAAAATATCAATAACAACAACAAATACAGGAAGTTCTTCATCCATGTTTTAACTGAGCAGAGTAAAAGTAAATAAACAACAAATACTGACATCCTGGTGTAACTTTCGCATTCTATAGGAGGTAACTGTGCCTTGAGGAAATGATCTATCCTACACCAAATGGTTATTTTCTCTGTAAAGATTGTCTAGCTTAAACCTCCTTGTATTTTTTGTGGATGCTCTAGTGCAGTGGTCCCCAACCTTTTTTGGGCCACAGACCGGTTTAATGTCAGAAAATAATTTCACGGACTGGCCTTTAGGGTGGGACGGATAAATGTATCATGTCACTAAGACAAGCTTCAAGAGTGAGTCTTAGATGGATGTAACAGAGGAAATCTGGTCATTTTTAAAAAATAAAACATCGTTCAGACTTAAATATAAATAAAACAGAAATAATGTAAGTTATCAATATTTATTTTTCTGCGGACCGGTACCAAATGGCCCACGGACTGGTACCGGTCCGCTGCCCGGGGGTTGGGGACCACTGCTCTAGTGATTACAATACTCATCTTTAACTTACCACAGTCACTTTAATTATTATCCAACCATACTTCATGAAAAATATAGTGTGCAAAAAAACAAATTTTTATCCTCCTTTTAGTTCTTTGTGCTATTGTTGTCATATGTTTAACTTCTACATAAGTTATAAGCTCCATAGTATTAATATCTACATAGTTATAAGCTTTATTATTTTTAATTTAAGCAGTTATCTTCTAAAGGAAATAAAAAATATTTAAACTTTTTCCATATTTACTCACTTAGTTATCACTTCCATATTTTTCTTTTCTCCCTATAAATTCAAATTTTCATCTGGTATATTTTTCCATCAGCACGAAGCATTTCCTTTAGCATAACTTTTGTGTAAGCCCACTGGCAACAAACTTTCTCCCAGCTTTTATCAATATTAAACTGCCTTTTGCATCTTTTTTAAAGTTTATTTTCACTGGATATAGAACAAAGTTTGACTTTGTTTGTTTGTTTTTCTTTAAGAACTTGAAAAATATGATTTCACTGACATGGTTTTTGTTGTTTCTGATTTTTAAAAATCAACCATCAGTCTTATTGTCATTGTTCTGAATTGTCCCCCCGCCCCCTGTCATGGCTGCTTTTAAGAATTCTTTTTCTACTTAATAAGTCACACCTGTGACAGCATGGTCTTGTGTGTGTTTGTACTGTTTGCATTGTCCTGAATTTCCTGGATATCTGGGCTAATGCTTTTATGAAATTTGGGAAATTCTTGGCAGTTATATCTTTCTTTTCTTTGTTCCATTCTTTCCTCCTTTTATATAATTATTTGCTATTGCTCCAAAGTATATTAACACTATTCATGATTTTGAATCTTTTCTCTCTGTCCTTCACTTTGGGTTATTTCTAAAAACCTATCTACACAACCATATTCATTTTACCTGCAGTGTCCAATATGCTGTTCAGTTTATCTAAGGAACTTCTTTTGATTTCAAATATTGTTCTTTTCAGTTCTAGCATATTCATTTATATTTAGGGTTTGCACTTCTCTCCTGAAAGCCTCATCTTTTTGTCTATCATATTAAATATATTTATAATAGTTTGCTAAAATTTTTGTCTGATAATTCCATCAAATAGTTCAACTGATTGTCTATCAATATTTTTCTATTAATTATGATATACTCTTCCCTGTTTTATTGGCATAGCTTCTAATTTTTTAAATTATATTCTTGACAATATTAAATTTATTGGAAGATGAAGAATTATATTTGATTTTATTTTGCTTAGTTTTTCAGAGAGTTAAATCCTTTTCCTCTGTCCTGAAATTAAAATTAGAATCTAATCATTTGAATTCCTTCAAAGTCTAGGTGTGCTGGGGATTGGAATCATTATATTTAATTAAATTTGGATTAGTTTTACCTCCAACATCTGGCAACTGCCACCAAGAAACTGATACCTTTAATTTTGTCAGTATTTGTAGGTGGGAGGGGTTTGAGTCACAATTTAGATAATATTGTTTCCCTTAAGATTCAACTCTATAGAGATTAACATTCAAGCATTACAATAATGTTTGAGAATGTGTGTATTCCCTCTGATTTTTATTTCTTCCTGCACTACCCTTTTTCTAAGCAAATGACTGATGTAGATGTTAGTGGTGGGGGAGAATTTATAAGTGAGCTATTTATTTTTGTGTTTGGAGCTTTGTAAAATTCTAATCTCTCTACATTGCATGTGTCATTAAAAGTTCAGCTTATTTTTTCTCATTCTTACAAAATATCTCAATTTATGGCAGGATCGTTTTTCCATCTGCCTACCTCCAGACTAGATACTTGCTCACAGATACGGAAACTGCCATAGATTCCTGCTCACCTACACAAGCCTCATCTCTCTCTGGAGCTCAAAACAGTAAGGCTTCCTCGATTCATTCACCCTTTCATAGCCTTATAGAAAAGTATAATTTTTATTTTGTACTTTTCCTATTGTTGATAATACATAAGCAACATTCTTCTACAAACTAATCAGAATCAAGTAGTCTTTATTTTTGTAGTTGATTTTTAGAATAAAATTATTTTTATGTTAATAAGCCTTTCCATTTTCTCCTTTGTTGATTATTGGTTTTGATTGCCAATATTTCCTTCTGAGTATGTATCTGTTTCATATTCATTTTTAAAATTTGTAAAGCATAAGTGAATTAACCTTTTATCATTTATATTATTTCCTTAGTTAACAGCTTTTTTATTTTAATATTTATGCATGAATGCTCCCTTATACCATCCTGTGGTAGGAAAGAAACATTCAATTCAATTTTCATGCAAACTTCTATAATTGTACAGAAAATAATCTGCACATCTACACGTGGTAGGCAAATTTTTATCATTTTTTAACATGTCAAATATAACTATTTTTTAATTTTTTATTTTTATGTTATGCTTCACTTTTTCTATAAGATTGTAAAACTATAACCCTATTTTTATCACCATTTTTTGCATTATTTTGTTATCTAAAGAAACTGTTAACATATAAACACATTCTTTAAGGATCTTTGTATCTAGGGCTTATATTAAATGTACTCATGTAAAACTTGTATTTGGAAAAAGTAATAATTGGAAAGAGGCAGTAACATATAAGGCATATCCTTCTCCTAATCCGAGACCACTGCTAAGTGATGTGTTCCTTTGGTCAAGAGCTGGAAAAGTGGCTTCTTGTTTTTCCAGTCTCCTGATTACAGGGGTCCTTGGGTTACAACACAATTCTGTTCCTATGACAGTGACATAACCCAAATATTGGTGTAAGTCCAAACACACCCTAGCCTAAGTCACTTACCTGTCCTGACATAGTTGTAAAATCATACTTTAGGACATAAAAATACAACTAAGCCACAGAAAAAGGAAAAGGACTGTACTATACACTGTGCTATAAGTAATGGAAAAAAATGACCAAAAAAATGAGTGTAAAAAAAATTCCTTACCTTTATTCTTGTGGTTGGCTTGCACACTGGAAGGAGCATTGCAAAGTGGGAGAGAGTATCCTGTTGGGAGGAGGAAGCTGGAGAGGCAGGAGAACCTGCAGAAGGTGCTGGAGATACTGGGTCAGGTGAATCAGGACTGCCTAAGGAACACGCCGGAGACATTGGAGATGATTCTACCTATCCTACAGGTATTTCGTCTTGAGAAGCAGCTGATATAGAGGTACAAGATCTGCTGCAGGCCTCTCTACCTTCCAAAGAATTGTTCCAGGCTACTCTGGCACCAGTTTGCCCACGTAGTCCATAAATACAATGTTAACGGCGTAAGCCGAAATACTCACATCTCAATTTTTTAAGTTCTTATGCGAGTGAGTGTTGTAAACTCAAAACATCATAGGTTGAGACTGTTGTAACCTGAGGACCCCCTGTATTGCAGGTATAGATCACTAGGCAGCTAAGTTTATTGGCAATTATGTGTTTTGTTGGCATTTATGTTTGGACGCCCAGCATAGAGAATAATTTTCTACCCCTTAAAAAATTTTATAAGTACCTAATTTCTTCCATTAAACCCCCCTGTATTAAAAACAACTAGATTGATTTATGTAATCTCTAATAGAATCTGTAGTACTAATTATCACTATCATAATCAGAGTGAAGTCAATAAAAGGCAAGTTTAAACAATCAGGGAGGATTTGTAAGAGCTGATTAGTAATAATCATGAGGCTCTGAGGAAAGAAAATCAATAAAATAATTTCATCATATTTTTTCATAAAATCAATAATCTTCCATTTGTATTTTTCAGATATGGGCAAGGGAGAAATATATATGTAGAGAAACGTGTATAGGTCTACAATATAACATTTGCTTTTACTGATATTTTGCAGCTTATTGATCTCTGCCCAGAATCTGACGTTGTTCTAAATCTAAATCATAAAAAAATACATTGGTGAATGAGTGACTTTCTTGACTAAAATGTTAAGATGAACTCTTACTGCAATTAGAATAGAATAAAACTTATTATCTCAGCCTAAAAGACCTTAGTGATTTGACCCTTATAGTCAGATAAAATTTAACCGCTAAATCACTCATAATACATTAAACACTTTAGTGTTTCTTTTATATTCTTTAAACATATCAAGTTTTTTATCTCATTATACATTACTCCCCCTCATTGTCTTCAATAATACCTGACAAATGGGAGAAAATCAATGAAAAACAATATTTGTCATATGAATGAATGATTTGCAGCCTAATTCCTCCATTGTTATAAAATTCATTCAGCAGACCACATGCCTACTCAATAATCCCCTCATGGCAGATTTCACTTTCTGGTTGCGAAGAGTATAAATCACAGGATTCAACGAAGGAATGATTACTGTATGGAAAAAGGAAACCACCTTGTCCACTGGTAAGGTCCTGAAAGGGCGAGTGTAGATAAAGATGGCAGGTCCAAACATGATAAGTATAATAATGACATGAGTGGTGCATGTGGATAGCGCCTTGTTCTTCCCCTCAGAGGATGACCCACGTATATGACAGAGGACGCATAGGAAGCCAGAAGCCCCAGGAAGCACAAGAGGGTCATCAGACCACTGTTGAAGACCATCAGGAGCTCCACCACAAAGGTGTCTGTGCAGGCCAGCTTGATGACCTGTGGCACATCACAGAAGAAGTTATCCAGTTCATTTGGGCCACAGAAGGGTAAGTGGAGGAAGAGGGCCACTTGGATAATGGAATGCACAAAGCCCCCAACCCACAGAGCCAGTAACAAGGCATAGCAAGCTCTAGGGTTCATGACAGTTGAATAGTGTAAAGGACGGCAGATGGCAATGTAGCAATCAAAGGCCATCACAACAAGGAGTAACCCCTCCCCTCCTCCAAGGAAGTGCAAGAAAAAGAGCTGAGTGATGCAGCCCCTGTAGGAGATTACCTTCTTCTCAGAGAGGAAGTCCACCAGCATTCTGGGTGCCACAATGAAGGAGTAGGATGCATCCAGGAAGGCCATGTTGCTCAGAAAGAAGTAGAGGGGGGCTGTGAGACCTGGGTCTGATCTGATGGTTAGAATGACCAGAAAATTCCCAGGGAGGATGATGAGGTAGAAAATTAAGATGAGCACAAAGATCAGGAACTGAATATTTCGAGACTGGGTCAGGCCAAGAAGTATGAATTCTTTCACCACTGTGCTATTTTCTATCTTCATCTCCTCTGCTTACAGAAAAATCAAGATGTAGAGAATATATTCCCATTTCATTCATCTAGATCACAATTTTTCTATATCTAAAACCAGTGTATGCCACATCTGTATTATATCCTCACTTTCCCATAACCTAAGAAATCTTTTTTTCCCTTTATTTCTCTACATTATATAATTGTCAAACACCCTGGTCTTAAAGCCATACTCTTTTTCTGCTTCACACCTGTGCTTCCATTTATGTTTCCTCAGGTAAGAGTCTGGAATACCTCTGTCCTGGATTTATAACTTGTATTATGCATATGAGAATATTTCTGATTAATAAAAAACTTAACCATAGTTCTCAACTTCTTCAGGTGTTTTTTTTGAATGGAGGTAAAGTGAGAACTGATAGAAAAGAGAAATGTCATAGCTTTTAAAAGGGACATTTATAATTAAATAACTTAATTATAATGATAAAAGCATCTACTTATTTTTCAAAATTTACTGAACCATTAAACTATACATAAATTGAACATTTACTAAATATAAATTATACCTTAGGAATGCAAACTGAAGAGCTGAAAAAGAAAATGTATTTATTGAAATATTTTATTTTTTTTCTACATAATATAAGCCTATCAAGCTAGTCTAAATAAAATGAATACTGATCATTCTGGAGAAATTAGATCTGAGACTGATCTGTATAGTGGTCTCCAAACTGGGATGTGCTCAACCAGCGAACATTATAATTTATAGATATGAAAATAACAATAGTAAAATTTTTATACATATATTGTTATATCCCATTATTTGCAGTTTACTTTCTAGAAAGTTCTATATTATTTATAGAATCAATATGATTGAATACAAAATGTACAAATAAAATATATATGTTGCTCATGCATGCTCAAATGGCTTATTGTTGAGATGAAAATTTAAAAAGCTTTAATATTGAACTAGAGCAAAATATAAAATAATATTTTACTTGCTTTCAGTTACATTTTGTGGAACATGGAATGTAGAGATGAGGGGGAAAAGAGTCTACTCACTCTGACTATAAGGGGAGACAGAATGAAAAGAGATGCAAAGAAGAAAGAGAAAAACAATAGTCTCAAATAAAAAAAATTTTTTTTCAAAACATGGAAACATCTGCCTTTTGTATGTCTAAACTGCAACATATTAATAACAGATTTTTTCATGTAGTCAAAATTAGGAATTATTAAAAAAGTACATCACAAAGACACATACTTGTGAGTACAAGTGTGTACACATACACATGCACCAAATATTTGAATAAAACTGAAGCATAAAAATTTACAAATGAAACAATCCAAATTGGCTTTTACATTCCCTTTCTCTCTCTCTCTCTCTCTCTCTCTGTCTTCCTTCCTTCCTTCCTTCCTTCCTTCCTTCCTTCCTTCCTTCCTTCCTTCCTTCCTTCCTTCCTTCCTTCCTTCCTTCCTTCCTTTACTGAGGCATTTATTAACTTAAATATTTATCATTTCTTCTGTACATAAAACCTAATGTTAGACAAGTAAGTCAAGAATTCCTCTCTACTTACTCCTGAGTAGTGTGCATCTTGTACACTATTACACCATTGGTTATTTCACACTCTTTCAAATATTGAGGCTGTCTTTAGGACATAGAAGAAATCTTTAAGTACCTATATGATTAAAAGTTGCAAGATCTTCCACTGAGCCTTGTGTTTTGTTTCCTGTCATGCATTTCTCTTGTATTGACTCTTTAAAAGATAGGATTCATTACCATTTAACATCCCTCACTTCTTTCAGTTAATATATAATATGTAAATTTAGGACTAAGTATTAACATCCTCAAGACAATTGGTATTTTAATAAAGGCTTTCTATATCCCCAATATAGTAATTCTAACTATCAGGAGGAACTAGAGCTATTTTACTAAAAATAGATAAGAGGTT
This sequence comes from Saccopteryx leptura, assembly GCF_036850995.1. Taxonomy (NCBI): domain Eukaryota; kingdom Metazoa; phylum Chordata; class Mammalia; order Chiroptera; family Emballonuridae; genus Saccopteryx; species Saccopteryx leptura. The sequence continues at coordinate 249,049,764 of NC_089505.1, forward strand.
TTCCTGTGTTGTTTAATTCAGATCTGATATATTAGTTTATTTCTACTGTAATTCTGACAATTTCATTACAAAAAAGCAGATGTCCCACCTGAAGAGCTGTAATATGTTTCCATTTATTTCTTCTTTCTGTTTCTTATAAACATGTAGAATGACAAAAGCGTTTATTTCTCTAGCAATCTAACACTACTCTCACACAAAGACATCATCTACTCATGGAAGGCACAAGTACTGGTTATTCCTGCCTTTGTTTTTAAATATCTCTTCTCATGAAAGGGCCTCTTACATTTTGTAATACAGAGCCAATTTGTGATGCAACAGAGAATGTGCTTTGGGAATTTGAAGGCTAACAAAGCTATAGAACAGTTTCAGTGGGAATTATTAGAAAACTAAACAAATATATATAGTAAAAAAATTAGGTTAGCAATCTGTTAGGTACAAATATACCAACATATATCAGTTAAAAAAAACCACCTTGTCACTTAAGTGTTCTATAATCTACATTTCAGAGATAATGGAAAATGTCAAGCATGTTTATTAGGCACAAGTGAGTGGGAAGCTAAGGGCTGTTATTTTACATTTTACACTGCAATTCAAAAAGAGAAAAATAGTATTAAAATTTGATAGGAAATCATTGATATCTCAGGAAGGAAAATAAAGTGGTCAAGTAGATGGTAAATATGTTAGATTCAACATATTTCTGGTGACAAAGAAATAGGCAAAAAGAAAATAAATGATTATGTAAAATCCTTCTCAGTAAAAAAGAACTGCATATTATAAGACTGACAATTCTTGCAGAGGATATGTCCTCCTAAACAGACTCTATTGCTGTCTTGGTATTTGTTGTTTTTCATTTTAGGAATAATTGCCTCCTTTGCTTTACTAAAGCAATAATGAGAAACTATTTATTCTTCAATTAAATAATTCTAAACAAAAGAAAAATAATTAAGAATCGTGGTAGAAAACATAATTTAAATTTTAGTAGATTGAATTTTGTTTAAAACTATCTTAACTATTTAAAAAGTTAAATGCTTTACATAGAATTATTAAAATATGTACAATGCATATTCAAACATATTTTGTTCTAATTTATATCCATCAGAGAAAGAGAAATGGGACAAGACAATACATATACTATAAAACCATATATAAAAATATACTCAGGGGGATTCCAAGATGGCAATGGAGTAGGTGGACATTCCAACTGCCACCTCCCAGGACCAAATTGGATTACAACTAAATTAAGAACAATTGTAATGCCAGTGGTTGAGGCCAGGCAGCAGGTTCACACTGCATTCAGGCAGATGGTAGAGGGACTGCAGAACTGGAAAACATAAGGCCATTTCCATTTATTAGATTCTCACAACAGTGGATGAGCAAACAAGCAGGGGAAAACTGCTTTTCATGGCAGCAGGCAAGTGAACAGCAAAAATGGCCCCTCAAAGTGGTGGGTAGGTGATCTGCCCTGAGGGAAGCACCCTTAACACTCAGGTGGCCCTGCCACGTGCTCACACACTAATTAGGCAAAGTAAAATGAGCAAGCCCAACACAGCTGTTTTCCCAAAAACAATCATCTTGAAAAACCAACTTTAGACTAAATGAAGAGGTGTCCATAACCAAGGATCCACAAAAAAAGCCGCATCAAGACTGAAAAGAAGGGCAGAGATGCAAAAAAGACTGACCCACTCCTAGGAGTGAGTGGTGGTGAAAGGTCCAGAGGGCCTCTTGGCTATGGGGAGGTTTGCCCTGAGAGGTGCGGGCCCTAAGCCCCAGGCTGGGTGAGCCCCAGGCTGGGTGCCCAGCATAAAGCACCAGAGCCTAGAAGAGTGCCCACATAGCATTTGGCAGTGAAAAGAGGTGCAGTTTCTGGATGCAAGAAAGGGATGGGAGCTCTCAGAGATGCAGGTTCCATCTTAAAGGGCCCATGGAGAAAAATCTCATTCAAAGCCACATACCCAGGGCTCTGGCAGAGGGAGGCATAATGCCAGTGGCTGAGACCAGGCAGGTTCACATTGGATTTGGGCAGATGGTAGAGGAAATTAGAAGACAGAAATTGTTGGGCCATTGCAGTTTATTAGAGTGTCACAATGGCAGATGAGAAAACAGGCAGGGGAAAACTGCTTCTCACAGCAGCAGGTGAACAAACAGCAAAATGCCTCACAGTGGTGGACAGGCAATTTGCAATCTTCCCTGAGGGAAAGTAGCCGTAGCCTTATATAGACTATACACACATGGCCCTCCATGTGTTTATGCACTAATCATGCAAAGTGCAAGTGAGCAAGCCTAGCACAATTGTTTTCCTTATAGGAAAGCTGAGAGGACTAGAGTTGTGTGAGAAGAGTGTGAAGTTGGTGGCCCAGGGAGAGACACTGTGGGAGATGACCACCAGACCCTTGTGCTGAGTCATTCTCCAATACTGCAGTCATCATCCTTTTAGGGCAGAGTAGTCCCTTCTGTGACAACAGCCTGGGGAAAGTAACTAGCTCTCTAAAGAATTTCTCCTGCCCCATTCTATGGAATTTGGGTCATTCTGAGAAGAAAGTCAGGAAACAGGGGTTGAGTCAGTGACTGTTTTCTGGCATTAAGGTCAGAGCTTTTTCGCTCACTCTCCCGAGACTATGACTGGTGTTTTCACCTCACAGGAAATTTAGTAGAAACTGTCTGGACTGTTGGCAGACCAAATTCTGGGTCTCAGAGGCCACACCCACTGGACTCTTAGTAGCCACACCCTGCTGACATCTGTGAAAAAGTTCAGGACAGACTGACACAAGGGGCCAAGGGGTGGAAGCCACACCCATTACTCATCCTAATCCCTGAAGTGTACCAGGTTCTAGACTCTACCAGAGAAACTATTTAAGCAGCTGAGACATCAAGCAGCCAGCAGACAGAGGCAACAGAAGGCAACTCTCAGGAAACCTTGGGCCCTTTGCTGACTTGCCCCCAGGTTCAGTGTGGATAAAAACCAACCTAGGTATATGGCTTAGTATTTCCATGTGCACCTGGGCCCAGGAGAGGCAGCCAAATACTCTAGTTTGCTTGTAGCTCCAAGAAGGTTGCTCAGGGCCAGTCATAGGCGGTGTCCTGCACTGATCTATACCAGTTTCCCTCCAGGGAAGCCCAGGGCTGGCACAACCAGTTGCCAGCTGAAGAAAACATCGGTTTAAGACCTAACAAACCTTGCTGGTGATGTGTCCTAAGGGAAGGCTACATGGACACCAGGTCCAGCTGAGGCAAGTTCCACTTTCTGTGGTTAACACCTACACAGCAGCTCGCACATGCATCGAACAGAGTGAAGCTTCACAATTGGCCAGCCTAGGTCCTGGATAACCTGCCACACTGGGCTAGGTTCCACAGGGGGGAAGGGAAAAAGGCTTCGAGCACAAACATTCAAAGTGTGGGTTCCCTGGAGACTATTGTTGGGACTGGTTGAAGAGTTTAGTCACTATCTGGAGGAGAATAATTTGCCCCAGTTGAAGATTCTCTCAATCTTCTTTGCTGAGACCAAGGACTTCCCCATTGGAAGAGTTTCTGCAGAGGTGACTGCCGGCCCCACCCAATCTGAACCTACTACTCACCTTGCTATGGAGAAATAGATTTGGAGTAGATAGCAGTGTTTGAGGGATTAAAATCTGGATTAGGGGCCACTTTTCCCACACTGAGCTGCTGACTAAGAGACCCTTGAAGTAGGGGGTCCCCGTAATGTTGTATCCCCAACCTCAACTATCCTAACCAACTGAACTTGCAACCTGTAGATAGGTTGGTGGAGTGAGGCCAGTCTAAGCCCACCCTACAGTCTTTCTAAAGAAGACTCTAGGGGAAGACTAGGCAGTTGCAAGAGGAGGTAGAGTAGCTGAAAAGTGGAAGCAAGTCTTAGGGAGCTTGGGCCCTTTTATAGAGCTTCTGTCAGCCCTAAGCAGAGGAAATTGATTCTTATACACAGATTAGCCCCTCTCACATTTCCCATGCACAGAGAATGCAGACACAAACAGTGAACAGAGCAGTAGCTCCATACAGGTAGCAAGTTATAAACAACTGCTGACACCAGCACATTTTGAACCCACCTTAGAGGACCCAGAACCAACACAACCAGTATTAGGTGGCAGATCCCTCCAATACTAAACTTAACTGACTACACAAGTGGCATGCCCCAAGGAGGAGTCCTGGAGGCATCAGACACTTTAGAGAATAAATATACCCAACAGGACAGATACTGCACAGCATCTAATACATGTGATCAAGGTTGATCCTTAGAGCAAGCCAGACTGAAAGGAAAACACAATCCATGAAAGGGCCAACTGCATTCAAAGCTCACATACAATAAGAGGGTAAATATAACCCTCACAAAGCATTCCTAGAGCAAGGAACTCACATAGCCAGGTGGTCTGTCCCACTGAGCCCATCTTCCTTATAAAGATGCCACAACAAATTTGAAAGTCAGAGAACTATCTAATACACAGACAAAATTGGAAGACAAAGATATATGATTAAAACAAATCAACAAAAGAAATTCTCCAAAAAAGAACTAAATGAAATAAAAGTAACCAAACTACCAGATGTGAGTTTTAAATACTGATTATTACAATGCTCAAGAATCTTAGAGCAAAAATGGATGGTCACAATAAATTAAACAAAGATATAGTAAGCATTAAAAAGGACATTAAAATCATAAGAAGAAACCAGTCAGAAATGACAAATACAATATCAGAAGTGAAGACTGCACTAGAAGAAATAAACAGCAGGCTGGATAAAGCAGAAGATTGAATCAGTAATTTAGAGGACAAGATAAACATAAGCACAAGAGTAAAGCAGCAAAAAAAAAAAAAAAAAAAAAAAAAAAAGGTTCAAAAAAACCCAAGAAAATTCTAAGAGACCTCTGTGACAACATGAAGAGAAACAACAACTGCATCGTAGGGGTTCCTGAAGGAAAAGAGCATGAACAAGGTGTAGAAAACTTGTTTGAAAAAATCATAGCCAAAAACTTCCCTGAATTGATGAAGAAAAAGTTTGCACAGGTTCAATAAACATAGGGATTCCAATTAAAGATGAACCTAAGGATGCTCACACTAAGACACATCATAATTAAAATGCCAAAGGAAGAGACAAAGAAAGAATTCTAAAAGCTACAAGAAAAAATCAATTACCTACAAAGGAGCCCCATAAGAATGATACCTGACTTCTCAATGGAAATAATTTAGACCAGAGGGACTGGCAAGAAATATTCAAAGTGATGCAAAACAAGAACCTATAACCCAGACTACTCTATCCAGCAAAGCTATTATTTAAAATTAAAGAAGAAATAAAGAACCTCCCAGAAAAATAATAGGCCCAAGAAGCTAATTACCAGGAAACTAGTACTATGAGCAGTGTTAAAGTTTCTAGTAGATGAAGAGGATAGGAAAAATAAACAAATCAAGAGAAAGAGGAATGTAGATTTTAAAAATAAAATAATAATAAATAAGTGCACATCAATAATAACCTTAAATGTAAATGAATTAAATGCTCCAGTCAAAAGACATAGGGAAGCTGCATGGATAATGAAGAAAAATCCCTATATATGCTGTCATAAGAGACCCACCTCAGGACAAAAGATACACAGACTGAAAGTGAAGGAATGGAAAAAATATTTAATGCAAATGGAAGTGAAAACAAACAAACAAAACATTGGGGTAGCAATATTTACATCTTACAAAATAACATTTAAAACAAAGGCTATAGTAAAAAACAAAGAAGCTCGCTACATAATGATAAAGGGAGAAATTCACATGAGAATATAACCATTATAAATATTTATGCACCCAATATAGGAACACATAAATATATAAAGCAAAGTTTGATGAACATAAAGAGCAAGATCAACAGCAATACTATAATAGTAAGGGATTTTAATACCCCATTAACTCAATGGATAGATCCTTCAGAAAAAAAAAAAATAACAAAAAATCAGCAACCTTAAATGACACACTAGATCAACTGAATTCAATTGATAGCTTCACAAAATTTCACCCCAAAAGAGCAGAATATACATTCTTTTTAAATGCTCATAGTACATTTTCTAGGATAGACCACATGTTAGGACACAAAACAAGTCTCAATAAATTTAAGAAGATTGAAATCATATTAAGCATCTTTTCTGATCAGAACAGTATGAAACTAGAAATCAACTTCAATAGAAAAACTGAAAGATACTCAAACAGTAGAAGGCTAAATAGCATGTTATTAAATAATGAATAGGGTAACAATGAGATCAAGGAAGAAATAAAAGATTTCCTTGACACAAATGAAAATGAACATACAACAACCTAAAATCTATGGGACACAGTGAAAGCATTCCTGATAGAGAAATTCATTGCATTACAGGCATACCTTAAGAAGCAAGAAAAAAAATAAATAAACAATCTAATCCTGCATCTAAAAGAACTAGAATAAAAAAACAAGTAAAACCAAGAGGAAGTAGAAGAAAGGAAATAATAAAGATCAGAGTAGAAATATATGACATAGAGGTTAAAAAAATCCAAAAGATCAATGAAACCAAAAGCTGGTTCTTTGAAAAGGTAAACAAGATTGACAAACCTTTAACTAGACTCCTGAAAAAAGAAAGAGAGACCACCAAAAAATAAAATAAAATTAGAAATGAAAGAGAAGTAACAAATGACATCACAGAAACACAAAGGATTGTAAGAAAATAGTATGATGATGTTTATGCCAAAACATTGGACAACCTAAGCAAAATGGATAAATTCTTAGAAATATACAATCTTCCAAACTGAATCTAAAAGAATCAGAAAATCTAAGCAGACCGATTATGAGTAATAGAATTAAAACAGTTATCAAAAACTCCCAGCAAACTAAAGTCCTGGACCAGATGGCTTCACAGGTGGATTTTATCAAACATTCAATGAAGAACTAACACCTATCCTTTTCAAGCTTTTCCAAAAACATTCAAGAAGAAGAAAGACTTCCAGCTCATTTTACGAGACAAGAATTATCCTAATTCCAAAATGAGGTAAAGACACTACAAAGAAAGAAAATGATAGGTCAATATCCCTGATGAATATAGATGTTAAAATTCTAAACCAAATATTAGCAAACTGGATCTGGCAATATATTAACAAGATTATACATTATAATTAAGTGAGATTTATTCTGGGGAGGCATGGCTGGGACAATATTCACAAATTAATAAATGTGATTCATCACATAAACAAAATGAAGGGTAAAAATCACATGAATTAATAGGTGCAGAAAAAAACATTTGACAAAATCTAGCACTTATTTATGATCAAAACTCTCAGCACAGTGGGAATACAGGAAACATACCTTAACATAATAAAGGCCATAGATGACAAACCAACTGACATCATACTCAATGGGAAAAAATTAAAAGCAATCCCTTTAAGATCAGGATAAGATGGGTGCCCCTTTTACCACTGTTACTGATTCAACATAATACTAGATGTCCTAGCCATAGCAGTCAGACAAAAAGAAGAAATAAAAGACATCCAAATTGGAAAAGAAGAAGTAGAACTGTAATTATTTTCTGATTATTATTTGCTGATTATTTGACATGATACTGTACATAGAAAACCCTAAAGTCTCAGACAAAAACCTACTAGATAAATGAATTCAGGAAGGTGGCAAGTTATAAAATTAATATTCAGAAATCAGTGGCATTTTTATATACCAACAATAAACTCTCAGAGAAATTAAGGAAACAATCCCCTTCACTATTGTAATAACAACAAAAAATAAAGTATCTAGAAATAAATTTAACCAAGAAGTAAAACACTTGTAGTTGAAAAATTTTTAAATTTTTAAATTTTTAAAAATTTAAAAAACATATCTTCCACTGAAAAAAGAAATTGAGGAAGATACAAACAACTGGGAGCATATACTGTGTTCATGGATAGAAAGAATTAACATAATTAAAATGGCCATATTACCCAAAGCAATCTATAGATTTGTCACAATGACAAAAGCTACTCAGTGACCAGATGAAATACACTGAAGGGGTCAAGAGGAGGCAACAGTCCTGGTCAGCAGATTGAAGGATTAAAGACCCATCCTCAGCCTTATTCAGATATTTATTAGCAAGTACAAAAAACACAAAGAAGCAGAAAGAAGTTTTCATGGAGTGAAGTGAAGGGCAAGGAACATGCTGCCTCCTAATTTCTGTTCTGAGAGCCTAAATTCTTTTTTTGTGACAGAGACAGAGACAGAGAGAGGGACAGATAGGGACAGACAGAAAGGAAAGGAGAGAGATGAGAAGCATCAATTCTTCATTGTGGCGGCTTAGTTGTTCATTGATTGCTTTCTCATATGTGCCTTGACTGGGGGGCTATAGCAGACCAAGTGACCCCTTGCTCAAGCCAGCGACCTTGGGCTTAAGCTGGTGAGCCTTGCTCAAACCAGATGAGCCCATGTTCAAGCTTGTGACCTCAAGGTTTCAAACCTGGGTCCTCTGTGTTCCACTTCGACGTTTTATCCACTGTGGCACCACCTGATCAGGCTGTTGCTAAATCTTATCCTGTTGTTTTACTGTTTCCAGTACATACTGTCTCCAGTACAGGATCAGAGAGGCTCCTGGATTCTACTCTGCTCAGGGCTTTTCCCCAAGGGCACCTCACTGTCTTTGTTATCCTAACTCAGCATGTTTTTACAGCATATTCCCACATCGTATATTCAATTCAATTCCTATTAAAATACCATTACTATATTTCACAGATCTAGAGAAAATATTCCAAAATTTTATCTGGAACCAAGTAGAACCCGAATAGCCTCAGCAATCTTAAAAATAAAGAAAAAAGTGGGAGGTATCCCATTTCCTGATATCAAGTTATATTACAAGGCCACTGTAATCAAAACAGCTTGGTATTGGCATAAGAACAAGCATACAGATCAAAAGAACAGAGCAGAGAACCCAGAAATAAACCCATGCCTTTATGGTCAATCAACTTTTGACAAAGGAGACAAGAGCATACAATGGAGTAAAGATAGTCTCTTTAATAAATAATATTGGGAAAATTGGACTGGTACATGCAAAAAAATGAAACTACACCACCAACTTACACCATTCACAAAATAAACTCAAAATGGATAAAAGACTTAAAAATGTAAGTCATTAATCCATAAAATCTTGGATGAAAATATAGGCAGTACACTCTCTTATATCTCTCGTAGCAATGTTTTTACCTATTTATCTCCACGGGCAAGGGAAATAATGGATAGGATGAACTAATGAGACTACATCAAACTAAAAAGGTTTTGCACAGCAAAAGATACCGTTAATAAAATAAAAAGACAAGCCAAACAATGGGAGAACGTATTTGCCAAAACAACTGATAAGGGGTTAATAACCAAAATTTATAAAGAACTTCTAAAATTCAACACCAGGAAGGTAAACAATCCAGTTAAAAAATGGGCAAAGAACTTGAATAGACAGTTTTTCAAAGAAGACCTACAGATGGCCAATAGACATATGAAAAAATCTTCAATGTTACTAACCATCAAAGAAATGCAAATTAAAACCACAATGTGATACTACATAACACATGTCAGAATGGCTCTCATTAACAAATCAACAAACAACTGGTGAGGGTGTGAAGAAAAGGGAACCCTCCTGCACTGCTGGTGGGAATGCAGACTTGTGCAGCCACTGTGGAAAACAGTATGGAGATTCCTCAAAATTAAAAATGGAACTGCCTTATGACCCAGCTATCCCACTTCTAGGAATATATCCTAAGAATCCCAAAACGCTAATTCAAAAGAAAATATGCACCCCCATGTTTACTGTAGCATTGTTTACAATAACAAGATCTGAAAACAGCACAAGTTCCTGTCAGTGGACAAATGAGTAAAAAAAGCTGTGGTACATTTATACAATGGAATACTATGTAGCGATAAAAAAGAAGGAAATCTTACCTTTTGCAATGGCATGGATGGACCTGAAGTTTACTTTGATAAATGAAATAAGCCAAACAAAGAAAGGCAAATATTATATGATCTCACTTTTAATGGGAATCTAATCAACAATAAACTGAGGAAAAAAATAGAAACAAAGGCAGGGTCACAAGGAACAGAAGGACAGCTGTCATAGGGAAAGGGGATGAGGAGACAGGATAAAAAAAGGTGAAGGAATTAGTCAAATTATATGCTGTATTCAGTGGTAGTCAACCTGGTCCCTACCGCCCACTAGTAGGCGTTCCAGCTTTCATGGCGGGCTGTAGCGGAACAACCAAAGTATAAATAAAAAGGTAGATTTAATTATAGTAAGTTGTTTTATAAACATTTATTCTGCCAAACTTAGTGAAAGTCCAACATAAAGTACTTGGTAAGTAATTATTATTATATGCTTTAACTTGCTGTAACTCTGCTTTATAAATTTTATAAAGTAAAGTTACTTCTCTACTTTATAAATCACCATTACTGTGGAACCAGTGGGCGGTTAGAAAATTTTACTACTAACAGAGATAGAAAAGTGGGCGGTAGGTATAAAAAAGTTGACTACCCCTGCTGTATTTCCTTATGTATGAGATGCACTTTTCTTCAAAAAAATTGGAGTCTAAAAACTGGGTGTGTCTTATACAGTGGTTATAGACTATTTCACTTACATTTTCTGCTTTTTTACACTTGTTTTTGTGCTCATTGTTGAAGACAGTGATTCGTCATCAGACACAGATGAGGACAAGCTAATGGATGGCAGTTTTGACTGTGATGAGAGCGTGTATGAATTTTATGATGAATAAAACTTGAGTTCAATAACTTTATGTAATATTTCTCTTTTTTTTCAAATTTTGGGCCCCAAAATTAATGTGTGTCTTGTACAAGGGAGCATCTTATACATGGGGTAATATGGTATACATAACACATAGATACTGGTAACAGTAATATGCTGGAAAGAGATGGAAGGAGAGACTGCTGTTCTAGGTGAGCTGGGCGAGGAGAGCTTTTCTGAAGAGATGGCATTTCGACTGAGATCTGAATGTCTAGAATAAGCCCACTGTGTGGAGATCAGAAGAAGGAGGTGGTAAAAGGCCACAAAGCAGAACGATGATGGTGCACTGAGAAGTGGAAAAGAGGAGAATAAGCCAACAGCCCAGTATGGCAAGATAGTGCTGGGCAAACCAGGGAGGAAAACATATTTGAGGCAAGATTGAGAGGAAGGGTCAGATACAGATTAAATGACAATTAGCCTTCATTCTTGTTGAGATGTTACTGCTATGGAAAATTTTAACTCCTCACTTGACAGCAGGTTTAATAACTGTTTTGCAATCTGTTCCTATTCTCCTTATTTCCTGCTGTTTTTCAGCTTCTGTACCCCCACGCCCTGTTCCCTGCTAACTGCCTGTTTTTAGCTTCTGTACCCCTGCTTTCTGCTTGCGAATACCCCCTGCTTTCTGCTTGCGGACCAGAGGGTCTCCATAATTTACGACTATTAACTTGTTTACTCAGCACCCTGCAAAGAATCTACAAAAACCCCAAACTCTAAGCTCAGGGTCCAGACCTTTGGGTGTTAACCTGTCAGGTCCCACTAGCATAATAAACTGGTTCTCTCCTCCACCCCGAGTGCTGCTTGGTCTTTCCATCAGGTGATATTTTCTACAGCTTGGTTCCCTGACCTGGAAACTAACGATGCTAGCCCATTGCGCCACGGGTTAGGGGCTGAGGGAAAGCGGAAAGCGGACCATCCCGGGAGAACGAGACAGTGTGCCTCCTGCCCATTTAGACGGGACCTCCTTCTCCGAAGACCTGCTGTTGCCTGCACACCGCTGACTCCACCGGACTCGAAAGGGTGGGGCGTGGGCTGAACCCATCGGAATTGCTTTGGAAAGGTAAGGTCCCAGGACCCAGCCCAGAGTCAGGCCTGTCTATGGATGGAAGAGGAGACTGATCACCTCTCCAGGTCTTTAGCAATAGAGACCCTAGGTAGGAATCTCTGGGATAGGGAAAAAATGTAATAGCCCGTGTGTGTGTGTGTGTGTGTGTGTGTGTGTGTGTGTGCGCGTGTGTGTGTGCGTGCGCGCGCGAGGCAGTATGCACGTGGAGCTCAGGGGCTTGCACCTGAGCTTCCAGTCTGCACCTTCACAGAGAAAAGCTACGAGTCCGAGTGGACCCTAACCTGTAGTTCTGTGGCAACCTCATAATAAGGCTTAGGGCAGTATCAAGCAATGCTTGATCCCTGTCGGGGGTTTATACCGACCTTCCAATGTCAAGAGGTGCCTAAGCTCCCATAAGGGACACAGCCAGGCAGGCATCTGATTGGTCCCCGAAAAGAGGCTCCCTCCTCTTGTCTGTCCTGTGACACCGGGCATAACAAACACAACTAGAATGGGTTTTAGTCAGTCCAAACCTAACATCTTAGAATGCATGATTAAGAATTTCAATAAGGGATTCAGTGGTGACTACAGGGTTAAAATGAATGCCAGAAGGTTAAGCGCCCTCTGTGAATTAGAACGGCCAGCCTTCAATGCAAGGTGGCCTAGAGAAGGGACAATTGATGTTTCGACCATCAGAGCAGCTTGGAAAGTTGTGACTAGCAACCCAGGTCACCCTGACCAATTCCCTTACATAGAGTCCTGCTAGAAGTTGCCCAAACCTTGCCACTCTGGGTCCAGTTCTGTGTAGGGAAGAAGGGACAGAGTAGGATCTTTGTTGCCCAAACCACCAAAAGACTCAAGAAACCCATCCATCAGGGTGATCCTGAAGAAGAGGTGCTCTTCCTACCATATGTTTCACAACTGCTGACCACTGCAGCAGCAGCATCCCAGCCTTTGCACCTGCCAGACAGACCTCCTCTATTTCTTCACCACTACCTGATTTGTCTGAGCAGCCTGCGGAGGCACCAGAGCCCCAGCAGTCTGCCAAATCATCAGAAACCCCTTATCAAGACACCTCCGTTCAGCACAACCTGCTCTTCAAGATGCCCCTGAGAGAAACAAGGGACCCTCCCCAAGTCTATGAGGGCAGGATAGTTCAGCCATGCAGGGCTATCCTCTACTACCAGCCTTTCAGTGCCACTGATCTCCTGAACTGGAAACACTACACACTAGCCTATTCAGAAAAACCACAAGTCATCATTGATCTCCTCTAGTCAATCTTCCAGATGTACCAGCCCACCTAGAATGACTGCCACCAACTCCTCCTGATGCTTTTCAATACAGAAGAAAGGTGGCGAATCATCACTGAAGCCCAAAAAAATGGCTGGAGGACCAAGCCCCTGCTGGAGCGATGGATGCGGCAGGATGGGCAAGAGAGGCTACTCCGGACTCAAGACTGGACTGGGACTTTAATACTGACACTACAGAGCTTCCCTTCAGAAATACTGAGAAGGCGTATTGAGAGGGGTGCGTGAAGGAGCTAAGAAACCCATCAACATGTCAAAAACCTCCACAGTCAGTCAGAAGTCCGATGAATCACCAAGCGACTTCTAAGAGCGACTCTGCAAGGCATTTTGCCTCTACATCCCCTTTGATCCCAAGGCTCCGGAGATTCTGTGAATGGTATATGAAGCATTTGTTGTCCAATCTGCCCTGGACATACGCAGAAAACTCCAAAAATTAGAGGGATTTGCTGGGATGAATGCCACCCAGCTACTAGAAGTTGCCATGAAGGTCTTCATGAATCGTGACCTCCAAGCACAGGATGCTGAAAAACAGATGAAACAGAAGGTCACCCTCCTTGCTGCTGCATTGGGATGGCCTGTCCCTACCCAGTTACAAGGACCACCTCAGAAAGGGAAAAAACAACAGTGACCCCTCTCCAACCTGACCAATGCACCTATTGCAAGGAATCGGGACACTGGAAAAACGAATGCCCAAAGCTTGGGCACTCAGCAAAGCCATCAGGGTCAGGGAAAAAATCAGCAAGTACCAAAGGCAAATCATTTTGTCAGATTAACAGAAATAGACTGAGAATAGGAAAGACCGGGCTCCTTACAGCTTGGCTTCCAAAAGCCCACAGTCAAGATGGAAGTGGGGGTTCAACCAATGACTTTCATGGTAGACACCAGAGCAGAATATTCAGTAGTTAAAACCCCGGTGGCCCCTTTCAGTGAGAAAAAAAAAACTACCATCATTGGAGCTACAAGAGAACAAGCCGAGCCTTGATCATTTTGTCAATCACGAACCTGCCAATTAAGGGGCCACCAGGTCATCCGTGAATTCTTCTGTCTACCAGAACATCCCACCCCCCTTCTAGGGAAAGACCGTTTAATCAAACTAGGAGCTCAAATAACTTTGCCAAAGGAGAGTCAGCCAGCCTGACACTGAAAGGCCCGAAAGAAAGTTTAATCCTGTCAGTCATACTATTGCGAGAAGATAAAATGGAAACTGCATGCAAAAGAAAGAGCCAAAAACAATCCAGCAGAATTCTAGGAAACAGTCTCGTCCATGTGGGCTGAAGGAAATTCTCCAGGAATGGCCAAAAACCATGCTCCACTCATAACAGAGCTCCCAGTCTGGCAGAGACAATACCCAACACCACAGGAATTGCAGCTGAGAATCCAGGAGCATACCACGTGGCTTAAAGAAGAGAGAATCTTAACAGAGTGCCAGTCTCCATGGAACACTCCCTTGTTACCTGTAAAAGAGCCGAACGGAGTTGGATATCGACCAATACAAGACTTAAGGGCCATTAACAACGCCACTATGGACCCTCCACCCAGTTG